>NC_132867.1:27115625-27440000 GCF_048164855.1 Canis lupus baileyi | reverse complement strand
GAAAAAGGTGGCTGATAATTTTTGTAAAAAGTAGAAGTAAATGATGTGTTTTTTCACTTATTGGTTAATTAATGACTAAACCTAATTCCTAATTGCATGCCAGTGCAGTTAGTTGAGTGCATTCATTTTTAACTTTAAAAGTTGCTCAAACACAGCTCCAGGTGTTCAGAAGTTCTTTGTCTACTGCTGGTCAGTCTTTCAAATGCAATTCCAGTCATCAGTGAAAACCTGATTCACATTTTCTGATAGAAGAATAAATGCCTTCTTCAGATGTCTAAAATAAGTTGGTACTCTTGCATAATTCAAGTTTAATTTTAGTCATGAATGCAGCTTGAAATTTCTAAAAGTAGCCCATGTTGTAAATTAAGGTCTAAAATCCAAAAAAATTTATAGTCAAAAGCTTGTGGTGTTTTATTTGTATGGAATCTACATCTTTAGGAATGTAACTCCAACTCTGTGTTTCTTTTTAAAGAAGAAATTTCTCCTTTGTTTTTGCAAGGATAAATAGTTTATGACATAAGATCCTGGATGACATGCATGTAGGTATAAGAGAAGTACCCAAGTGGCAACAAAGTGGCAAACAATTAAGGCTTTAATTGTGGCTTCAAGATAGTTTTTTACTTCGTAGATGAAAAAATATTTAAAATAATTTTGTGAAATATTATATGTATAAGAGAATAAATATGTACCTGAACAGTATGAAGAAGAAAATAATCTTAAACTTAATATCAGAACCTTTGAAGCCCTCTATGCTTGCCTACCTCAAATCCTTCTCCAGCCTTTGCAAATAGCAACTTAATTAAAGAAACCATCTCTGTTTTATGATAACTATTCCCTAGCTTTGTGTGTCGATTTTCCCACATTTTTTTTTTTTTTTGTATTTTTTGCGTATTGTCAACTTTAGATAAATCAAATATCCAGTAAATTCTGTGATTTGCTGCTTTGGTTCAGCATTGATGGTTTAAAAATTCAATCACATTTTTGCCAGCAGAATGAATGCTAACTTCATTCATTTTCTCTGGTAGGTAATATATTGCTAAATGACTATGCTACAATGGACTCATCCTATTTTTTTTTTTTTTTTTTTTTTTGCTGTAAAACAATGTAGTATTTCCAATTACTGGATTTTATAAAATAAAATATGTGACAAATTTTCTTATATTTATCTTTGAGGACAAATTTATAATTTCTTTAGAGTATGTCCTTGGACCTAAGAACAAAAGTGCTTCATTATGGTATATAATCAATTCAATTTGATAAGGCCAATATTTTTCAAAATGGTTTAATATTTTTTTTATTCAGTAATTGATAAGAGTTCTTATTCCATATAGAGACTAATTTTTGTCAACTTGTTTTTTTTTTTTTTTTTAAAGATTTTATTTATTTATTCAGGGAGAGAGAGAGAGAGAGAGAGAGAGAGAGAAGTAGAGACACAGGGAGGCAGAGGGAGAAGCAGGCATCATACAGAGAGCCTGACATGGGACTCGATCCAGGGTCTCCAGGATCACGCCCTGGGCTGCAGGCGGCGCTAAACCACTGCGCCACCAGGGCTGCTCTTGTCAACTTGTAATTGGCAAAAAGTTTCTCTTTGATATTTCAATTTCATTTTCCTGATTAGTAGTGAAGTTAAGTATTTTGAAATGTCTTTACTGGAAATAATCTATCCACTCATTCCCATCAAGAGTTTCCCGTTAAACATTGATCCAGTGGTTGAAGATTCACTCCTAGGTATCTGGTTAGATCCCTGGAGCTCTTGCCAACATGGAAATCCCAGGGCACAAGGTGAGAAGTTCAGGGCAAGGCACTACCATGTTGATTCTGCACAAAAATGATGAATCAACACCATGCTGGCTGCTGTGACCCTGGGAACAAAGGAAGTTGAGGCCAAAGGGATCCAAAGTCTTTCAGAAGGGGTCTTGCACTCTGGGTCATAATAGAGATCACTTAAGACTCTTCAGTATGTCCCTCTTGCCACTGCATAGTATTACCAGGCACTGGACTTCACTCCAACTGCTCTTGCATTGACATTAATGCCACTTCTGCATTGGAAATGCAAATCTGCAGCCACTATCCACTCCAAATCTTATGCCTCTTGTACCTCTTCTACTCATTAATAAAAACTCAGCATAGAGTATCCTTCATCAGTCTACTCTGAATTAAAGTCTCGCTGGATACAGTTGATTTAAAGAGACTAATCTATGTTCTAGAGGCATGATGATTGGAAACTTGTATTTTGAATTTTTTACTGGGGAGTCGGGCCACCCCAAATATAGACAGGTTATCCAAAAGTTATGTCCAAACTCTGGTGTAAAAAATGCCCACCAGTGGCTTCCAGGAAAATTTTTCACTCCTGTGACTGAGCCACTGAAAGCTTCTGCCTTTTCTACTAGACTTGAATGTGGTAGTGTGTGGTCTCCATGGCTGCTGGTGGCCAGCCTGCAAGCATGACCGGATTAGTCTTAGGTGGAAAGAGGCAGTGTAGTCAGCCAAATGGGGGATGAATGTGATGACCTATATCCCCTGGATCAAACAAGTTTAAGGCCCACATTATCTCTGGATTCCTAGTTTTGTGAGTTAAGAATACTTTCTCACTCTACATTAGTCTGAGCTGCTTTTCATCCTCTTTGATGATGAAATAATTCTAAATCATGTAGCTATTTTTATATGAAAGATCCCTACACACTTCAATTTAAGATTATTGGGGAGAAACTTTCCACTGAATTTAGAATGTATTTTCGAAAGATTTCAAATTTCTATCAGTTATTTATTCATTTTCATCAAAGATCATTTGGATAATAGTTATAATATCCATAATTATGGTAATACTAAAAACATACCATCAACTTACTTTATCTTTTTTTAGAGTCCATTCATGAGATTGACTCATTTTAAGTCCTCCACAGCCGTTTGATGTGGGAAGTTCAGGTTATACTTTACTCACTGAAGAAACTGTAGCTCAGAAAAATTAATTAACTTTTCCCATGCAATGAGTTTAATAAGTGAATAAATTAGATTGAGAACCTAGGTCTTCTCAGATCTAGTCAAGTAAGCAGTTTGCTAGAAAACATTTATACAATCCATATGTGAGCCACATCAACTGATAGATTACATAATCATTAACAAAATACATTTAGGCTATTTAATTGTATCTACAAAAGAAAAGTAGTGCCTGCTTTGGGGGGAAATTTCTCTCATGAGTCCATGTCCATGCTGTGTCATGTCATGGCTCTATGCAGCTTCTGGAGCAAGTTTCAAATAAGTTAGCATAATTTTAAGGATTATAATGAAGATTTAATTTCTTGCAATTTCTAGGTTCAAATTGCTCTTTCCCTTGATATCATTTAGAGAATTAACAACATATTTTTAAAATTACAAAACATTTTTAGGATGCCTGGGTGGCTAAGTGTCTGACTCTTGGTTTTGCCTCAGGTCATGATCTCAGGGTTGTGAGATCAAGCCCCACATTGGGTTTCATAGCCAGTGGGGAGTCTGCTTGAGATCCTCTCCTCCCTTTCCCCCTGCCTCTTCCTGCACTTGTGCATTCTTTCTCTCTCTCTCAAATAAATAAGTGTAATACTTAATTAAAAAAATAAAATTATGAAACATTTTAGAGTAAACCTAAAAACATGACTTCTGATACTCCCTCATAAAAAAGGCTATTCGTCAATTATTTTCAATCAATCAATGAACACATTTGTTGTATGTCATGTGTCAGCCAGTTTCTGAAGATTCTAGCAAATAATACTGCTAAAGTCCTTGCCTTTATAAAACCTACATTCTTTTTAGGAATGCAAACAACTGATGATTCAATTACAATACAATCTATTAAGAACTGTGCAAGGTGACATGAGAACATACACACTGAGCCTAGACTGGCTGGAAGGAAGAGGGGGTAGGAATAGCCAGTAAGGGGTTCTTTGGGAGCAAGAAGTTTTCCAAGCAGCAGAGATAAGACCCTGAAGAACAGAGAACCAATGCATGTTTAAAAATCTGAAGGAATTGAAGAGCAAGCCCCACAGTGCCATGGTGGAAACAGGGCTTTGGATTTAGACTCTCTTGAGTTCCAATCAGAACTTCACCATTTTCTAACTGATATGAGTATGTGACATGGGAATAGTTACTTCACTTTCAAATGTTGAGCTTTTGAAAAGAAAAGGAAATTAGTCCTACCTTGAATATCGTTAGGAAGAATTAAAGGTAATTTGTTCTGGAAAACATCAAGAAAGTATCTGGTACCTAACATGCTCTTGATGAGTAGTCTCAAGTTCTCTGTAGTTAGGTTGTCGACAGATGGGGGAGAGTCTTTGAAGGGGGTGGTTGGAGGACTGGACCTGTGATGGCCTCATAGGCTATGTTTGGAATTTGAACTTAGTCCCAAAAGCAATGGGTACAATCTGATGGTTACACCAAGCATTTGCATTTCGGAAAAGTTTAATATTGGGATGCAGTCATGAAGTATTATAAAAATGAAAAGTATTGTATTTTATAAATTATTGTGAAGATTGAATGAAAACAAATATACGAAAAAGGCAGTAACAACAATGGTCCTGAGAAATGTACACTTTATATATATATTTTTTCTCACACCGAAAAATCCTGGTAGTCAAACAGGATCCTTAGAGATCCACATATATCCAGAGAATGTCTTTGGACCACCAAACCATTATATAATTTGTTCAGCGTTTTTTAAAAAAGTGTGTGGGCATACTAGTTATTGACATATCCACATGTGCAGAAAAATAAAAATCGCATGCCTAGGAAATGGTCAGAAATTCTGATTATAGTCAAATTCAGTGTTGAAACATTCGTGATTTTTATGTAAATTGTGTTGTCTGTTATTTATTATATTTTGTGATTGCGTTCAATAAATGTTTATCGAACCAATGTTTATGTGCAAATGGTTTTGCTTTTATACTAGAAATCATTTTATTGTATACATTTTACTTTTAAACATTAATTATTATATCTTATTGATTCTGTTCATGTGTTGTCTTACCACATAATATAAAATTGCATGTTTTCTGTTAGATTATTCATTCATTTTTATTTCATTGTGTAGGATATGCCCCCAATAAATGTTGTTGACATTGCATTTCTTATGTGCCCACATGATGTTTCTCTTGATTAAAGTTAGTACACACACCCCTCCTTATGACATATTACTGCCAATATTTTTCAAAAGTATGGTCAAAGGACTAATTACGTAGGGAAAAAAAATCTAAGGGAGAGGGATTTCTTACTACTACAAAGGCAGATTCCTGACTCCTACTCCAGATTTACTGAATCAAAATGTTCTGGGTATGCGTTCCTGGAAATTACACTAAAAAAACTGTGAATTCAAGTTAGAAATCCACTTCAGAATGTGTATGCAACTCTTTTCTGTTGAAGTGAATAGAAGTGGACCATCTCAATGCTGCCATTTCTATAAGTATATTTTGACTCATAAAACAATATCCATGATAGAGTATCTTTATTTCTACTAAGTCAGAAAAAGAATCTCATGAAGCATTGATGGATGAGCAGGTACTGTTGTCTGAATGTTTGTGTATTCTAAAAATTTATATGTTGAAATCCTAATTACCCAATATGATGGTATTAGGAAGTGGGGCCTTTGAGAGGTGATTAGGTCATGATCTTAAGCTTCATTAATTGTAGTGAACGCTGAAGGCAAGGAAAATCGTAGCAGAGTGTTGTTCCATGCATGGCCCTGGCACACAGCACCACATCTGGAGATGAGCTCCCAATGGCATGGAGTCTGGAAACATGGGACCAATGACCTGCCAGAAAAAGATTCTTATGGAATCATGAAAGCTGTTTTATGTACTTGAAAGGCTCATTTTGTAGAAGAGGGATCACTAAGTACTTTTTTTTTTTTTTCCCCCTGTTCGTCTCTGGAGAGCACAATTAGAATCAACTGAGTTTAATCCAACAAGCTCTAATTTATTCTTTCTTATATTCTCAGGCATTGGGCTTGGAGTTTAGGGCTAATGGACCAACACTCACAGATCCCAGAGTTTAGTTGACAAACATGAAAATCCCTGTCAACTTCTTTTAAAGGTCCTGAGATGAATTTCCAAATTGCTCTCCTAAAGTACTGCATCAAATTTCTCTTCCACCAGAATTATATAACAGAGTTATTTCAACACAGCTTTATAAAAATATTGTGCATTAATTTTTCCCTAGTTTTACATGAAAATGTTATATCATAATTTTTTATTTTAATTTTTGATACTAGTATGATAAAAAATATTCAAATGTTTATTAATAATTATCTATTATATGAATTGGTTGATTTTTATTACATAAGGATGATTTCAGTTGTTTTGTTTTGAGTGCTTTAAAGGGATAACCAGTTTCCCCAGTGAGGCTTATTGAAAATCCTTTCAAAAAAAAAAAAAAGAAGAAAGGAAGAAAGCAAGCAAGAAAGCAAGCATCCTTCCTTTCTTCAGTGATCTCCAATACTGTTCTTACTCCGAATAAAATTCTCATATGTAACAAAGTTAGTTTTTGAATTATCTATTTGGTTTCATTGCTTTATGCTAATTGAGTTTTGCTGATTTTACTATCTAGTTGGATAGTTCTGTTAGTTTTTTTTTTGTTTCCTTGCTTGTTTTTTCTTCTAGATAATTCAGAAAGAGCTTATTAATATATATTTGTTTGAATTGTATTAAGATTATAAGCTAATTTTAGAAAAACACATATTTACAATAGTATTTATATGCAATTATATGGCTAGTATTATATCTAATTATATGGCTACTTTTAAAGTAGCCTTTTATTAATTAATCCCAGTTATTTTTCCTTTTTGTAAATGGGTCACATCTGAATATTATTTTGCAATTTTTGTTTATTGTTATTAGTAAATCTGTTTGGCACTGTATCTTTAAGGGTCATTGGAAGTGACATGGAGCACCATGCTTTTGCTATATTGTACAAGCAAGAACCAGATAGTTGGTCTTGCCTAAATGCAAGGAAGTTTGGGAAATTTAGTTCTTGGTTGAGCAGCTGTTAGCTCTAAGAATTCTCCACTTCAGAAAGGGAGCAAAAGCCTATGGTGGTCACCTAGATGTCTCTTCTATATGACTATTGTTCTTTGAATTTGCATATTTATATGTATCTAGATATTTCACTGAGTTGCTTTATTATTCTAATAATTCTCAATGAATTGTTGCAAGTTTTATTATATGCATTTGTTGCATACAATTATATTATCACCAAAGGATATAATGTAGTCTTTTTTCCTCAATAGTTATATATTTAATTTTTCTGATCTGTTAGAACTGTTATAAAAGTGGAATACTAAAAATAATCATTATTATTTTATTTTTGGGTTTTACTGCAAATGTCTCTAGTAGTTGCCAGTTGATTTGATTGGAAATGAATATTATTTATCAAAGCAAGTCACAATTTTCCAAAATGCCTGTTTATGTACATGTGAGAATAAATGGTAGAAAAATGAATTTGAAATGTGTTTTAAAGATTGTTCGTATAATTTTTTAACATTTTATAAATTAACTTGATCAAGTTTACTAATAGATTTTCTAATATCAACTCACTCACTTTTGGTATGAATATTGTTTTATTTTGATATTTAATATTGCCTCTTCATATTTTGTATTTTGATCTCTTGTATTTTGTTTCATCCACTGTCCTCCAAACAACATTCAAACATGTTAAATTACTGGATTTATTTGTATTTAGTGTTGGAAAACAGCTTTCTGCCAGGAAGATGGGAATACATGTGAAAATAATAATCAATCACACAGTGAATCCAGAATTTAGACAATTATTCAAATTGTCACTCTCTTTTATGCATCTGTTTGCTGGTCTGGATAATTGGTAAATATCTGACCCATTTAGCTTATGAGTTGCATGTGTTCTTTCAGGAGTTCAATATTTTATATTTGAGAAAAGATTAGATGTTAAGGTACTATTTAGAAAGTTGAAGACATAATTACCAAAATTATATCTCTTAAATGATGAGGATTATCAATAAGTAAGTACATTTTGCTGTCCATTGAACTGGATATACTAACTTGGCATCTAAACAATTGTTAATTTTAGTGTAAGCTACATGGTTGTAAGAATGATTGATGCTGCTATGGACTGGATTGTGTCTCCTCAAAAATTCATATCATAAAGCCCTAACCTCTGATGTGATCATATTTGTAGGTATTGCCTAGAAGGAGGTAATTAAGGGTAAATTAAATCATAAGGTTGAGACCTTGATGGGATGAGATTGGTGGTGGTGTTGTTGTTGTTGTTTTAAGATTTTATTTATTTATTTGACACAAAGAGAAAGAGAGAGAATAAGCACAGGGAGTGGCAGGCAGAGGGAGAAGGAGAAGCAGGCTCCCACTGAGCAGAGAACCTGATATGGGGCTCAATCCCAGGACCCTGGGATCATGACCTGGGCAGAAGGCAGACACTTAACCCACTGAGCCACCCAGGCACCTGGAATGGTTTTTTTTTTTTAAGATCTTATTTATTTATTCATAAGAGACAGAGAGAGAGAGGCAGAGACATAGGCATAGGGAGAAGCAGTCTCCTTGCAGAGAGCTTGATGCAGGACTTGATCCCCAGACCCCGGGATCACAACCTGAGCCAAAGGCAGACTGATGCTCAACCACTGAGTCACCCAGGCAACCCGTAGATTGGTATTAGAAGAAGCAACACCAGAGTACTATCTCTCTCTCTCTCTCCATGAAAAAGGAAAGGGCTATGAAAGCACAAAATAAGAACTCAAGGGCGAAGTCCTCACCAAACATCAACTCTGCTGGCACTTCGATTTTGAACTTCCTGCCTCCAGGACTGTGAGAAAATAAATTCCTATTGTTTAAGCCACCCAGTCTGTGGTGATTTATTATGGTAGCCTGAACAGACTAATACAGGTGCTATCAAAGAATGAAATACTGTATTTTCTCTAAATAGAAAAATTACAAACCAAATCATCTCAAGGTTCTTGGTTCAGTAAAACATTATTTTCCAATCTTTGTAGACCAATAAATTTTCTTGGCAAAGAGGAAGCATTGCCTTTCTAAGTGACATATTTTCTTGCAAGCTAGAGTATTGTTTTAAAAAGAGAGAAAATATGTGCAAATATTTTTAGTTTCCCATTATGCTATGTTGCTCTAATGTGCAACAACACATTATATCCTTCTGTTGATATAATCATATATATTTATTGGTAATGATGATACTTCAGAAATATTGACATGCATTGATGGAGGACCATGTTCCAGAGAAAAAGAAAGTTCAGAATGAAATTACTAAAATTAACATTAAAAATAGTACATGAAAAAAAATTAGTACATGATAAAATTTCCAAAGGGGTTAATAAAATAAAGAAGTTAATGTGGTGACTGATAAGAAAGAAAATTAAATTAAGCGATCTGACCATTCATGACTAAATATTCACTAGGATTGATTTAGTAAAGAATGTATATCTGCTTAATAATACTTAAGATTGTGTTTTGCACTGCGTATATTTTACTTAGTATAAAATTTCAGATGTGCACACCTTATATCCAGATCTTAGCTTTCCCACTAAAAGGAGCTAGAGGTCACTGGAGAAATAACTGGATTCCAGGATAGGCCTGGAAAATACTAGATGGTCCTGGAATACTTTGTTGGGCTAGGAATGTTAGAAATATATCAAAAGAAAAAAATAACAAGTTGAAAGCTTGGGTCAGAAGAAGCCATTTACCCAAAAGGGGACAAATTGAAAATCAAAATAAAAAAAAATAATAAAGAATTATAACCCATCAAATAAAAAGGAAAAACACGAGTTACTATAGATATAGATAGATTGAATATTAGTGGAACAACAGGACATTTGCTTTCTACAAAATACTAATTGTGAAAGGATGAATATAGAAGAGAGGCCTGGTATTATCATGGTATTATCACCTTAATCAAGTGATAAAATAACAGAACATTAGTAATGGCATAAGCAAAAATCATGCACAATCTTATAGAATGAAATGAGAATACCATCACTTAGGTGTTAGACTTGCTAGAAATGCATAACCTGAATCTAATCAAAAAGAAAAACAACAGATAAGCCCACATTGAAAGGAATTCTGCAACAGTGAATGTTCATAATCTCCGAAATGGAAGTTTCCTTCTGTTTCAATCTTTGTTTGGCATATTTCCAAATATATCAATATGCATCACTGCCTTAGGAAGTCTAAAATGTACTTGTGGTAGGTGTATTTGATGAGGTATCTGCCTCAGAGCATGTCATCTGTCAATGTCCTTAGTAAAGGCTTTCAGTGAAGCTACTCAAGGTGGAGTGGACTGAGTTAAGTCTGTGATTTTTTGAAAGATATGCCTTCTAAAATTGCTTTCAGGGATAAATCCTTGACGTTGGCTAAAGCAAGTAGAAAATCTGACTACAGTGCAAGGATTCAGAAGGTCTGGTTTTCTTATCAAAAGTGCTATCCAAATTTTCCTCCCATCTCAATTTGCTAAAAGCTTCAGGCAACATAAGCATTAAGTCCTCTTTTATTTCCTATAACGGAAAGCTCTAGACGCCTTTGGCTATTTGATTTCTGTGCCTCAGGATGTTGGCTGTAAAATGAAGGTTATATTGATAGTACTTCACAGAGTTCCTAATGGGGACCATGAGAATAAAGTATGTGAATGAAAAGAGCTTTGGTAAAAAGTGGCACACTCAGATAAAAAAGATTAGTTGATGGAATCAGTGTAAGTATCTCCACCTAGTCTTTCCTGTTGAGGACATTAGTTTCTTGATTTTAAGAGTTGGTCAGCATCCAATATCTGAATGGGATCTGTCCATAAAACTGGAAGAAAACAATGGAAGAATTTGTGGCATTTTCGGATATGACTGCACATGCTCCACAGAACGAGAACCACATTTACTTTACTGAATTGAAAATAATAACTATATAATTGTATAGAATCAGGTAAAATGCTATTAACAGGATTTTGAGCTTGTTTGAATTTCTTTCCTCTTGTCTTGCGTGAAGCCACTAAACAGCGAATAGCTGAGAATGCATGCTCTCTGTTCTGGTTCAGCCTGGATCATTCTGTTGTTTTTCTGTCTACCTTGCATATGCCAGTTTACACTGAACCGTTATTTCCTCTGATCAGGCCAGTTGAAAATTACAGAACCAATTTCTCATTCTCTACTTGCAATTTCTTAATTTGATTTTCAAGCAACAACATTTGTATTAATCATGTTATAAAAGGGAAATTCGTTCGGCCCCTACCCTGACACTACATTCTGTTCACCTGAGAAAGCATTAGATCCTTTTTTTTTTTGCTTGGGTTGTCCTATAGCTCTGTATTTTTTATGAATCTGCAGGGTCTGTGATTCCACAAGTCCCTGTACTATTGTGCATTGTACCAACTTTTGGCTATAGTCTGGTCATAGGAAGAGTATCTTCCTCATTAAGGGCCGTGGTAAAAAAATTTCACGCTGGTGGATACATGCTATCACCATCATACTGCCTGTTGTCATACTGTGAAGACATTTACCAGGTTGCCACAAAGCATAATTTAACTGCTATTTTTTAAAATAATCCATATGAGGGCACAGTTTCACATATATTGATTATGATTATTAATTGCCTTTAATATGAAGGAGGATTTCTTGGATAAGGATAAGTAGGGTAGGGTAGGGTAGTATTTCTCTCTCAAAAAAAAAAAAAAAAAGGCAGTGAAAACATCCAAGTCACTATTACTGTTGGATAAACTAGCATTTCTCAAGCTGTTTCTTGGCATGGAACAAATCATGTTAAGTGTTTGAGTCAGAAAGACCATCCCCTATGAAGAGAGAGTGTTAAGATTAAAAAATGATACTCTAAATCTCCATGGTGCTTCACTGAATTTTTCGCTCATCACTCAGATCCTTCATAATGTTGCAGTCATCATGCAAGAATCATTGGATAAATGAGTAAGTTTTATGCCAGCCTCTCCCATCTCCATCATCTGATACTAATGCAAGTGTGAATAAATTGATTTAAAAAGCAGACATGCTTGCGGCACCTGAGTGGCTCAGTTGGTAAGTGTTTTCATTCCTCTCAGGTCCTGATCTGGCATCCTGCAATTGGGCCCCACGTCGGGCTCCCTGCTCAGGGGAGAATCTGCTTCTCGGTCTCCCCCTGCTTGTGTTCTTTCTCTCTGTGTCTCTCTCTCAAATAAAATAAATAAAAAGTAGTTCTTTACACAATTTATAATCATCATTACACATAAAAGAGCATACAATCATTTTTCAAACTGAAGTTCTAAAATAAGATTATTCATTTTTATTACTTATTTATTTAAGTAGGCTCCATGTATGGAGGCCCGGTATGGAGCCCAAGACATGGCTTGAATTCATGACCCAGTGATCAAGACGCGAGCTGAGATCAGGAGTCTGACACTCAATTGACTGAGCCACCTTGGCACTCTTAAAATAAGATTATTTTAAAATTATTTTTAAAATAAGATTCATTTCAGCCCGAATGAATTCCACTGGGTGATTATAATATCTGAAAAACTTAAATGTTGAAAGGTTGAAACATAGTAAGTAATGAGAAGACTTTCTTTCAAAGTTTATATAAGTGGCATTGATAAATCATAAATGAGAAAATTATTCTAGATAAAGTGATAGAAAATTTTCTGTCAAAGGACAGAAATTGGGTGGCTCAGTGGTTGAGCGTCTGCCTTTGGTGTTCAGGTCATGATCCTCGGGTCCTGGGATTGTGTCCCACATTGGGCTCCCCACGGGGAGCATGCTTCTTCCTCTGCCTATGTCTCTCATAAATAAATAAATAAAATCTTAAAAAAAAATCTGTCAAGATTGCATTCGATATGTGGTAATAGAAACTTAATTAGCAGGGGCTGATCTAAAAAGCAGTTTATTTTTCACAAATTACAAAAGCATGGAGGTGGGCATTCTGCGTGAGCAAGGTAACTGTCTGACATTTTTTAGATATCTCTCCTCCTTCCTGTCTTCTGGTGAGCTCTAAACATGTGGCTTGTAACCTCAGCTTCTCTATCTCAGCATCTTGTGATACTGTTCATGGGAAGAGCAAAGGGCAAAAGGGCAAAGGCCAAAGGATAACTGTCAACTGACTGCCTTTCTCACCTGCTTTGCAGGGAATCACACTCCAAAGATTTCCCCTTAAGTCTCATTGGCCAGAAGCATGACACGTGGCTCCTTTAGTGGCACTCACCTATAAACTACGTTTTTTAAATCACCCATGTTGTCATCTCACAGAAAAGTGGAATAAAAAAAAAAAAAAGAAATGAAGACTAGATATCAGGCAGGACAGTAGCAGTGTTGGCACCAGACAACTAACTAGATTCTCATCAAGATAACAATTATCAGGTTCCGGAATCTTATTTGAATTCTGATTAGTGAAATATGTATCCCTTTTTAGTCTTTATAAAAACAAGAGAAGTTTTCCATAGATGAGACAGTGTTAATGCATGATGATATTTACTTGTTAATCACAATAGTGTGTTTATGATGCTTATAATTATTCATTTCTGACAAATGAAAAACAAAGTACATTTAAACCCAAGGGAAAAATGCTAAAAAATATGATAGAAGAAAACGTTCTCTTACATTTAAGGAGAATTGATTTTCCAGGTCAAAAGGCACCAAATGATTCAGAAAGTATGAATAAAATTTGATTGATACTGAACATAGACTGCCTAGTTATGAAAAACCCAAGGTAAAAAAGAAAAAAGTCTTCAGATATCCAGGCAAAAGTATAAGACATCTTCAAGGAAGAAAAATTTCTCTATATTGATAACTAAAAGAAAATGAGCCATTGTCCCAAATGCTATGGAGCAAATGAAATAAGAACAAACTAAAAATGTCACAGGAGCCAAGTTACCATTTAAGAAAGAAGCCAGGGATCCCTGGGTGGCTCACTGGTTTAGTGCCTGCCTTTTGCCCAGAGCATGATCCTAGAGTCCCGGGATCAAGTCCCACGTAGGGCTCCCTGCATGGAGCCTGTTTCTTCCTCTGCCTGTGTCTCTACCTCTCTCTCTCTCTCTGTCTCTCATTCTCTCTCTCTCTCTCTCTGTCTCTCATTCTCTCTCTCTCTCTCTCTGTGTCTCTCATGAATAAATAAGTAAAGTCTTAAAAAAGAAAAAAAAGAAAGAAGCCAACAAGCAATCATTCTCAGGCATGCTAAGAATAGCAGCTAGCACTCCCTGAGTACCTGCACTAGGCTAAGCCCTTTGTTGTGTGCTTTATGGGTAATACTGTATCAGATTTTACAATAATCTCTTGAAAGGGGGTGCAATATATCTCCATTTTACAGTTGAGAAAATCAAGGCAAGTTATTTATTTAATTGGGCCAAGTTTTCACATCTCATTAACAATAGAGTTTGGATTTGAACCCAGGTAGTTTGGCTAAAGAAACTGCCTGCTTTCCACCACACTCCCCTGCTGAGAATCTGAAATCGCTTACAGAATAATGAGCCAAACATGTCTTCTGAAAAAGTCAACAAATACACTAAGAAACCTGGCAGGTGGTGAAGTTCAGCCAGTGAAAAGATAAATTATGGTTACAGAATATCCCTCAGCACAACTAAAATGTTGGTATGATAGTGTCTATATGAACACAACCAACACAAATGAGAGCAGATGGAAAGGAGGTGGACATGATATTAACAGTTACACTTCCCTCAGGGAGAAAATAGATCTGCTCAAAATTAAAATGTATTACTAAAGCGATAGCCCCCATCTATTCACATTATGCCTATTCTTTTCTTTTCCTTAAAAGAGTTTCATGGAAGATTCTGGAATAACAAAGTATAGGATTGTTGGTGAGAATAGACAACAGAAGTGTAGTGAAGACTATGACCATTGGAGGGATGGAACTCAACAAAATTATTAGATGCATTAAAATTATGGATATTTCAATAATCAGGAAGTAAAGCAATATTAATGTTAGACTACACAACTGTTAGCCAGTTAGCTAAAATCTTCTAAAAATAAATAAAATAAAGGCAGCCTTCATTCATTCTTAGGAGAACGGGACTGCTGACAGTGTTAGTAGATAAACTGATAAAGATGGAAGTGAACGACATCATTATGACAAGCACTCATCACTTCTGGGTTCGGAGCAGCTAGGAAACAGAACAGGCCACAGATGAATTTGAGCTCAGCAGGGCCAAGAGGACCTGGTGGCAGAAGGAAAGCATGTCACCTGGATCCGTAGAGGGCAACTTGCAGAGTTACTCTGGAGCAGGTGGAGGTCTGCTGGCTAGGAAAGTTGGGCCAGCCTCAGAAGGATTGAGTCTGTTTGTCACAATGTATTCATGTTTTTCTGGTCTCTTTTCAGGTTCCTATTCTACCACTCTCATCTCTATGCCACTCTTCAAATCTTAGTTATTTAGTTTCTTGCTATTCCTCTGCAGTTGGAATCTGCCCCATATAACCATCTTGGCCCCCAAAATCTATGGAACTGATATCATTTCCTCCTTTGGGAGTTTTTTTTTTTTTTAATTTTATTTATTTATTTATGAGAGACAGAGAGAGTCAGAGACATAGGCAGAGGGAGAAGCAGGCTCCTCGCAGGGATCTCGATGTGGGACTCAATCCCCCGACCAAGATCATGCTCTGAGCCAAAGGCAGATCTCAACCACTGAGCCACCCAGATGTCCCACCTCTTTTCGGAGTTTAATGCCACAGACGTGTTGCTTCTTCATTTCTGTGAAACATCTGATGAGGTCTCTTCTGGTATCTCCCTCCAACCCCCCAATCTTCAACATTAAAACTTAGTGTGTTTTATAATTCCTTGTGGATATATTTTCCAGTCATATTGGAATGACTTCAATCTTTCTGAGAGCAAAGATTAATTCCATCAATTCCCCACCACTCCTGATCCCATCTAGAGCTTTGCCTAGATGAAAGTCTGCACTGAACTATAATTCATGTTTTGTCTAGCTTTCAGAGTTATTCATTTTAAGAACCAAATTTTGTCACATAATGAAGCTCAAAAGGTTTCACGTTCTATAGATATCTTCCTGGTAAAATTATAAAATTCCCAGACAATAATCCAGGAAGATAACTAGGTATGCCAGCCTTGTATCTTATTGGAGGAAAGACTTTTAGCCACTTTGCCTCATGCATTGTCTACCTAGGCTCACAGCAAAGCAAGGAGTTCATGCTCTAGGATTTCTCATTGTCCTTTTCCTTTTTATACCATGTTGCAGAATTGTTGAGCTAAGTCAAGGATTCCTCTTAAATTTTGGTGGTCATTCTTTGACTCTCATGTTGTGTATGCATGGGTAAATAGACTCTAGCCATATCTTTCTCTCTCATGCACGTACTCTGGAAGCTGATGATCTCAATATTTCTAATGTGGTGGTCTTAGGGTAACAGGTGCTTAGGAAGTTCCTTTTAGACTTAAAGCCAGGAGCTTCCATTACTTTTTTTTTTTTTTTTTTTAAGATTTTACTTATTTGAGAGAGAGAGCGTGTGCAATGGGAGATCACATAGGGAGAGGAGCAAGCAGACTCCATGTTGAACACAGAAACCAATGTGGGCTCAATCCCATGACCTTGACATTATGATCTGAACCAAATCAAGAGCCGGACACTTAACCAACTGAGCCACCCCAGGAGTTTCCATTTATCTTTTAACCAGGGATATTAGAGAATCCAGCAACCCAAACATGATAGTCTTGTGCCTGTTCTGTTATGATCCTTGGGGATCCCACTCAATCATGTGGGAGAGATTGTTGGGAGTTATACAGGATTTAAGTTTTCTTGGCCTCCTGTATTGGTCAGGTTCTCCAGAGAAAGAGTATTATGAGGAATTGGCTAAAGTAGTTTTTTTTTTTAATTTTTTTTATTTTTACTTATGATAGTCACACACACGGAGAGAGAGAGAGAGAGGCAGAGACACAGGCAGAGGGAGAAGCAGGCTCCATGCACCGGGAGCCCGATGTGGGATTCGATCCCAGGTCTCCAGGATCGCGCCCTGGGCCAAAGGCAGGCGCTAAACCGCTGCGCCACCCAGGGATCCTAAAGTAGTTATGGAGGCTGAGAAGTCCCATGATTTTACATCTGCAAGTTAGAGACCCAGGAAAGCTGGTGATGTAATGCATTCTGAGGCATAGTCTTGAGAACTGGGGAAGCTAACTTGTATACATCCTTGTCTGAGGGCAGGAGATGAAAGGAAACACTTCAGCTCAATCACTGAGACACAAACAAAAAATGGGAATGAATTCCTCCTTCCCCTGCCTTTTGTTCTATTCATGCCCATCCACACTGGCGAGGGCAATCTACTTTCTGAGTTTATTGATTCAAATGTTCATCTCTTGGGACACCTGGGGGGGCATCAAGTCATGATCTTAGGCTCCCAGGATCCAGGCCACTCCCTCCATGGCCTGGGCTCCCTTCTTAGTGGGGAGTCCGTTTCTGCCTCTCCCTCTTCCCTACTCTCCTCCACTCATGCTCACTTTCACTTACTCTCTCTCAAATAAATCAAATATATCTTTTCTACAAAGTTTTACAAAAATCTTAATCTTTTCTGGAAACACAAATGCACATGAAGATAATGTTTAATCTGGGTACCCTGTGACCAGTTGAGTTGATACATAAAATAGCCATAATATCTCCTGACTGCAAAACAATTGCAATACCATCTAATTTTCTCCCTGACCTCTAAAATAGTTTAGACCATTTAATAAGAACTATGATAAACAGTTATTTATAGGTCTTTGTCTCTATTGGCTTTTGCTACTTGGGAATAAGGATTCCATTTGTATATTTCAGGCAGCTGGCATTGTGCTTGCATGCATACTATTTATTCAGTGAGTGATGACATAATTTTAAGTATGTCATGTTGAAAACATATTGTTCAGATATTTAGAGCATTTTTGAAGGTAGCATTTAATTAAGCATATACTATATGCCCTAAAAGGCATTATACTCATTTTGAGATAAGGAAATTGAGGCCCTATAAGGGGCTTGTCCAACTTTCTATGCCTTGGAAGTAGTAGAGTTGAGGTTCACATGGGGGTATGTGCAACTCCAGAGCCAGCTCTTGGCATAGCACTACTACCTCTAAGCTAGCTCAAGCACAAAAATGGATTTCTAGTTCTCGTCCTTGCTTAGGCAACATTATCTCATGTGAATCAGTATCAATTTTCCTGGCTCTGGGCAACAACTTGGCTATTCTTGATGATGAGGTATTTTGGTCTGGTGACTGTCCTGAAGGGATACTCAACTAAAAAAATATGCTCATGAATAATAAGTATGTCCCTCATTATGCTGTTTATTTACAAAAGGTTTGAGTTAAAATGAGAAAGGAAAGAGGGGCAGGAAATCAAGAAATCTAAAAGATGCAAGGTAGAGACATTTTAAGGAAGAAACTGAATTCCATCTTTCTATTAATATATTTTAAGATATATCTTATATATATTGAGTAAATTATACTAACAATGTTAATATTAACTATATTATACTAAATGTATTATATTAAATATATTAAGTATGTGTAATGTAAATATGATCATATATAATATGATATTGAATTATAATATATAATAAAAAATAAATCTCTGTATCCTCAGTCTGGTCATTTCTGCATGGAAGGGGTCAAAAACCAAGTCTCTCTGGGAGAAATTAAGAAATAATTACTGGAATATAAATACTGAAATACTGACTGGAATAGTCAAAGAAGAGAATAAAAACCAATATGTCCTGTACTTTCCATTATATGGAGTCTTAATCACAACTGGGCTTAGCAGCTTTAGAATATTCCCCTCTATAGTTAAGATCAACCAATGGGATACAAAGAATTTGTTTTTACTGTTGCAAAAATATTACTGATTTGATTAAGTCTTCTTAGTTTAATCTGAGTCATTCTAAAGAAGCAGTAGAGCAAGAGAGTAGCAGAATTTTGTTATTATGCATTTACTTTGTTAAAGATCAAGATATGTTTGAATATCTTCTTTCAATCCTTCAAAGAGATTGGAGCAATTCAATAGATATAAAATAATAAAACAAAGTAGGAAAAAAATAATAATTTAGGACCATAGAAAATAAAGTTAGAAAATACAAAGATCATAATCAGGAAAAGTTTGTGGAGGATAAACATGATCTAATTTCTTAGATAGTTACTGAAATTAGGTCTACAGGTTTAGCTTTTTAAGCTTTCTGGCAGTCCAAGAAGAAAAGAGAAAATAAATTAGTTTTGAATTTTATATGGTCCAGGAAAGCATTCATTTAGTTGTTGTTAGTATGACAACCCTATCTAAGCATTATTGTTTGTGCATGTTCTTGGAGATTTCTCAAAGAATGCTTCTGATGTACAATCTGCAGCCAGTTGTGCTCATGTGTTCCCCAGGGTTTTTTCCCTTTTCTATGGAGACTTCCGTGAACCAAATGTTCACACCTCTGGGTAGTAGGGAACACAAATGCAAATAGGTCATGGCCATCATGTCCCATTTGGGATCATGTTGACAGAAACCTTTTATCCAGAGATCAGGGAATTAAGGTTGATCTTTGTTTTCATATTGTTCCTTTTCTCCTGGAATTCTAGATTATTATGAGCTACAACATGCCTCATCCTGCTGCAGTTACAACGTGATGAAGTTCTGACTATTGATTGCCATCCTCAAATGTATGACTTTGTGAATTAAGAGTATTTTTTGTTCCTTTGAGGGAGGACTTCAAAATCTCTTTGAAAGAGACTTTGAAATCTCTTTAAAGCTAGAAAACATAGCAAAAAGAAGCAATTTAGGCCTAAAATATACAACATTTTCCTGTGGAGAAGGAAGAAGACAGGGAAATAAGTCTTAAAAACAAAACTCAATTTTTTTTTTGTCACATACCAGAGAAAGGTATCTTTCTTAAAGGTGGGCAATTAGATTATAGGAATTCCAGGGCATTGGGAAGCACTCTCCCAAAATCCTGCTAATTCTAAAGTATTTTGTCTCCTCAGTAGCTGAGAGTTCAATTATTTTCAATTAATTGATATTTCATTGGTCTTCAAATCGTTAACACCTTAGTGTGAAAATATTCTGTTCCACCAGAGCATTTGCTCAGAAAATAACTTGGGTATAATGAGAGACAAATGACATATTAAATATATTTTGGTTGAGAAGAAATTGGAAAAAGATTTAGACTCCAGCTTATTGCATAATAGTTGAACCCTTAATTACAGGAAACCTTAGCCAGGGGTCTGATTAGTATGTGATTCAATGTCAGATGTAGGAATGGTGAAAACTGTTGTGATTACTTCATATCTCTTGTTAAGACCTAACTTATAAACACATTTGAGAATTTTGGACCATCTCTACGCATTTTTAGATGTCCTTATTAGAGAAAATTTATTATTTTTTTACTTTTAACTAGAGGTAGAAGTCAATTAAAGAAACAAATTACAGTGTATGATCTTATGTTATATATGTTAAGTATATTATTGGCCTTAAGTCAAAAAGTCACTTTTCTAAAAATATATATTATATAAATACTATCTCAAAATATAATAAAAAAAACTCTTAAAATAATGTGTTATGTTGTATTAATCTTAGTTTAAAAATGACTCATTTTAGATCTCTGATCAGGAATATTTAAGTAGAATGAGTTACACATTGTAGATCCTGATTTGTATATTCAAAATAAAGATAGGGCTCCATAATTATCTTTTCTCCGTTTTTTTTTTTTTTTAAAGATTTTATTTATTTATTCATGAGAGACACAGAGAAAGAGGCAGAGACATAAGCAGAGAGAGAAGCAGACTCCATGCAGGGACCCTGATGCGGGACTCGATCCTGGGACTCCAGTACACTCTCTGGGCCGAAGGCAGGTGCTCAACTGCTAAACTGCCAGGCATCCCTCTTTCTCCTTTAATATTAAGCTGTATCATATGAAGAATCTATCCTGTATGGAACAAGGCTGATTACTGAGAGTACACACACACACACACACACACACACACACACACACACCCTATCCCCACACATTTCATCCAAAGACCTAATCTTTTATAGGCTACTTATATAATACAGAAAATTATGACATTGTATATGCATGATAAATGTAAATTAAACTGTTTTTCCACAATAAGTAATATAGTCATCTGGCTTTGTTAACTTTGATAACCACTGAAGGGGAATAAAACAAGATTTCAAAAGTGGAAATGTGTGCAATTTTGAGAGAAGCTAAGAAACACAATTTCTTTTTCCTTTAAGCAGGCCCACAGCCAAGTCATCAAGAGACAAGCCCATGGGAAACAAATTAGTTCATGTACCTCAAGTGCTCCTGAAGCTTTTCCACAGTACCACTTGGCCAGTGCTTGGACAAGGTGATTTACCATATCTCTGAGTGTCCTACTCCCAAGGGCACATTCATCTTGCCTTCCCAGAAGCAGCTTAAGGTCTGGAGTTTCATGTTTATGATCATCAAGTATATTTTGGCTAGCAGAATGAGAGACACAGTTGTGTTTTCAGTAAACTCATCCATTACCTTGACTTCAGAGTTATTGAATTTATACTACCTGATGAAAATAATCAACTTCAAATGAGAGACAAACCTAAAATATGGTTATATCATCAGAGGTCTACCTGTGACAGGAAATAAAAATCAAATCATCTGGGCATTGCCAAGTAAAATGAGAGTTAGTAAAAAAAAAAAAAGGAAAGAAAGAAAGAAAGAAAGAAAGAAATATATAATTTCAGAGTCATCATATGATGAAATACTGGAAGGGATATCTCTTTATTTAGGTTTGTTTTAATACCAACCGGACTGTCTTCAAAATCTGTGAATCTCATTAGTGGAGGGATGAAAATAGCCTGAAGGGCATTTATGGAAGATTTTAAAAGCTGGTATAGGGTTTGAAGAACTTACGTATTATAACTATGAATATTTTGGGGAAATAGTGGATTAAAGGCATCTAAAATATGAACCCTAAAGAGAGAAATGAGTAAAATTAGTTAAAAGTTTGGTTGTGAAGAAAGTGGGGAAAAATTAACTAGATCAGAAGTATTTATTAAAAATTAAAACTATTTATTTAAAAGATAAAATATTAAAAAATAAAAGATAAAATATCTTTTAAAGATATACATATTGTAAATCATGTCCCATATAAACTTATTAAAACTGGAAATAACTTAGAATAAGATAAATTTCATAAAAAATATTTATTATAGATCACCACACTTTTTATTATTAGAACTTTTCTTTTTCCCAATTTACTCTCTATTTAGGGAAATTATGGCTACCACTTTACTTAGAAATCTAGTCCTTTTTCCCCTAATCCATTATATGTAGTTGAACTAAATATGTCAAAATACGTATTCACAGAATTGATCACATTGTGGGCAAGAGCGACCTGCCATGTTGTATTTTCTTTTTCTGACACAAACAACTACTTCATGATAGTTGCAATCACTTCTTGTATCTTACTCCCCTGCCTTTTCTCTCACTTTTAATTATTCTTTTCTTGTGTTCCTGATGATGTTACATTTTACATTTTAATTACTGGATTGTTCATCATGCATGGTTGTTCTGATCATTATCATTATGATCTTATATAAGGGAAGTTACAATGGATTTTTGGGGAGTGCCAATGGCAGCCTCTGTAATAACCCTTGAGGATATTAGTGGAGGTGGAAAAAATAAGAAATTAAAGCAGGCTCTAGATTTATGATTTATGCACATGTTTTGGAGATTCTGTTCCATGGGTAGAAAGGCAGTGAGAAGTAAACCTTGGTCTTGATGGAGCAGGGGGTGGTGGGAAGAGAGAGAGGAAGAGAGAGAGGTAAGGGTGACATGCTGCTTTCTGTCATTCCACAGGAAGGAGAAAGAGGGAAAGAGTCAGTGCAAGCATGAATTAGGAAATTTAAAAAAAAAATTAAATTTAAAGTAAAAGTAAGTTCAGATAATTTTTGAGCAAAATCTAATTTAGTCAGTTGAACTGAAACATTTGCATTAAAAAATCTATAATTATATGCTGAATATCTATTTTCTTCCAAGTCAAGCAAATCAAATAGGACATGAAGGGACCAACAAATAAAGAATGACACAAAAGTCTATTTTTAGAGTAGTATATAAATGCTGAGTTTGTGCCTTGCCAGTATAGGGTTCTATTACATCTCACTCTAGTTTAGGACATCTGCAACCATGTCATCAAAAAGATAGTATAGCAATACTGTCTCAAAACATTGGTGTAATTGTATTAGTTATTATTTAGTCACATTTTGGCTTTTCTTTTCTTTTTTTTTTTTTTTTTCATTTTGGCTTTTCTTGCATTCAGTTTTTGTTTTTGTTTTTGTTTTTTGTTTTTTGTTTTTGTTTTTTATTTTTTTTTTTGAGAAAATTTCTTTCAGTATAAAACATATCAAGTTATCCTTTGGATGGAAATGACAAGAAACTTGAATTGTGTTGAGTGTGGCACAGTCACATGTAGCACCTCATCCCTAAAGCTACAGCCTTGGTTTAGGTCTTCAATCTCTTTTGCCTTTTTGTTTGTAGTCACAGGGCTCTTTTCCATCCATGTTTCCTCGCTTCCCCTCCACTGGCTGCCATATTGATTTTTCAAATGTAAATACGTCACTCTCCTTGAGAAAGTTTTTAAGCTATAGCTTATAACCCACAAAATAATAGGACAACTTATATTTGCATACAGGGCCCTTTTGGGGCTCAATTTCATCTGTCTCCACTCTCTTGGTCATCTCCATATTGACAGTGCCCCAAATACATCATGTCATGCTGCTTTCTTGGCTGGGTAGCTCTTTATCCTTGCTGTTCTGTGAACTCCTACTCTCCCTCTAAGTTCAAATGTTAACTTTCCCAATTCACTAAGAAATACCATTAAACACTCCCTTTTCTCTCTTTCATACCTAATACGTAATCTTAAAAGAAGACTGGTTATTATTTTGAACTGCTTGTGAATACAGCACTTTCATATAGAGGCCCTTTAATAGTTGCTTTCTGAAAGAAAGAACTAGTGACAAAACAAATAGGTGCTCTGCAAACATCAATGTTGTAAGATGTTTTATTGCTGTCTTTCACTACGCTACTGAAAACCTTTGAGAGCATAAATATAATATAATGGCTATCCTCAGATGGCCAGAAATTCTTTTACCAGATCTTGTCCTTCAGTGGAAAGGCCCTTGAGAAACAGTTAATACCCCATCTGTGTATTATCCATGGATGGTTCACTCCAGTTTGAAAACATTTTAAAACTTAATGTAACCCCTTTATCATATACATGGTAGAAATAAAGCCCAAAGAGATAAAGACAATTTCCTAGAATAACAGCTGTAATGAAAGGCAAAATCGGACTCAACCGAACTGTCCAGATACCCAGTTGATAATCCTTATAATAATATAGCAAGACCTTTAGCATGCAAGCCAACCCTCCCCCATCCACCAATAAGTTCTTATTTATTTTTATTCACTTTATGTGTTTATTTATTTATTTATTTATTTATTTATTTATTGTTATTAAATACCTACTATTACTATGTTCAAGGTATCATGCTAGGTGTTATGGGTACAAAGACAGATAGCCTGTGGATTCTACTTATCAAGTATTCATGCTTCAGTTCCTGTCTGTCTCCTTTCTCTCCCTTTATCACGTGTCCTTCCTTTCTACCTCAGGAAGCTCTATCAGAGGGGCCTTCAGCTAAATTCTCTAAAAGAATTAAATGATGGAGGAAAACAAACACGGGACAGGGTATCATAGTTCAGACTCTTCCTCTAGGCTTTGAGGCCCTAATAGTCACTTCACCTTTTTGAGTGTTGGTTCATAAATCTAAATAGTCCTAATGGTCTCTATTCTGCCTCCGCATAAGCCATTTTGAGAAACAAATGACGGATATCAAAACCATTTTGAAACCATTGGCTATCAAGCCAGGAGAGTTGGTTTGAATCTCTGCTCACTTACCTAACCTACTAGGTGAAGGGCTGTGTCTTCTCATGTTTGAAAAGAGGTTATATTATCCACCTGAACTTGTTAGGGTTATCAATATTGTGAGTAGAAATAAAGGTCTGACATTTAAGACATAATTAATATAAGTCTTATTCTCATTATTTTCAGATATTTTTGAGGGTACTTCATGCATCTAAAAGCTCTGTAGACACTTAAGAAATTATTTCTCCCAAACACATACTAACTAAAACATGCCATTTATGAGAATGATTTGTACACTAGTGGTGTTAGAATTTTTCCCATAATTCCACACCTTTGCTACAAAGATCAGCAAGGATGCTGGACACATAGCAATGGCTGACAGCCTGAGGCTATGTGAAATGAGGGCTACTCTGGAGTAAATTGTCATGTTCAAAAAAATAAAGAATGAGTCAGACCATGCCTAATTCCACAGGAAAAAGATTAGTTGCAGCAGAAAACATGTGGAGTTAATTTGGTTAGAAAGGAAATATTAACATCTTGAATTCCACAAAGACTCCTACCCTTGGAGTTTGTTGGATGATTTACAGAGCTCAGTTATAGATCTTCATAAATGTAGTGGGTACATAATAAAAGGGAAAATCAAGGATTTCTATTGTTACAGTGAACATTTGTGTTTTATATACATTCAAAACCTTATCCCACATATGTAGCCTTTACTGATACAGAGCTTAGGGATTTTTGAGGGAATTGAAACAAGAAGTGATTTTACATAATGTTCTTTCGAGCTCCATTTTGGCTAAATTTTGAAATCTGATTTTAGAATAATGTATACTTGGAATGAGTCAGAATATGTTTCTACAATATGGAAGTCAGCTGTAGCTGGAATAAATGATCTTTCACTAATTTAAGGTCCCAACTGACCACTAATTTTTTGTCATTCAGAATTTGAAATTTGTTTTTTGTAATAGTTCCTGTAATTACTATGAATTTTCATAGTTATGGAGATCCTTGTCTTCATCATTTTTATTTTCTTTTGTGTTAGACACAGGAAAAATAGGATTTGTTTCTCTTTAATCCTATCTGTAGATTCCTCCCCCAAGCCTCTGTTTTACTCTGCTTTTTGCTTTTTGCTTTGGGACATTTCTTTCTTTCAAATCTTAGATAGAAATTGTCCTTCCTCAGGTACATCATCAGCATTTTTTTTTAAAGGAACTTCTACAAAGTGATTGTAAAAGAATCCTTAAGGATACAATTGGGACTGATAAATAAATTAGGATCTTAAAAGTAACCAAATCAGGACTATTATGCCATAATTTAGTCCATCTCTAAAACTAGTTACATTAAAAAATTATCTAATTTATCTTACACTTCCCAAATAGTTTTCTACATTATCTAAAGACTTTAGCATGTAGATCCAGGGTGATTAGATCTTTTACTGGATTTTTAAAAAAATATATTATTTAGGCATACATTTTTTTACTTGCAAAATGCATCTTTGCAAATACTTTGAAATTAATTTGTTATAACAAAAATGTATATTTTTAAAACATTAAAAGTATAGTCTGATATTTTTTCTTAAGTTTCTGAAGTTTAAAATCTAAAAATCTTAGAAAAGTATTTCAATTGCATTATGCAACGATATATATATATACACACATACACACACTATATACAAGTATATATTCACACTGTATTCATACACACAGGTATATAAATGGTTTGGAAATTCTTACAATCCAAAATAGCTTTAAGTCTATATTTATGTCAATCACAATAATTTTGCTTTACTCTGAATTCTCAAATTAAACCTTAAAAATTCTTACTTTTTATGAGTGCTTATGAATCAGGCAATACACCGTGTCCTTTCTACATACTAACTCATTCATTCTTCTTAAAAAGATCTTAAGTCCGTGAATTATCCCTATTAAACCCAGACTTGGGGACAAAGTAATTCAAGGTCATACAGCTTCTGAAATGCAGAGCAAGGATTACATTAACTCTAACCTTAATCATCACACAGCTTTTTTTTGTTGTTTAGTTTGTTTTTACATGAACTGCCTTATCTTAATCAAAGGGATGCAACAGAAAACACTTTAGGAACACAAACACAGGAGCAATAAGTCCATACTGTTTATATCGATAATACATAAATGAACAGTAAATATAGCTATTCCTCATATTAAACAAAGGATATTATTATTTCATGAAACAGAAAAATTGTATTGAGATTAATACTTTTACAAATGGAATCATTGTTGGTATTTCTCAGATGGCCATTAGGATCTAGGCAGAAAAATCAAGCTACATTAGGTTAACTGATACAGGAAAATGGTTAAAGCTGCAATTGAGGCCACCCAGAATTAACGACAGCAGGAAGCTGTTGTCACCCTCAAACTGGAAGTGCAATAAGAACAGGTGGCGTTTCCAGAGTCCAGAAATCATGGCTGCCTCACAGCTGCCGCGTTGGTGATGGATGGGCTGTGGTTAGGACTTGGAACCCCGGAGGAACCACCTATAATCAGAGACACCACAGGAGCACAAAGAAGGGGGAGCCCTTCCTCTACCATTCCCAACCTTGGTTCCAGTCTCCCACTGAAGCCCCCACTTGGAAGCCAGAGGGCAAGGGTTTCCCTACCCCAAAATGGGATTTCCTGTAAAATGCAGCAAAACAGAAGGAAGGAAATAGATCTCCTAGAAGACAGTCCAGCTACCTCCCTCCTTCTCAACCCATGAAAGTGTAACAGGATGGTTTTGGATAAATCATTGAATTACTATCAAGCTGTTTCCTTATGTAGGAAAAAAATTACTCGCTATTTCTGCCTCACAGGATGATTGAATGAAGTAAATGAGATGGTGAGTTTGAATTCTTCATCTATGTAAGGACTGAAATAAATAAAAAATACAAACTTTTACTATGTTTGTATGCAACAAACAAAAACATTCTTGCTCTATTGATAAATTAGCTGTAGCAATAATTTCCAATGCACTTTATATATACACATATACACACAGACACACACACATATATATATACACATCCCAAGGTGCCTTTCCAAGTCAAGTGATTGGGGTAAGCTTTTATTGATAACTTGATACCAATTGTGGGAAAGATATAATTATCTCTGGTTATTGTTGGATTTATTGATAACTTTATACCAATTGTGGGAAAGATATAATTATCTCTGGTTATTGTTGGAATTTAAGATTTTATACACATTAAGGTTTTGTACATAATTATACATCTATATATGTAAAAGTCATTAAATAAGGAAGCAGACTGAAGTGGTTCTCAAGCCTTAGTAGCTCATATAAGTTACAAACCAAAACCTATGCTACAGTCAATGCACGGGATTCTGAGACAATGAAAGTTAGAAAAACCAGTCAAAAGCAGTTAAGCAGATTTTCCCAAATGAGACAAAGGCTTAAGCTATAGCCAATCAAATAATTTCCTTGCTTTGCTTCAACTTCTGTGTAAAAACCTTGTCTTTGGCTCCCATCAGTGGAATGCTCCTAGCTCCCTTTGGTTTGGTAATGCCTTAATGGAATTAATGTATGCTCAAATAAACTTTCAAACAATTGAATGTGCCTCACTTTCTCTTTTACAATATATAAAAGTATATATACACTTTTATATATTTTTGTATAACAAAAGATAAGGTAAAAAATATATAAAACTATATGTATATATGTATTTTTACTTTGAGACATAACATGATATGAGGGTTCTATTTGATATAATATACTAATTTAATATTAATATTTTGGAGGAGAAATTGTGTTTTTTTTTTAAATGACATGTAAATTTTGATATCCCAACTTGATTAAGTTAAACCATCTTTGAGAACATATTAATACTGTAGAAACACTTTCTGGATAATTTGTACTGGCACTATGTAGGGAAAACTCAAAAATGCATAAAAAGTTGTTTTCCTTAGGTTGATAATGTCACTTTAGTATTTAACGAGTGCTTGAAATACATTTTTATATAGAATCACAAAAATATCTTATAATAACAAACTTTATCCACAATGAATTATAAATACTATTTGTACTTAAAATCAAATATCATAAAATAACTTTTTTTCTTTTAAGCAGAGTTAAATACATTTGAACATAGAGTAACACTTTTATTTATTTTTATTTTTTATTTTTTTAAAGATTTTATTTATTTATTCATGATAGTCACAGAGAGAGAGAGAGAGAGAGAGAGAGAGAGGCAGAGCGAGAAGCAGGCTCCATGCACCGGGAGCCCGATGTGGGATTCGATCCCGGGTCTCCAGGATCGCGCCCTGGGCCAAAGGCAGGCGCCAAACCGCTGCGCCACCCAGGGATCCCCGAGTAACACTTTTAAAGAAAGAAACAGCTCACAGTACCTTCATAATGCCTGATCTAGCACCAAACCCTCACTCTTATGAAAGAGCTGAATTGACAATTTTGCCGCTCACTCTAGTATAAGCTAAAGTGATACCTTTTCACCAGAAATGTATTGGCAAGAAGAGTGTGGTTGGGGAGAGAAGTCACAGAGATGGGGCAAGCCAGGTAAGCAAAAAAAACAAAACAAAACAAAACAGCAAAGTAAAAAGAAAATAGAAATGCAAGGATACCATGGTATCAGAGAAATTTATTTAGGAATTTATTTTTTACTGGAAATCTGAGAACAGGATGCTAGCCTGGGTAGGCTCTGAAGACAGCCCTCTTCAGGTAATAGACCTCTTGAATCTTCACATGGTAGAAAGAGTATGAGAGAGCCCTTTGGAGTCCCTTTTATAAGGGCATTAAACCCATTCATGAAGGTTGTTCCACGCTCATGAACTAATCACTGCCCAAAGGTCCTATCTCTTATACCAACATCTTAGAGGTTATAGAATTTCAACACACATCACTTTGAGTTGACACAACTTCAGTCTATTGCACAGTCTGTGGCACTTGTTATGGCAGCCTGATGTGACTAATACTGATTTTGGTAACGAAAGTGGAATGTTGCTATAACAAATACCTAAAAATGTTTTAAGTGTCTTTGGAACTGGGTAATTGGTAGATGCTGGAGGAGTTTTGAAGAACATGCTAGAAAAAGCCTGGATTATTGTGAGCAGAATGTTGGTAGAAATATGGATGTTAAATGCCATTCTTGGGAAGCCTCAGGAAAAAATGAAGAATAAGTTCTTAGAGATTTCAGGAAAAGTGATCCTTATTCTAAATTGGCAAGGAGCTTGGTTGAATTGTGATCAAGTGTTTTGCAGAAAGTAGAACTTGTTAGCCATAAAATTGGATGGTTGGTAGAGGAGATTTCTAAGCAAGTATTGAAGGTGCAGCTTGGATCGGTCTTATCACTTATAGCAAAATGCAAAAAGAGAGATGATTTGTGGAAAAAATTATTAGGCAAAAAGGTCTCAGAACTTAGAAATTTGGAACACTCTAACTCAATAAATATTTTAAAAAGAGAGAGAGAGAGAAGTCTTGTTCTGAGAATGCTAAGGGTGTGGCCGAACAACCATTTGATAAAGAGATTATGTGTGTGACTCATAGACTTACTCAGTCGTCTCTGCAAGAAGCCAGGAATAGAGATGGGATTATACTGGTGCAGTCACTGCCAGTTGGGGTTAAAGCGGACAGAAAATATGAAACAAAATGAGGGAAGCGTTTGGACTTTTTTAGGTCCTACATGATTGGACCAGAGAGTTATTTGCAGAGGTGCACTATTCTTCAAAAAAGGGAAGAATGACCCTAAAGGAAATTTGGAGATCATTAAGTTTGCCCTCTAGGTTTCAAAGGGTGATACCATTGCTTCAGTATTAATGGGCCACATGGCCTTTAATTGCAGTCTTCACGGTGGGACCACCCTGCAAATCCTTGCAGATGGGTCTGCCACAGAGCTTTGAGGGCATGGCCCCCACAGGGTAGAGACTCCAGTATTGAACCCCTGCCCCATGGTTTCTGAAGATGACACCATTGCCTCAGGGGTTTGGGAGAGCAGGGTATTATGTCAAAAAAGTTTGTTCTTAAGCCTTAGAATCCAGTAGAATTTACCTTGTAAGGTTTTGGACTTACTTGGGACTCATCCTCTCTTTTTTCTTTATAATTTCTCCCTTTTGAAATGGGAATGTCTATCCTGGGCCTGTCCCATCACTATATTTTGGAGGCACATAACTTGTCTGGTTTCAGAACTGGAGACAAATTTTGCCTCAGGATGAATCTTACCTTGAGTCTCATCCATACCTGATTTAGGTGATATTTAGATAATGATTTGGACTGTAGATTTCATAACTGATACTGGAATCAGTTAAGCTGTTGGGAATCGTTAGGGTAAAATGAATATATTTTCCATGTGAGAAAGACATGAATTCTGGGAGACAGAAATAAAATGCTATGTCAGATTTTTTTTCTCCAAATTCATATGTTAAAACCTTAATTTCCAATGTGACTATATTTGGAGATTGGGCTCTCAAAAGATAATTAAGGAAAAATGTGGACATAAGGATGGAGCCCTAGCCTAATACTGTTGATTTTATACGAAGAAGAAAAGAGTTTTTTTCTGCCAGAGGACCCAGTGAGAAGGCAGCCTTCTGTAAGCAGAGAGGAGATCACTTACCAGACCCAGAGACAGCCAGAACTTCGATCTCAAACTTAAAAGCTCCAGAACTTTGAGAAAATAAACTTCTATTGCTTAAGCCACCCAATCTAAGGTACTTACTATGGCAACCTGAGTTGACTAATACAGCCTCCCATGGTGCCAACCTGCTTTGGAACATGACATGAACAGACATAAAGTTATATTGTTTTAAGCCAGTAAAAATTGGAATTATTTGTTAAAGCAGTCAAAGTGCTCTGACTAATATGGTAACAGAAGAAAATATATGGAAAGAGAATTAACAAAGGACACAGGGTATCTGCCAGGAAGTTAGAATGAAACAATCATTTACCATAGGAAGCAAGAGATTTACCATAGAATTTAAACATGTAGAATATTATTACTCAGTTTCTTTGACAAAGAAGGTTATTATTATGTTGCCTCATTGAACTTGGAGAGGAAAAAAATTTTTTTTTAATTTAGAAATTCTTCAATAAGAATGTCCTAATCATGTGAAAGCCTGAATCATATTTAGCAATTATGGGTATAGGAAAGTTCTTTAATAGATGTCAAAACAAAAAACTTAGAGTAAACTATGAGTAGAAGGATGTACCCCAGCAAGCACATTTCTGGTTTGGGGAACAAAACAAAAGTAGAAAAGTAACAATTGACTGAAACTCAGCATACAAATTGTTAATTTGAGGTTGGTGCCTGATAAAGCCAATTTCAATCACGGCCATGGTCTTGAATTGAAAAGTTTGTTTTATTTCCCAAATAAAAGAGTATATTTTCAGTAGTTTTAAAGATAGGGGAATATGCATGACATATTTGAGGCATTACTTTTCTGTTTCCATGGTAACATTTTGCTAGAGATAAACTTGTTTTGTTCATTAGTCCTAATAAGTGAGACTATGCAAACATGACCCAAATCTAGAGTAGCAAATATACTCTCAAATCTTAGTGATTGTATAAAGCTTAGTTTGGTAGGCAGAACAGTGGTCCCCCAAGATGTCCATATTTGAATTCCCAAAACCGGTTGAATATGTTAACATGGCAAAAGGGAATTTTTTCATATCTGATTAAGTTAAGACCCTTGATATGGAAAGATTATCCAGGACTATCTGAGCAGGCCCAATATAATCATGAGAGTCCTTATAAGAGAGAGGCAGGAGGGTAAGAGTCAAGAAAGAGATGTGATGACAGAAGCAGAAGCTGGGGTGATGCATCTGTCCATGAGCTAAGAAATGTTGAGTAACCTCTGGAAGCTGGAAAAAGCAAGGCATGGATTGTCCCCTCAAGTCTTCAGAGAGAATGCATATGGACCAACATCTTGATTTTAGTTCCGTGAGAACCATTTAGATGTCTGACCTCTGGGGCTGTTAGATAATTTTATTTTTTAAGCCAGGAGATTTACGGCAATTTGTTATAGCAGCGGTAAGAAACTAATACAGCAAGTTTATTCTTATTAACCTCACAATACAATTGCAGCTCTATTTTTCCCTTTGCAGGGATTCTGAGGCTTTTCAAATCAGTAGTTCAGTCATATGAACAGATTTCCAGTTTGCTGCAGAAGGCAGGAGATGACTGATTCCAGAATTACTTTATATAAATTTCTTCCATTTTCTACTGACTGGAATTCAATTCTATGGCCCCAATCTATCTGTAAGAGAGTCTGGAAACATAGCTGGTGCACAGAAAGAGGGACCAATTTAGTGAATACATAGAATTTTATTAGCAGTCATGTGTAAAACCCTTTCTTCGCAAAATCCTTTAACGATTGCTATATATCTTCTTAAGTTTAATGTTGGGAGGGAGGTAGCTAAAACCAATAAGAATATTGTTCCTTTGGACAAAATTTATTGTTTCCTCTCTAGATTTTTGTAGGATGCTTTTTATATTTTCCTCATATTTCATTTTTATCAAATTATTTTAGAAAGAGTATACTTCATAGATATTTGCACAGAACACAATAAATGCTTTAAATTGAGTTCTGTTGCTATTGATATGATACACATATTTATATTACTTTGTAATTTTTAATCTGGAAAATATTTTCTTCAGTTATTTCAGATTATTGTTTCTTTTTTCCTGCTTCTGTTTCTAAATCAGGATCACAGACATTTCTTAAAACCCATCTTTGTTCCCTCAGTTTGTATAATCTTTTATCATTTGACCTTTGACATGCTTTTTTTCTGCCTTCTGAAATAATTTCTCAAATTTATTCTCAGAATTATTTAAAAATATTTTCTGCAGTGTCAGTTGTACTGATTTAAAGAAATATAGGTGTGAAATTTATTATTAAAGTTGAGTTTGGAGTAAATATTAACAGTCATTTAATGATGTCATATGTGAACTAGCAGAACTCATAAATATTTTGTAGTGTTTATATGAGGATAAAATTAGATAATGTATGTCAGACATTTAGAGATGAACCTTCAGGCTCAGAATGGCTGTTGACTCAATGTACTTGGGAATATGACAGTTGTTGAATTTTTTTCTTGGGATAGTGATAGAAATTTAAGTGGGATGCTATTCCTATCTTTGGAGTGCATAGCTCTGTAAAAAAGTGGCAATTTGAAGAGATACAGTTGGAAGGATACCATATGTGTTTGGTGTTTGAGTTGACACACACTGTTGCATTAGTTTCAGGTGTCCAACAAGAGAAGATTTTTATGCTGCTTCTATTCATTATCTCAAAAAGTCATGTGTTAGTATTGAATTTATAGAAAGATATAATGTGTCTTGGGGTTTTCAAAACTCCAATTGGATACTGTACAAAAATTAGTCTCTAATAGCAGCTGAAGAGTTTCAATTTGAGTAAAAACTGAACACTTAACTTATAATTCATTGTTATAATTTGAGAACCATTTTCATGTTCAATCTCCAGTTTTGTTATTTCAACATTTGTGGGTCATTGGATTTCTTAAAGCATTAAAGCAGGTCTCCTGTTATTTTTACTAATTATGATTTAATGCAATTGGCAAACTACAAAGTCTAGTTCAGCATATCTAAAATTAGGTGACCCTAACCCACTGATTTTAATTAATGTGCCAAATTTTTCTCTGAAGCATATGGGTAAATATTGAAGCACAATTTCACAAAGAGTCATCTAACAATCACCTCTTGGGAAGAATTTTGTTTTTGAAACATCCTGTTTTTTCATATGGTATATATTATAGAACTTGAAAGCAGTGTTATAATGACCATTACCTCTTGCAACCAAGGGGAGTATTTATATTATAAGAATGTCAAATTTTAAAGAAAAAAGTCCTGAAGCACTTAAATAAAACAAATTTTTGCAACTTTACCCTACACAGAATTATTTTACAGGACGACTGAAATAAAGTCAAAGCAAACATTTTTATAATCATATATGTAATATCCATTCCTCTTTTATTTCTACAGATTGAACTATTTAGTCATTATGATGTTTATTACCTAATGATTGGTGAGAGAAAGCCAGGTTCAATTATTTTTGACCTTTTACTATACATAATAATGATATAAATAAATTGATAAAATTAATAGCTGTTTGAGTATAATAGATTACATTCAATCAGTGTTTCACAATTTCCAAAATCTTACATATGCATTATGTCATTTTATCTTTACAACTACTCCACAAGAAAGATAAGAAAGAAGTTAACATTTTTGCTTTACTCATGGCCAGAGAATTAAGCAACCTGGCAAAGATTATAAACAAGTTAGTTACAGTTTTGGGATTAGGGCTACTTTCGTTTTTTCTGATAAATAAAATCAATCCCATTAGTCTTTGGCAAAAGTATACCTAGAGAACTATGTAAAAATACATAAGGTCATTTTCTTTCTTTTTTTAGATTTTATTTATTTGTTTATTATTTATTTTATTTTATTTATTTATTCATGAAAGACACACAGAGTGAGGCAAAGACTTAGAGGGAGAAGTGGATCCTCGCAGGGAGCCCGATGTGGGACTCGATCCCAGGACTCCAGGATCACGCCAAAGGCCAAAGGCAGGCGCCAAACCGCTGAGCCACCCAGGCGTCCCCATGAAGTCATTTTCTAAATTAATGATAGTTTTTTTTTTTAATTTTTTTTTATTGGACTTCAATTTGCCAACATATAGCATAACACCCAGTGCTCATCCCGTCAAATGCCCCCCTCAGTGCCCGTCACCCAGTCACTCCCACCCCCCGCCCACCTCCCCTTCCACCACCCCTAGTTCGTTTCCCAAGGTTAGGAGTCTTCATGTTCTGTCTCCCTTTCTGATATTTCCCACCCATTTCTTCTCCCTTCCCCTCTATTCTCTTTCACTATTATTTATATTCCCCAAATGAATGAGACCATATAATGTTTGTCCTTCTCCGATTGACTTACTTCACTCAGCATAATACCCTCCAGTTCCATCCACGTGGAAGCAAATGGTGGGTATTTGTCGTTTCTAATAGCTTAGGAATATTCCATTGTATACATATTTACTATCAAACAACATTCTTGATTTATCCCATTCTGATTTCATTGTTATTAGCTTATTATGAGACAAAGTCATATTTCAGTTGAGCTCCTTACAACCAATTTTTATGTAAAACCCAGAGTTTCAAGTTAGTTCAGACTGAGTTAGATGTTTGCATACCTATATATTTAACATTATAAAAAGATACCGAATTATTTTTCCTGTTTATACTATTTTGTATTCTCATCAGCAATGTATGAGAAATCCAATTGTTCCACATTCTTGTACATGCTGCTGTCAATTTTTAAAATCTTAGCAATTTTAATGGATTTTAATGGTTATATTATTTACATTTTGATTTGCATTTCTCAGATGAATAATAATGTTGAACATCTTTTCATGCCTTTATTTACCACTTGTAAATTATCTTTCCTGAATTATCTTTAAAAAAATTTTTTATACATTGTTTAAAAACTGGGTCTGTTTCCTTCTCACTACATCACTGAATTTTAAGGACTTTTTATATATTACAGATACAAGCGATTTGCCAAATATATTTCACAAATACTGAAAATATCACCATCTATGACTTGTCTTTTCATTTGGTAACAGCATCTTAGGGCAGAGGTCTTCAGTTTTGATTAATTCTAATTTATCTTTTTTAAATTGTGGTCTCCTTTTATGGTTTTGCTTTTTATGTTCTCTTGAAGAAATGTTTAGAGGATTTGACAACAAAGCAAAACTTCTAAATATTATATAATACTTAAATTGCCAAATATTTGAGCCTGAATTTCTTGGTATAGATTAAAAGAAAAAAGATCGGTACGGTAGCAACTGTTTAATCTGGCAATAAGTTACTTCTTTCTTTGTTTCTTCCCAAGTAGAGCCATTTTCACAAACAATTTATACCGCTATAGAGGTCTTTGTTTATTTATATAGGGGGTGTTTATTTTCCAGGAAAGGGAACTTTCATCTTTTCTTATATGTGTCATAAAGAACTTGAAGTTTTCTTAAATAGTGGAAGTATATTAGTGCTTTTTCAATCAGCTCAGACTCAAACATTGTACTGTATATTGCCTGTGCAAGCTAATCCTTTTATGGAATGTGGCAGTCAACAGAGAGTAACATCTAAGTCAGAATAATGCCAGGAGTACAACACGCTTTACCACTGTGCACACGCAAACTGCTGTGATGGCTACTGAGTGGGGTAGATGGCAGAAAAAGTTCCTAGATTTTAATTCTTTATTAGAAAAGGATGGCAGTCATCCATATTCAACAATAAAAGTGTGTTCTCATGGTATCTATTTTGTCCAAATCTCCAGAAACTTGGCTATCTTTTAGATATGTGTTTTCCTGAAGTAGAGCCAAATCAAAATCTTTCCTGTTTATAAGTATTACAATGAATACAACTCTGTTTAGAACAAATAAAATAATACCTCTTCAGCTATACTGACTCCTCCAATAGCACTTTTGGTTTTGATTATTTTTTTTTCTGTTTATTTGTTTTTTGTAGAGTATATAGTTGGACCACCAAATGGATTCAATATGGCTAACATTTGTAAAACTGAAAAAAATAATGGTTAACCCCATTCCATACCCAAAAGAAAAGCAAGTTTCTTAAGAGAATTTATTCTTAGTGGTTTTGTTCTCTTCCATGTACCTGAAAAGTAACCCATAGAAAATTAAGGTCCTTCTTCCCTCCATATAGTGAGTAGGAATTTTATATGTCGGCCCACATTGGATGATTTGTATGAAATTTGTAGGATCTGGTTTTTGTAGGGACAGGGAAATTCCATAATAATGGAATATTTAGAGTGACCATAAATTATCACATCAAACTGCTGTTGAAGAATGGTCTGTTTTCCTTAAATAGTTTTCTATAAAATGTTGGGTCAACTGTGGATTCTTATAGGATGACGTGAAGCAGGGTTTTTATTGAGGTATCTAATGACCAATCTGACTTGGCCACCAACTGACTTGGATTTAAAGAGGGCTTGGTTTCTGGAAGATTCTATATGAATTTCAGGGCCATACACTAAGAAGTACAAACTTTGTACCCATAATAAAAATGGTTAGCAATGCATCCATTCTGATCCCTTCATTGCTTTATTTTCCCCTGTATTTTGCTATTGCCAAGTACAATCAACATGAAATATTAGTTGTGGAGCTTGAGCACATTCCAGAACATTCACATTGATGCAGTATGTTCTTCCTTTCCTCTGCAGAATCAGGAACCCATAGGAAAAAGAGTAACCTTTAAAATTCTGCCCCAACTTTTCATTTCAGTAATTCCCTTATTCACTCATGATAGACAAATTATTGCTTCCATATTTATATTCTTTAGTTCCTCTGGTGATCCTTCTTGGTTTCTTAGGCTTCCTTTTAAAATCTTGGTATTTCCTAGGCACAATACAAAGAAAACAATTACTTTACTTATCTAGTAAGTGCCTGTTCTGTTTTGCAAAGTATTTGAAATATTTATAATTAGTATAAAATAATTTTATGGCAAAGTTAATACATGTTTATTTCATATTCTGAAACAATAGGGATGCAGATAGAAAATATTAACTCTATCTATTTTCCATACTCTGAGTTCAAAAATATGAACATTCCTAACCCTAAAGTTTATTGCCCTGCAGAACATTAAACAAATATCTCATATAAAAATAAATAGCTAAATAAACTATTGCTGTGTACTTTTTCTAATAAACTGTTTAAGTTCCTGTTTCTCAAATGCTCTTTGAAACAGCATCACCATATTACTGGTTCTTTCATTAATGCATTAGTAATTATTAATTAGTTATGAAATCATTGACGTGAGCTTATATTACATTTGCATGACAGTGATGTTTTTGACTTTATAATATTGTGTTTTAACAGTATCATCAGAATTGCATATATATGTGCACCAAAGGTATGTACAATAATCTCATAGCAGAATTATTTGTAATAACCTACAATTAGGAATGTTCTATATGCTGTTGTATATGTAGGAGTAGAATCCCTTTGAAATAAACAATCAAGTCTTCCTGGTGTTTCCCCCCCACCCCCACCAGTCATTAAACTCTACATTACTCTACATTACTCTACATTAAACTCTAAGGTATTCCTTGGCTTCTATACCATAGATTGATTACTTTTGTCTATTTTTGAATACATATATTTGTGTGTATGTGTATATATATGTATATATATATATTCATTACAGTATATACTCCTTTGTTTCTGACTTGATTTACTTACTATGGTAGAATGTAGATTCACCATTGTTGTTACATGTAGCAATAGTTGCAGAAAATTCACAACGTATGTTATATATTCTTTCTTCTAGGATATTATTTGAAATAACCAGTAGCTGGAAAGTACCCAAAAGAAGGACAAGCTTTCATTATTGTTTCTATTATTTATAAATCAATTAAGTGTCCCCTTGAATATATTTAGTTGAATTGCAATTGGACGATAATTGTAGAGTGGCTTAATGGACAGAAATCAAACATGGAACATGGGTATACATTAGGTCGTAGGGGACTTATGTTGTCAATTTCTCTTTTTATTGCACATAATCGTAGCTTACTTGATTAATTTTGATTAATCAAATTTACTGTTTTTAAAAAATTAGCTATGCTTTTGAATGTTTGAATGACAACTCTTCTTATTTCTAAAAAATCAAATTAAACTAGTTCTCTTAGATAAAAATAATAGAACTCCTCCCAAGATGCACTTATTTAATTTTCTTCCCCCATCATGGATATGAAGTCTTTACAAGATTTTTACTTCTCTACTCCCAGAACAAGACATTTAGAAAGATTTTACTTCATTCATTTTTCCAATTGGCAGCAGGATTTGATTAAGAAAGTTCAAAAAACGACCCTGCACCCAAGTCTCCCTGGATGTGTGTGGGGTTTCTCTCTCTCTCAGACTCAACCATTTCACCCAGGACATTCTCCTTCATCCTTTTTCCACCCCCACCCACTGAAGTCCAACATCATTGACAAGATGCAGTAGGGCCTTCTGTACCAGATTTTATAAGCAAGAAGATATTAGTTACCTTCAGAAAAGCAATGAATGACAGAAACAACTTCACTCTTATGGCCACTTGGATGAAATCTTCCATTTGGATTTCTAAGAAAGATATTTCAGACTTGATATGCTAAATGAATACCCATGATCTTTCCTGACTTCACTCAAATCTGGTCCATTTCCAGTGTTCCCTTTCTCAAAAAGGACACCATCAAATTACATAACCTAGAAACTTTGATCTCTTTCCTCTTTCTATCCTATGTTCAAATCACTTCTATGATCTGTTGAATTATATTTCTAAGGCATGCATCCTTCATGAGTTGCAGATTGTCATGAGGGGACTGAAAATTAATTAATTGGTAGGAGGACAAACATTTTTATTTTTTATCTATAAAGAATATATATATATATCTACAGTATAAAATCAGATATCAATTTAAAATAGTATTAAAATTTCATAGAGGAGGGGTTCTTAAAATGTTTAGAAAAACTGGGTGATGGGATCCCTGGGTGGCGCAGTGGTTTAGTGCCTGCCTTTGGCCCAGGGCACGATCCTGGAGACTTGGGATCGAATCCCACATCGGGCTCTCGGTGCATGGAGCCTGCTTCTCCCTCTGCCTATGTCTCTGCCTCTCTCTCTTTCTCTCTCTGTGTGACTATCATAAATAAAAAAAATAATAATAATAAAAAAAAACTGGGTGATTAAAAATGAAGTTGAGAAATATTGTCCTAAATATAGGTGAAATCTGTCCACTTGTACCATCTTTCCTGCCTGAGTATGGGAGTATATCTCTGTCAAACACTCTCTTCATCCAATCCGATTGTCTTCCAATCTCTTCTTCTGCATCTTGCAACCAGACTAACATTTCCACATCTGATCATTTCTCGGACACATTTAAACTTTTCAGTGGTCTCCATTGCTCTTAAGCTATTAGCCAAATTCTTACAGGACTTACATGATATATTATGGCTCTAGTTCTGTGTACTTTTGTAGCATCATCTCACATTACAAGGCCATTTAACTTTGGCAGTCAAACCACAGTGCTCTTCAACACTTTGGTTAACACCATAGTAGCGATAATTGCATCTCTCCTTAACGCTTGACCTAGTTAGATGCTCCTATCCCATTCATCAAATCTCAGTTTAATGATTTCTTCCTCCAGGGAGCATTCTCCGACTCCTCAAGCCATGCTATGCCAGAGATGTAAATTATTCTGGGATCACATTTCTTACCTTCAGAGCACATATTAGTTTGGGTTTATATACTCATATGTAATTAATATTCAAATCTTTATTAAACTGTAAGTTTTTATGAGAGCAAAACTGGTATCTTTGTCTTTTTAACATCATATTCCTGGTGCCTGATACAGGACTAGGCACATATTAGGCATGTAGCAAATTTCTTTTGAATAAATGAATGCAGCATATCACACTTTATTCTATTCCTTTCTAGTGATAGAATAATAACCAAATGACTTTCATGTTCCATCAAGTCTTTCATGATCTTGGCTACTGTCTAGCTTTTAAACTTCTCATACTGCCCTGTTCACTGAGCTCAAGTGCACCATGTAACCTTTTAACATAGGGATTGTGCTCATGCTCCTTTCTCTGTTTCTAATTCTCCTATAGGCATGAGCCATAGGAGTAATTTCTGAGCTTTGACCTAAGATCTAACGGTCCCTCTGAAAGAGGCATTCTTTTATCAGTCTATGTTAAGTTCCACCTCCTCCCATCATCATTCTGTTTCTCTATAATCTGTTCATTTTCATAACTTTGAGTTATGTGTTTATTTGCTTTCAGAAAATGAAGTTGTTTATGAGGGAACTTATTTTTTTTTTTTTTTTTTGGCTGGAAAACAAAATTTCTCTACTTTGAAATTTTATTGCTGGCAGAGAGAGCTAATAATATTCTGATTATATAGAACCACCCTGAGTACATCCCCTGGCTACAAGCAAATGAGAAAACTAACATTTAAAAGTAAATACAAATGGCACTCATGCAATACCACAGGACAACAAACCACTGGGTAATGAACCTGATAAGACTATTGTGACGATGTTCTGTCTCTGTCCAATGTTTCTTTTTTTTTTTTTATTATTATTATTATTATTTTTATTGGTGTTCAATTTACTAACATACAGAATAATACCCAGTGCCCGTCACCCATTCACTCCCACCCCCCGCCCTCCTCCCCTTCTACCACCCCTAGTTCGTTTCCCAGAGTTAGCAGTCTTTACGTTCTGTCTCCCTTTCTGATATTTCCCACACATTTCTTCTCCCTTCCCTTATTTTCCCTTTCACTATTATTTATATTCCCCAAATGAATGAGAACATATAATGTTTGTCCTTCTCCGACTGACTTACTTCACTCAGCATAATACCCTCCAGTTCCATCCACGTTGAAGCAAATGGTGGGTATTTGTCATTTCTAATAGCTGAGTAATATTCCATTGTATACATAAACCACATCTTCTTTATCCATTCATCTTTCGTTGGACACCGAGGCTCCTTCCACAGTTTGGCTATCGTGGCCATTGCTGCTAGAAACATCGGGGTGCAGGTGTCCCGGCGTTTCATTGCATTTGTATCTTTGGGGTAAATCCCCAACAGTGCAATTGCTGGGTCGTAGGGCAGGTATATTTTTAACTGTTTGAGGAACCTCCACACAGTTTTCCAGAGTGGCTGCACCAGTTCACATTCCCACCAACAGTGTAAGAGGGTTCCCTTTTCTCCGCATCCTCTCCAACATTTGTTGTTTCCTGCCTTGTTAATTTTCCCCATTCTCACTGGTGTGAGGTGGTATCTCATTGTAGTTTTGATTTGTATTTCCCTGATGGCAAGTGATGCAGAGCATTTTCTCATATGCATGTTGGCCATGTCTATGTCTTCCTCTGTGAGATTTCTGTTCATGTCTTTTGCCCATTTCATGATTGGATTGTTTGTTTCTTTGGTGTTGAGTTTAATAAGTTCTTTATAGATCTTGGAAACTAGCCCTTTATCTGATATGTCATTTGCAAATATCTTCTCCCATTCTGTAGGTTGTCTTTGAGTTTTGTTGACTGTATCCTTTGCTGTGCAAAAGCTTCTTATCTTGATGAAGTCCCAATAGTTCATTTTTGCTTTTGTTTCTTTTGCCTTTGTGGATGTATCTTGCAAGAAGTTACTATGGCCGAGTTCAAAAAGGGTGTTGCCTGTGTTCTTCTCTAGGATTTTGATGGAATCTTGTCTCACATTTAGATCTTTCATCCATTTTGAGTTTATCTTTGTGTATGGTGAAAGAGAGTGGTCTAGTTTCATTCTTCTGCATGTGGATGTCCAATTTTCCCAGCACCATTTATTGAAGAGACTGTCTTTCTTCCAATGGATAGTCTTTCCTCCTTTATCGAATATTAGTTGCCCATAAAGTTCAGGGTCCACTTCTGGATTCTCTATTCTGTTCCACTGATCTATGTGTCTGTTTTTGTGCCAGTACCACACTGTCTTGATGACCACAGCTTTGTAGTACAACCTGAAATCTGGCATTGTGATGCCCCCAGATATGGTTTTCTTTTTTAAAATTCCCCTGGCTATTCGGGGTCTTTTCTGATTCCACACAAATCTTAAAATAATTTGTTCTAACTGTCTGAAGAAAGTCCATGGTATTTTGATAGGGATTGCATTAAACGTGTATATTGCCCTGGGTAACATTGACATTTTCACAATATTAATTCTGCCAATCCATGAGCATGGAATATTTTTCCATCTCTTTGTGTCTTCCTCAATTTCTTTCAGAAGTGTTCTATAGTTTTGAGGGTATAGATCCTTTACATCTTTGGTGAGGTTTATTCCTAGGTATCTTATGCTTTTGGGTGCAATTGTAAATGGGATTGACTCCTTAATTTCTCTTTCTTCAGTCTCATTGTTAGTGTATAGAAATGCCACTGACTTCTGGGCATTGATTTTGTATCCTGCCACGCTACCGAATTGCTGTATGAGTTCTAGCAATCTTGGGGTGGAGACTTTTGGGTTTTCTATGTAGAGTATCATGTCATCGGCGAAGAGAGAGAGTTTGACTTCTTCTTTGCCAATTTGAATGCCTTTAATGTCTTTTTGTTGTCTGATTGCTGAGGCTAGGACTTCCAGTACTATGTTGAATAGCAGTGGTGAGAGTGGACATCCCTGTCTTGTTCCTGATCTTAGGGGAAAGGCTCCCAGTGCTTCCCCATTGAGAATGATATTTGCTGTGGGCTTTTCATAGATGGCTTTTAAGATGTCGAGGAATGTTCCCTCTATCCCTACACTCTGAAGAGTTTTAATCAGAAATGGATGCTGTATTTTGTCAAATGCTTTCTCTGCATCCAATGAGAGGATCATATGGTTCTTGGTTTTTCTCTTGCTGATATGATGAATCACATTGATTGTTTTACGGGTGTTGAACCAGCCTTGTGTCCCAGGGATAAATCCTACTTGGTCATGGTGAATAATTTTCTTAATGTACTGTTGGATCCTATTGGCCAGTATCTTGTTGAGAATTTTTGCATCCATGTTCATCAGGGATATTGGTCTGTAATTCTCCTTTTTGGCGGGGTCTTTGTCTGGCTTTGGAATTAAGGTGATGCTGGCTTCATAGAACGAATTTGGAAGTACTCCATCTCTTTCTATCTTTCCAAACAGCTTTAGGAGAATAGGTATGATTTCTTCTTTAAACGTTTGATAAAATTCTCCTGGGAAGCCATCTGGCCCTGGACTCTTGTGTCTTGGGAGGTTTTTGATGACTGCTTCAATTTCCTCCCTGGTTATTGGCCTGTTCAGGTTTTCTATTTCTTCCTGTTCCAGTTTTGGTAGTTTGTGGCTTTCCAGGAATGCGTCCATTTCTTCTAGATTGCCTAATTTATTGGCGTATAGCTGTTCATAATATGTTTTTAAAATCGTTTGTATTTCCTTGGTGTTGGTAGTGATCTCTCCTTTCTCATTCATGATTTTATTAATTTGAGTCTTCTCTCTATGAGGGAACTTATTAATAGGGTATGTCTACCAGGTACGAGACATGAAATGTGAAATTGGTTCAGGAAAGGAGTAAAAAGGTCCAACTTCCAAATGTTACTTGGAAGAAGAATTATCGATGAAGAAGATAAAGAACGAGAAATCCGAGAGAGGATAAAATGAGATGCTATGGTCTTGTAGCATCCCCTCAAAAAAAAGGATCATTCACGAGGTTGAAGCTGAGTGTTACATCCTGGAACATGATGGTCACATCAAGTTACCACTCACCTGTAGTGAATTATATTCCCTGGCTAAACACCACTACTTCATCTCTCACAATTGTTGTTATGATTATATTTATCAAGTTTGCCATTTCATATTCCCATCAAATATTCTCTGGGATAGTGGATTTTTCAGTGTGAATAGTTTGTTTCTCTCTTTCTCTGTGCCTCTCATGAATAAATAAATAAAATATTTAAAAAATTAAAAAATACACATAAATACATAGAGAATTTTCTATTATTATGTTTTACCCTGAGATATATTTTAAAAGAATAAAATATTATTGTACAAAACCTTTTAACTTTCATAAGAGCTTATACAAACATTTGCTTATGAATCTAATAATATTAATAAATTAGTGGAATATGAATCATCTGAATCTAGTGGTATCTTTTTATATGTTTTATATTTACATCCTCTATGAATTCAATGAGAATCAATTGCCTCGCTTACTTAACCAACTAGAACTTTGAAAATTCATTCTTGGATAAAATGTTTATCATGATAAAACAAGCCAGAGGTAAAAAGCATTTTCGCAATCCAAATTGAGCTGGTTTGATTGTTGCTATATTCACTCCCCTTTCTGAAGACATTAATATTGCAGGAGCAGTCATAGCCCTTCATTTTAAGGGAAAAAAAGTTAATCTTACAATCTTAAATGCAAATTTTGGAAGTCACCTATCTTGGTATGAACACTAAAACTGCTTAGTCAATTAAAGCTTAAATCCTGGTATGAAAGTAATATTTCTATAGCTTCTTTGAAATAAAACTGCCAAATTATTTTTGGCCTCACAATGTTTTTTGTGTGTGCTTATTACTAAAAATAAGGTCAAAGATTTAGAGTTTGGGTTTCATTTTAAATGAGGCTTAAATAGAAGAAACACAATATCTTTACCAAACAGCTACAGAAACTAACTAGGCCATCACTGTTAAATTAGTTTGAAAACTAGGTTTGAATTTACATATTTGGGAAATCACAACTCATGGAAATACTAACTGCCAGGGTAAGCTATGGCAGGTCCATGTTTCTTTTTTCTTTCCTTTCCTTTCCTTTTCTTTTCTTTATTTTCTTTTCTTTTTTTTATTTTCCTTTTTCCTTTTCACATAAACTTACAAAGTAAGTGCTAAGTAGAAGTAAACAACAGTAATATGGTAAATTAATAAAAATTATTTTGGAACATTCTTATCACAGTAGGAAACTTTTTACTCTCTTAAAGGCTTAATTTTCAACAATTTACTTCTTAAAATAAGCCCTCTTTTCTCTTTTTTCCCCTACAGCTATAGTTTGTAACTATTTCATGCATTTTGTCTTTTTCTACATTTCTTTTTAAAAAATTTAAATTCATTTAGCCCACATATAATACATCATTAGTTTCAAGTGTAGAGGTCAATAATTCATCAGTTGCAAGTAATACCCAGTGTTCATCACATCACATGCCCTCCTTAATGCCCATCACTCAATTACTCCATCCCCTCATCCACCTTCCCTCCAGCAACTTTCAGTTAGTTTCCTATACTTAAGAGTCTCCCATGGTTTTTCTCCCTCTCTGATTACTTCCCATCCAGTGCATTTCTTCTAAGCAGAAAGAATCAATATATCTAGATCACTTGCATTCTAAGAATATTAATTCTGAAATGGAAACAAATTCAGTTAATCTTCCTAGTGCTGCTTAACTTTGAGACAAGTTTGAAACTTTCCAACTGTTGTAACTTCTAGGATTCTCTCCTCTATACTTTTGAATGGCCTCCAGAAGGAAGGACCAACCTTTTCCTTCTATTTTATGTATCAGTATAATGAATGTAGGTGATAACTTCTCTGTAAATATTCGAAAAGTCATCCAACCTACTGGATTTCTTAGGAATCCTAATTTTCTAACTTTCTTGGGTATGTACATTTTAAAACCTGTGGATTTGTAGCGTTGGCCAGTTAAGTCCATGATCATGTTTTCTTCCTCATCTGAAAGCCTGGGACACACTTAATAAATGTGTACTTACCCTTTTTCCTCCTAAAGCTAGGAGATGTTTGTAGTGTAATGCTAAGCTATTTACCCTCCATGAAGATTTATGTTTTCTAAAAAGGAAAATCATAATGAACTAAGCCTCAATGTCCTGTAAATTATTTAAACTACAGGCATGTTATTTAAGGATAATTGTCATGCTTCACAGAGCCATATCAATCCACTGGAAAACAGGGAGGACCTTGTTATTGATGCGTTCCAAAACCAAAATAATGTTTATGTATTTGGGCATAGCTAATTCTGAAAATGAATGGGAACCAAAGTGTCAACTGTATTTTTTCATATATATATATATATATATATATATATATATATATATGACATTAAAATTGTCTAAAATAAAAGAAAATTTGTTATATGCATTCTGCTATTGTCAGCAAATAGAAACATGGCTTAGTATTTATTTTCAGGACATTTTGAAATGTGTCTCAAATTGTCATCAATTTTCCAACATATAATGTGTTTTTCTTTCAAAATATTTATTTTTTTCCTGTATTCTCACATATATAGCTTCCAAAGCTATCATAACAATTTTGTATAATTGTATTCACATTATGGTAAAGGACTCTACATTGTTTACTAACTGCCTTGAAGCGTTAACTTGTACCTAAAATAACACACAGAATAAAAACAATAAAAAATAATTTTGTCTTTTCATTTCCTTTCACAGAATAGTTGGACAGAAATGTGCCTTATAATTGTATAAATTTTAATGCTTAAAGTCTTTAATATCCCTAGAATTTTCCACTTTATTCTCCATTCTGTGTTCTTTGCTCATATTTTAAAGTCGGAAAAACCTCTCTATACTTAGCAGCTACTACAATGTAATACATGCAATTGAAGAAAATCATTTACCTAAGTTGTGAAAGTCATTTGTAGCTTCCAATTATACTGCTCGCATCATTAACAGATAATAAGATACAAACACTCTGCATATTTTCCAATCATTTGAACTAGTTTATTTTTTCGTTAGTAAATGCCAATGTGCATCATATCTGCCAACTCCACATCTCTGGAAAATATCTGTGTTAGGCCAACTTCACCTCACAAAACTTTAACAAGAAATTGCAGAACTTGGCTGCTTTGAAGGACTTCAGTGCTCTATGGTGTCTTTTGTGTATTTTTTGCTTTTGACATTTTTTTTGAATGCATAACATGAGTACAAATAATTAAATTTGAAAAATAGATTAACAAATATTTAGCATAGTACTCATACATTTCAGAGGATAGTCGTATCCTACCACCAAGTTATGGATACAAGGGCTGCAGAAGAATTTAAAATTGTACCTTATTCCTCATAAATAAATAGATATTAGAGGAGCAAAATAAGAGATTTTTTCCCTGTATTTAGATGCTTGAAATCAGAGTAACTGCTATCACTATCTCACACATACGATCAAGAGACAGGTTTTAAGTTAATGGCAACATGTAACAAGCTATAACACACCCTGTCTGGCTGAGATACTTTTGGAGGGTGGTTTACCAGTTTAACAATGTGAAATAATCGAATCTTGACCATTTTAGTATTATTTCTCTTCTGCAATTCTTCCCAGTTGCCTATATATGTTAAGGAGTACTGCTTTAATTTAAACAAAAGAGATTTTCTTAGGAGAAGAATTTAAACCACTTGCCTTAATCCCACTCTTCCTCATACAGTTTAGTGCTCAGGAAAAATATGATTCTTTGGTTTCAATTCATGAAATATCTTTTTTTTTAAAATTCATGAAATATCTCGATAAAAGTAATTATGCATGTCCCTCAAGCACTACAAGAACAGTTCATTTATTTCCTCATCAAGCTGAAAATTGTGTGTGTGTGTGTGTGTGTGTGTGTGTATTGTAGGGGGTAAACTTTACATAAGCCAAAAGTTCTCCCATGAAACTGCTTTTTGCTAAAATATAATACCCTAGCAGCATAAAATTATACTCCTCTCAAGAAAAAAGATTCTGAACAATCAGTAGTCTATAGCCCACACTTTTAGAAACTCTGTACTATTAATGATTCTACAGAAGAGTGTGACCATCTTCATGCTTAGTTCTGTTTCCTCTTAATAGTAGAACCTCAAAGTATTAACCGGACATATGTTCACCGAACTTAAGACTGTATTTGCCAGCCTCTTTTGCATACTGGTGTGATCATATGACTAAATTCTGGCTGATGGCTTAATAAATATGTGAAACTGGAGTGTCATGTCTTTAAAAGCTTCTTACTCTGTTTTTTTCTTTCCCTTTTCTTGCTAGCGGTAGGCCATCCTTGAAGAAGTAGGCGAATATGACACACTAAGGGGGTGATATGACAAACAAAATGAAGAAACAATGATCTTTGGATGATATAGGGACACAGAGGGATGTCTGTCAGATCTAGACAAGGTTAGCTTATATCCTCACTTACACAGTTAATCTTTTTTAATTGTGAAACAACTCAAACACAAAACCACAGAGACAGCCATGTGTGTACTCCCCAGAATTAGCAAAATTTAACTTACTATTAAATAAAATAAAACCCCAAATAATTTATCTTTCTTTCTTTGAAGTACTTGTTGTTTTGAATTGGGTGTATGCCTTTTCCATTTTTGTTTCTGTAAGCGTATTATAGCAAACATATGTATCCAACAAAAACATAGTATTTTTATTGCATTGAAAAGTTTTATATGAAGGATATCATATTATGCAACGAATTCTACAACTCTTCTTTTTCACATGCTAGTGTGTTTAATTCATTTACTTTTATTATTCTTATTTATATATTTTAATCTTTTTGCCATCCTTTAATTTGCGTGTGTGTATTTACTTACCTTGATTTCCTGTCATTTTCACAAATACTGCATCACCGTCTTTTTGGTGATCTACTAATCTGACTGAGCTTTATTCTTGTATGCATCTTTTCCTCGCTGATTTGCAAGTTACTTCATCTATATCCATTTTTTCCAGAGCTTATGTTAAAAATATGTTCATTATTAAACTCTATGATAAAAAAATCTCTTTTCTACTCTTTTTGGGCTTTTTAATTTATCTTCTATTTTACTCTTGCATAATATGACAATTAAAAAACAATTAAGCATATGTTTAATTTTTTCAAATTTTTTAAAACATTTATTTTAGAGAGAGAGAGAGAGAGCATGAGCAGGGGGAGGGGCAGAGGGAGAGAAAGAGAGAGAAAGAATCCTCAAGCTGACTCCCTACTTGGTGTGGAGCTCATTGCTGGGCTAGATCCCAGGACGCTGAGGTCATGACCTGAGCTGAAATCAAGAGTCAGCTGCCTAACCAGCTAAGACACTAGGCACCCCATTTTATTTTTGTTTAGATTCACCTTACTTATTCATATTATTATTATTATTATTGTCTAGATCCATCAACAGACTCCATTGATCTCTTTCTTCACCAATTAATTCTTCTAGTCTACATCTTTCTTAGCTTAATCTCCTTTCTGCTTAAGTCTACACACTAGTGATTCTTTCAGTGGCCTAGTGGGGTCAGGGTCCAGCCTCAGGATGGGGAACAAAATGTTTATTATGCAGTTTCTCTCCTAAAATATGTAAGAATGCACACACACATAAAACACACACACACACACAAATGAAAAGTAAGATATTGCATGTATAGTATATGGTCTCTATGAATGTTTTAAATAGCCCCTGAAATCAAACATGTCTCAGGACAACTAAAAGACTAGTTTTTAATATGGATTTTTATTGAATAATTGTAATATTTATGGAGAAAGTTAATTTCTGAGGGTTGAGTTCATTATGAGGCAAATCCATCACAAGTCGCATAAAAAAAGTGTGTTTAAAACCATAGAAATAGATCTCTACTAAGAAGCCCACAATGGAAGATGGAGAAAGAAAGGTAAAACAAGGGTCACCTGAGTGGCTCAGTGGACTAAGCATCTGCCTTTGGCTCAGGTCCTGATCTCAGAGTCCTGGGACTGAGCCCATCAGGGTCCCTGCCCTCCCTCCCTCTGTTCTCCGGTCCCACTTTTTCTGCCCTTCCCCTCCTTTCCTGCTTGTGCAGGAAATAAATAAACAAATAAAATCTTTTGAAAAGAAGCTAAAACAAATGAATTCAAAAGAAAAAAAAATCTTTTTTTTATTTTCTTAAACGTTAAGCGAAAATAATTTCAAAAGTAGTGTCTAATGGCAATCCTCCACACAGTACTGTACTTTTGTTCTTTTGACTATATCATAACTTTATTTTAATATAAATTCTTATTCTCGAAGTTAAGCCCTACTCTACCTATGTCTGAAATGCAGGAATATGTATTGAGTAATTGTTTTTATTGAATTATTTGTATCTTAAAATCCTTCTTATTAATCTACTGCTTTGCATTCAACTGAATTGAAGTTAATGTAGTTTCTAGTACAAATTATTTAAGAACTTATTTTTGTTTAGTGGAATAAGTGTCACTTTCAGCTTTAAGATTATAATCAAAAGAGGGATCCTTGGGTGGCGCAGTGGTTTAGTGCCTGCCTTTGGCCCAGGGTGTGATCCTGGAGACCCGGGATCAAATCCCACGTGGGGCTCCCGGTGCATGGAGCCTGCTTCTCCCTCTGCCTGTGTCTCTGCCTCTCTCTCTCTCTCTGTGACTATCATAAAATAAATAAAAATTTTAAAAAAGATTATAATCAAAAGAGAGGAAGATTTTATCAGTCTTTAGATTAAGGATATAGCATTATGAATGAATAAACAAAAAACAACATTTTGTTTTCCAAGTACCAACAGCCACATTTTATAAAGCACACTCAGGTAGATATATACTATCACATACATCTATTATATTATTCAGGCTGGTGAGCTCACTAATTTTTAATTGGTGAACATTCAGAGATTTTTCTAGGAATAATGTTTAATTTTGTCTTTGTTTTAATCAAGTCGTTATCTTAGGCAGAAATCTTGGAATCATCCTTGCTGTTCTCTACTCTTTAGTATTGGTGTCTGAATGGTCAATAGGCATACCCACTCAAGGACACATGTCAAAGCATGTTTTAAAAAATAAATTTGAGGGATCCCTGGGTGGCGCAGCGGTTTGGCGCCTGCCTTTGGCCCAGGGCGCGATCCTGGAGACCTGGGATCGAATCCCATGTCGGGCTCCCTGCATGGAGCCTGCTTCTCCCTCTGCCTATGTCTCTGCCCCTCTCTCTGTGACTATCATAAATAAATAAAAAATTAATAAAAAAAATAAATTTGATATGACCTGGACAGTACGTAGTATAATATGATTAAATATATCACTAAATGTTAAAACCTTTTTATATAGCACTAAACATTTCCCATATGCGGATTCCTGAAGCCAGAAACTGTGTTTTTAGTCCTTAAGAGATGGAATGAGAGGGGGAGGAGACACAGCTTATAGACTGTATGTGGTTCTGCCAATGTATTTTTCTCCAATTCTGCATTTCTCAGAGGGAAGAGAGTTTTTTTTTATAATGGTTTCAAGGAAAAAGACATTCTTTATTAGAACTTTTTGGTAATAGTTGCTTAAAAATGGAAATAAATTAATGCAATAGACCAGTAGATAGTATTTAAGTTTATATGAAGGGTAAGGGGTAAGTTTATATGAAGCATAATTTCTTATTTTACCCTTCAAATGGCAAATAAAAATAAATGAAGAAAGAGAGTTTGTAATTCAGCATTTTCAGTGATATGGCAAAGAGTGCTATGTGTTCATCATTCTACTTCCTGTTCTGGGGCACAGAAAGACTACAATCCTCAGGGTCCCTTGAGTAAATGTGGGTGTCATGGGACCAAATTTTGGTCAATGTTGTGTGGATGATGTTGAAGATGTTTTCAGGCATATCCCTAACAGAAATAACTCATGTGATGTTCTATTTCTTTTTTCCTATCATAGAGTAGCTTGAGAGGCCACTTATACCAAATGGCATAGTTAAAAAATGGAAGCAGCCTGGTCTGTGAGTCACTGCTTGAAAAGGAGAAGTTCTTAGCAAAGTTTGGAGATCCACACACTGTACTGGACTCATACATGAACAAAAATAAACTTTTATTACAGGTAGCCAGTGAGATGTTGAAATGTATCTCTCTATTCTATCTTGACTAATTTGGAATATTGCAATATAATCTATCCTATCCTGACTAATACAGAAAATTTTATTTTGTTTTGTTTTATTTTATTTTAATACAGAAAATTTTAAACAAAAGCTAAAATATGTGGCTATAGTGAAAAACTAAGTGCAGGTGATGAGGACTTGGGTGCTATGGGCTAGAAAGCTGGTGATCACTAATATACAGTAAGACAACATTGAGTAATCCTAAGATATGCAGTTGCTTTGGGGGAAGGCAGGAAACATGGATGGGTAAAATGAAAGCATGAGTGTGCGTGGTTATTATTGACTGCACTTGATAAATTATTGCAGAGAAAATATAAGTTCAGAATTGGCATAGAGGTAAGAAAATAGGGACAACACAGAGATTTTACCCCTTGCAGCCTTAGATTTTAGGCAGTAATGGCTGGGATTACAAAGACTTTGAGTGACAATGTCATATTTTGGCCATCAGTTGGATGAATTCAAGTGAAGAGACTGAAGTGGTAGTAACTTTTAATATAACTCTTAGCTGAAAAAAGAAACTGAGGAAAGGAGAATTTAAGGGTGTTGCCTTCCTACATATTGTACCACGTAGTCTTAAATAAATGCCATTCAGCTGAGAAGGAAGAATGATGATATGAATAAGAAAAATAATTATTCTTGAGATTTAAATTAAAGAAAGAACTATGGGTATGATTTCTGGTATGCAGAACTGAGCGAAAGTCTACTCAGTTTTTGACACAATATATTGCCAAGGAAACCTGACTGTTTAACATCTAAAATGAGGCTTGGGGTTCCATTATTGAGAAGAAGGTATCTCCTAAGGAATTCTCATTTAAGACCTAGACAAGTAGACTCATTGATCAGTAACTTCTCAGAATGCAAAGTCTAGGAAGGCATGTCTAAGAGATTTGTGCCCTTAGAGAAAGGAGTAATCTCCCTCAATCCCTAAGTAAAGTACTTTCATAATAGCTATCCAGTTAGAGTTCAGTGTTTCTCTCAACCAGCGACTACTGGATGTCTTCTTTTCTCCTCTCTGATTGAGCATGTGTATCGAAAGCATCTTGTCCACATCCTATACCCAATTTCTGACCAATGGAATGAAGAACGGCTCATCCACACACTATTGACCAGAGTTAGATATAGAATGTGGTGAAAACCTAACATTGCATCTCCAACTGTTCATTGTTATGGTCAACACACTGTAGGCTAATTCCTGGTCCAGACTTAAAAACATTTTATGTGACCCTGAAGTCCCATAGGTGACTTCTAGGTGGCAAGATTATTGGAACATTGGTAGCTGTTGTGCATATTTAGTCTTTGTTATGCAGAGATGGATAGATGTGTGTGTGTGTGTGTGTGTGCATCTTTCTCTTTCTCTCTCTCTCTCTATATATATATATACACATATATACAGATATATGTGTATCGTTTATATAAATAATATAAATATATGTTAATATATACACATTTGTTAATGTGTTATAACATTAAAAACTTTGTTGTTAATATATGCACATCCCTTTGTTAATATATACACATCCCTATTAATTCTGTATTAAGATGTATTTCTTATAGGAAGTAATTCAGAAATGTTGGGAGAATATAAAATATTCTTGAATAGTCCTAGGGATGCCCGGGTGACTCAGCAGTTTAGTGCCTGCCTTTGGCTGAGGGCATGATCCTGGAGTCCATGGATCGAGTCCTATATCAGGCTCCCTGTGTGGAGCCTGCTTCTCCCTCTGCCTGTGTCTCTGCCTCTCTCTGTGTGTCTCTCATGAATAAATAAATAAAATCTTTTTAAAAAACCAACCCAATAGTCCTAAAATACTAACAGTGGGAACTTGTAGAATAGGTGATCCTATTAAATTATTCCCCCGTAAACACACATAACAAGATGTAATTTTCCTGTTATTTGGAGGGCTAGTATTGATGCAAGCAAACACTCAGCAGAAAGCCTGATATATGGGAGTGATTGATAATTGTTAAGTATTAGTGGTAATGCCACTTTATTTTCAGAATGAAGACAAATTATGAAGAATATGCTATGCAAATGATGCAAATATCTGCTCATCAAAAGGGATATGAGGCTCAATTGCTCCTAATATCTGAGCCCTCATGAAATGTGTCAGTTGACAATTGTCTTTCCCAATTCGGTAGTTTTGAACACAAAATGAGATTTTGTCTCACTGTAGTACTATCTGGGGGCTCCAACTCCCTTGGGTCCAGTTGCAGGATTCAGGTATATTACAGGATAGAGTGAAGGGAAGTAGAGGAGCAAAGTCACACACACATCAGGCACATACTCTCTTAATTGAGAATCTGCTTGGAACTCTAGCACTTGCTCTCTATTGTAAAATTAGGAAGACTTATTGTTCCATAACTTAAAATATAAAAATGATTCAAACCCAAAGTTTTACAGCATGTAGTTCTTTAGGAAATTGCCTTGGGGCTGAGCCATTTTGCTATTATCTTTTTATTATCCATTTTTCCCATTATTTTTCCCTCTGATATATTTGTGTTCCTTTTCTATCACTTCAACTGTTTAGCATATAAATATTTATTAAAGTAAACTTCGATCAATCCATTGGCAATATGCCACCTGGATCCACAAATAGAATAAAAAAATCAAGACATCAAATTATGCTGATTGAGATAGATTTCCTTTTAACATTCTGTAGACGAGAGGAAATTATTGAAGCATGATTTTGAAAATAGTAGATATCAAACTCTTGCAAAACAACATTTTTGTCAGCTAATTGTAAATGAATGAGAAACATATGGATTAAGTTTCCATCAAAAACACACACACTTATAAATTCAAGCAAAATTTATTTGGCAGAAGTCTTTTTTTATTTTGCCAATTTCAAAATATTTGAAAATAATTTGAACGTTATTTCAAATATAAAAAGTCATAGGATATTCATTATTACAAAGTTGAAAGGAAGGAAAAAAAAACCCTGTAAAGTGACTTCTACAAAAATAAGCAAATGCAGTTGTAATTTTGATAGCATCATGGATTATTTCAAATGTAATTACCTGAAAGGAAAGAACATCATGTCCTGCAGACCAGAAGCTGTTGGAAAACTCAGGAAAATATCAAGGACCCAAGACATGAAACTATGCTGCTTATTCTAAAGTATTAAAAGGGCAGAATCTGCCAATAACTTAAAAATACATTTAATAATACCAATAGCATTAATTGCATTTAATATGAGAATAAAATGTACTGCATATTATTGGTTTCAAATAGTAATTAGCCAATTTGATCTTACCTCTTATAAAATTAAACAAGATTCAATTGGAATTTGATTAGAAATAGTGGTCAAGATACAAGGTGATCTTACTAGTCTGAATTTTTTGGTTTAGTAGTAGAAACTCTAAAGAGTAGTCGAAAATTTTTAATTAATTAATTAATTAATCAATTAAACTAATTAAATGAAATCATTATTACTATTATTCTTTAACAGAAAAGGAACACATTGGATCATACAGTTGAGAAGTCCAGAACTTGGGCTGATTTTTGTCATGGCATGGTCCAGGGGACCTACTTCCTGATTCTCATTTTCCCTCTGTATTTTGGCCTTTTACTCAAGCATTATTCACAACATGACTCTGAAAAGCTCCTAGCTTCTGGGTCCCCAACATAATAACATTAGGGGAAAACAAATACCTCCTTTTGGACAGTTCAGGCAAAGAATCTAAAGTAATGCAATGATGCTGTGTGATGTGTTCATCTATTTCCATGCTTCAGTTATGCCTGAAATCATGATGACCTAGGGAGAAAGAAGCAGGATCAGTGTCTTTCAAAACATTCAAAACAGTGTCATGCAAAACAGACTGAGGGCAAAGGCATTGGTTTCTCAATAAGTAGGGCAGATAGTTCCAAAAAGAAATGAGAAGGAATATTGAATGAGAAAGAACCTCAAATTCACAGGGAAGAACGCTTGATTTTCTTCCAATACTATCTACAATTTCTTAAAATCACTAGTATTATTCACTATTCTGATGCAGTGTACTATATTAGTTGTTTTTTCTAAAATATGACAAAATGAACAATTTTTAATGTACCTCATTTGGTTAATTGCATTTTCCTTTAAAACATTCTAGTGTGTTTTAATTGAACAGGGCTAGGGAAAGTGAACTTTTCCCTCTTGGAACTCTTTCTTAGACTCTTTTTGTCTTTCTTTCAGATTGCTTTATGATTCTCTACCCTCTTCCTTCGTCATCAATCTATTAATGAGGCTGGGGGTGGGAAGCTTGACCCTGGGTGGTTGCCTCACATAGTTTACCTCATGCCTTAGAAGGCCTGGGCCTGGGGCACAGGGCAGAGGTCTCAAGGAAGATACGAATAAGGTGACAGGCCAGTTCTGTTTAGACTTGAAAAGAAACCGCTCCCTGGATTTCTTTTCTGAACTACTTTCGTCAGCAGAATGGTAAGATTTAAGAGCCTTGGTCAGCCAGCTGGGGGCAGGCACAGGAGAAAGGAGCTTCAGAAATAATCTGGTCAACCTCTAAAATATGTGAAGTGGGTTATAGAATCTCATGCTATTCAAAGAGATAAAAAACTGACTGCATAGGGTTTTGGACACAGTCCTGGTTAGTGATAAAGTCTATCCTCTGTGTTTATCATCTCTACCACTCCATAATCACAACAGGGCTGGTTGAGGATTCTGAGATTGTGCTTGTCATTTTTGTATCTCCTTTGATAACAGACACTGGTCATAGAAGTTACCCTCTATGTGGTTTCAAAAAGAAAAGATCTTCATGGAAAGACCTAGAATATGCCAGAAAGGTAATGAATCTTGGTTTCTGTCACTTTGTTTCATGAGTGTTACTAATAGAACAGATATTCCTAAATTCTTTCTCCACTTGCAGCAGGGAGATACCTAATCATGGAGCGTTAGTGCTTTTTAGGTCTTGAGTATCTGCATGCAATTCAGAAATGAGGCTGCAGGACAGTGATGATGAAAAGCTGAAGCACAATTCAAATCTCTAATAACCAGACAAGCATCAGAATCATTGCTATTATAACCAGGTTAAGGGCTTATCTTGGCATCATTTGAAAACAAATGATCTAAATCCTGTACATAGAAAAAAAAAAAGAAACAATATGGTATTAAAGAAATAAAGAAACAAAGGAAGAAAAAAAAATAGAGAAGGAAAGGAAGAGAAGAAAACCTTTAAGAGTAAAGAGCTTTTCAGGGCACCTGTGTGGCTCAGTTGGCCACTGACTGACTCTGGGTTTTAGCTCAGGTCATGATCTCAGGCTCTGTGCTCAGCAGGCAGTCTGCTTGGGATTCTCTCCCTCTGTCTCTTTCCCTATTCTCTCTTTCTATCTCTTTCTTTAAAATAAATAAGTAAATCTTTGAGCTTTTTTTTAAGTATAGAAAAACCTGGGTATATATTAGCTATGTTTTTGGATATTTTGGTCAGATTTTATAAGAATTCTATTTGCATAATATTATAATATATTCCTTGTGCTTAGATTACATTCCATTTTAACAAAACAGGTAGACAACGTCTTTATTAGTGGTCCTTAATCTACACGTTAATGTTTTCGTTTGTATTGCCTCATAGCGCGAAGCAGTATTTTTGTAATTCCTATTGTGTTTTATGAATAACAGGAAATATTACTGTGCCTATAAGACATAATATATAATAATATTTGTGAGTCACTGATAATCATGTCCACCTCCATTTCATGGAAGTCTTGCATGTAGAAATATGTCAATACTGAAGCACTAGTTCCTCATTAGTATAACACACAGATGCATTATGAGGTAAAGAATGACAATACTACTCACAAATATTTCTCCAAAGACTGCCGTGTTACAGTCATTATGCTAAGGTTTTAAATGCCTGAACACATTTAATCCTTGTGGCAAACTAATGAAGTAGTTAATTATTATCCACATTTTACCATGAAGACTCTGAGCACAAAATGGTTAAGTAATGGCTGAAGGTCATGCAACCAAATAAAATCCCACCATTTTCTTTTCTATGCTTTGTTTTCTAAAGCTATTTTGAATATTTATTAAAAAGGATGATTGAGGGGCACCTGGGTGGCTCAGTTAATGATCTTGATATCGGCTTAGGTCATGATCTTAAGGTCCTGGGATCATACCCCGTTTGGGCTCCATGCTCAGGGGGAGTCTGCTCTAGACTCTCCCTCTCTCACTTGGCCCCTCTCCCCACTCGCACGTGTATTCTCTCTCAAATAAATTCTTAAAAAAAGATGCTTGAGTCTATGAAATGAAATTGCTGTTGTTTACAACAATCTTTGTAATTGTATGTTAAGCAACCAAGGGGCATAAAATATACCAAAATTGCATTAAGAAGAATAACTTCCTAAAGTTGAGGAAAATGGGGAATAAAACAAATATTAAATATTTTCAAAATGTATACATAAGTTGTTTATTAAGCTAAGTGTTGGAATAACATCATTTGTTTAAGAACCCACAGTTATTCAACAGACATTTATTGGACACTTCCTTTCTTGCCAATTTTTGGATAAAGCCTGTATATGAAGCCACTGTGTATTATTTTAGACAGAGAGATAGTTCCTTGTAAGTAGATGGAATGAATATATTCATTTTTTTTCCTTTTTTGTCTCCCGCTATTCCTTTATATTTATGTAGTATTTCTTTCCTGATATAACTCAAGTAATAAAAAGTTCTCTTGTAAGTTATTAAAATACTTTGTTTCATGGTAATAGTAAAAATTTAACTGCTTTAAAGGTAGGGCTTATTTTACTCTCCATGTTCAGACCTGCTACAGACAGGGAAGCCAACAGTCAAGGTAAAGAGTCAAGTGGCTGATTTTTTTTCCTCTTTCTCTGCCTTAGAATTCTACTTGTTTCCTCCATTCTTGGCAACAGAGGTTTCTGTCTCCATAGAGATAGGCATACAGAGAGTGAGAGAAAGGGCTACTGTTACCCTCCCTTCAGCCTAAAAAATAGTTTGAGGCTGATGCCTTTTCTTCTGTGAACCCTCCCTTGTCTTAATTCCTCACCGTTGTGTGATGTTCCCTTCTCTGGGTCCACATTTGCTTCTTTCTCTGCCTCTGAGCATCTGGCAGTATTTCTAGATTTTCTTTACATAAGCCCATTTGCCCCTTTGGGCAAACTTCTTGAAAACACACACACACACAGCCCTTTGGCATTGGCAAATTGGGGTAGACTTCCCTAATCAGCTACTACTGCTTTGGTTCATCCATCGGCAGCTATCCCGCCCATCTCTCACCCTTTAGATTGCTTAGGCAAAGCCTAACATCAGTTGACTTTTTCTTACTAATTATAGGAAACACTTCTCAAGCTGCCTGAATTGTCCTATTGAAATATTTTCTTTAGGTTTGAGATAAGAGAGGGTATACCCACTCCTTCCCTTTTTCTCTCTAAATAATCATATTTAAAAATATATCATTTGCTTTTCACCTGTCTTGAGGTGAAAAATGGTTGCCCCATCTTTCTCATGGTAGGCAGAACTTTCTAAGAAAAGTTCTCTCAAAATGCAGCTCTCTCAAACAGAAGCAAGGGGAAAAATTGTAATCAGGGTTTGGACAACAGATTTATAAATTCTGCATAGAGTTTAGCAAAGTCTTTTAGAATGTAATATTGCCTGGGTATTCCACTCAAGTATTTTAGCATCATGGTGTGTGTGTGTGTGTGTGTGTGTGTGTGTGTGTGTGTGTGTGTTTAATTTTGGTGACCAAATATCCTGAAGTCCCACTCTGGTCAGGATTTAGACTGAGCCCTACATCAATCACATCAGTGCACCCCCTCTAGGGCACACACCTTGGTTGGGAGTAGCACTTCATATAATCAGCACCTTCCTTATGGAAAGGTACAGTAAATATAGCAGTAGTATTAATTAGCTTTAGAGCGAGTTCCTACTTATGTGGACAAGTAGATAAGAAAAAGTGGATGAAACAAATCCAACAATACAATGACACCAAATTCAGTTCTAATAATATCCTCTGAAATGTGCTCATACAGACTAGGTATACAAATTCAAACCAAGCTGAAATTCATTCAGTGTCTCTTCCTTAACTGGCATGTTTGGTCTCCATGTGCATATACATAAATACATGTATTCCTGAAATAGAGAAATGAAAGACACTGAGTCAACTATGCACAGTGTTAGCCAGAATCTTCAGGTCCTTTTTAATCAAAGGATTAGAATTCCAGCTCAAACTAGCTCACTCTAACAGAAAAAAAAAATATTGTTGAGTTGTGCAGGTTAGCTCTTCACACCTGGCCAGAGGCAGCAGCTGAACCGGTATAATTTGGACAGTTTTGCTCTCCCTATCACTCATCCTTTCTTGTCTATCTCTCTTTACTGAGTTGTTCTCCTTATCTTCTCCATCTGAATCTCTTACAGCACCAAAACCCCAAAGCAAGAGGTGGCTCTGATAAGAAGTCCTAGGAGGGAACTGTAGGTCTGGTTTCTCTGACTGGGCAATGGAATATACCTATGAGTGTGGGAGAAACTCTAAGCTATGGGCAGCAGAGGAGGAGTTGGCTAAGGAAAGTAGAGGCACTTTGTATGCATTTGCAAGGGCTGCCATGAGAGAGAGCTACAAGCTGAGGGGCTTAAAAAAAAAAACAGAAATGTATTGCCTTGTGATTCTGGAGTCTGGAAGTTTGAAATCAAGTCAGCAGGGTAGGTTCTTTCTGAGGCCCCAATGAAAGGGTTTGTTCTAGGAGTCTTTCCTTGGCTTATGGGATGGCCGGTTTCTCCCTGTCTCTTTGCATTGTCCGTCTTCTAGGTTTGTCCATCTCGATGTTCAAATTTCCCTTTTTTATAAGGACACGAGTCATATTGGAATAGAGCCTACTCTAGGAAACTCATTTTAGCTTTTATCTCTGTCAAGACCCTATCGCTAAATAAGGCCACATTCTATGGTACTAGGGGTTGGGGAGTCTGTTAATCCCATAACACACTATTCCTTAAGTTGGGAGAGGGTCAGAATTAATACTGAGGAGACAAATTTCAACTACCATACACCACTATACACACATACACTATATGGGAACTATGCCAATAAAAGCAGTGAAAGAGATTGCCATCATTCTTCTTTATTTTTCTTTCTCCTTTTTTTTTTTTTAAAGATTTTATTTATTTATTCATGGAAAATACACACACAGAGAAAGAGGCAGAGACATAGGCAGAGGGAGAAGCAGGCTCCATGCAGGAAGCCTGTTGTGGGACCCGATCTTGCGACTTTGGGATCACACCCTGAGTCCAAGGCAGATGCTCAACCACTGAGCCACCCAGGCATCACTCATTCTCTCTCCTTAAATGTATAGACAAACTGGGATTTTCCTTATATCTGAATTGATAAAATATATATCTGAACTTCTTATATTTTTGTATATCTGTATCATTCTAGTCCTAAGAAACCCTGTTTGGTGATGTTTTGTGTATGGATCTGCTTAAAATTTTGTTTCATTTTATGTTAAATGCTCTCTTTCAGTCTTTTAGAAGAAGAAATATATCTAAAAGGAACAGTTCATTATAATTATTTATTTTATAAAATAATCTGACAAAATCCATTTTAATCAAAACATTTATGAATAAAATAGCGATATGCATTTCTTTCCTATATCCAAGTAAACATTTATTTAAGAGTTTCTAAATTAGATGGGACTCAATAACCTCAATTGAAATATACAATTACTTCAATAAAATCAGAGATTTATTTCACAAAAATCTTACCACACAAATTGAATAATCTATTGCATAAATTGTTATGTCTTATTCTTTCTTACTACCTCCTTAACTGTAAGGTCCAGATCTTTATCAGTCATAACACACTGAATTTTGCTTTACTATAAATAGAATGAATGAAGGAAATGACAAGTCACCCATCAAATAAAACAAAACAGTAACCTTATCTTTATTTTACCTAAAATAAAAAGATAGAAGTCAATTAAAAGATAATGCAGAAACACATACACAGAAATGCATGAATTTAGAACTTATTTTACATTAAAGCAATTCATGGTTTATTCTTGTGTTCTATTTTTTATGGCACTATTGAAGCATAATTGACAAAATGGCAAAATATTTAAAGTGCACATCATGATAATTTTATATACAAATATATTGCGAAAGGATTCCACTACCTAGTTAGTTAACATATCACTTTATTTATTTGTTTTTGTGGGTATTTATGAGTAAGGAACTCCAACAACATGGTTGGCTTTAAATTTAGCCACTTTAGAATAAATACATGATGTAATTTAAATATAATATGGAGTGTTTTTTTTTAATTTGATAGTTTTATGTCCACAATTTTTTAAAATTTGTCATTGGAAAATATCTTTCCAAATAATACTCTTCAGAACAAAGTTCCTTCTGAAGCTGATATAAATTATTTGATGCCAAAAGATATGCCCCACATCATGCTGTGATGTTCCTCTTACTTCCAAATATTCACATCATCCCTCCTTACACAAAACAGCCTTTAGAAAAGAACCATGTCAGAAACTTGAAAGGCAAATATCCAGGCTCTTGTACTTTCTATTAATAGATTTACATGGATTGAAACAGATGCCTCAAATTCCCTTCCTACTCCAAGATTCTATAATCCTGCTTGTTTTCACTTCACAGTTAAAGACTATACTACACAAAGTCAACAGTGTTGTCATCCCACAATTAGCATCATTGTCACATCTGGGATTAGTTTTTGTTAGTTTCAAGATGTCTGATGTTATTATTTAGCTATTTAAATGTAGCTAGACATCATTTTCTGGAGCCAGTTTTATCATTTTAATATGGGAGCATCTTATATTGTATGAAATGTTAAAAAAAAACATCGGCCACCTCTTTGGGGAGGACACAAAGGTAGGAGATTAAATCTGTCTGTAAAACATTTCATCAGTTCACTGAAGATAATATATTAAAAACATCTGAACTTAGACTTCACAGAGATCTGAGCACCAGTTTCTAGCCATGCTTTCTTCTAGGGTATCTTACTCTGGGGTGAGACAACTCACATTTTATAGGCTAGATCTCCAGTCTATACAATGGAAATTACAATAACTAGTCACAGTGTGATGCAGAAAAGTTATATATCATGGCAGAAAGATATCTGGCTTATAACAGGTTCCTAAATGCTCATTTAGCTCCTTCTCATTTGCATTAACAGAAAAAAAGAATCTTAAAAGAAAAATTATCTAATAAGTAAAAAACTGCCTCATTTGAGGTGCTTGCATAGAGTCATTTTACTCTGTCATTCTTTGAATGATGTTTTGATTTTAACCACAACCAAAAAGTGTTGTGCAACCCATAAATATTATGGAAGAGTGAGTAATAGATAAAATGTGGGAGAAATAGTTAAGACCCTCAATTAATTACAACGCATATTGAAAGAAGTTGAATTTGAAAGAAATACATTTACTATTATCATAAAATATAGTGTCACTATGGTTATATTTGCATTAATTACTGATGAAATATATGGCCTTGATCTGAAAGTCAATGACATTCCAAATTTATCATAGAAGAACTGACATAGGCTATGTAAATGACTTGATACATTTTCTATATATGCTTTTGGTCTTTGGATCTAGTATCTGAAAATGTTTGTTGCAAAAATATGAAATGTATCTATATATTTTCACAAATCTGAACAAATTGTGGAAAATTTGAAGAAAAAAACTTAACATGTTAAGGAAATGTTTTAATATTTTCTGAAATATGGAATGCTGGATGACAGTTCATATTATTACTCTATTGAACACGTATGAGGCTACATTGCTAGGTATATAATTATATTAACTACATTGTTCTTATACAAATAAATAATTTTTAAGTACTTAACAATCTGAACTTGTACGAAAGAAAAAACAGTTATTTTGAAATAATTTACAGACAAATAACTTCTCCTACTTAACATAGTTGAGATTTTTGTCAATCTCTTATTCTAAAAGTGGGAGAGATCCTGAAAGCTGACAAGCACTTCTAAAGAATAAAGATCAATTTAATTTTTGAGCTTGTAAAGATGGAGGTATTCAAGATTATTAAAAAATGTGATATCAAAAAAATGTGATATTCTTTCAGCTTTAAGTAATATCTTTGAAACATAAGTGCTATGATTGGTGCATAAAGAAGAATGATTTAAAAAGTATCAGGGGACTGAGATTATATCAGCTACTATAATTTACTACATTAATTTACAAAATAGAAAAACAGTATCATTAAATTATTAAAAAAAATTTCTACATATAGATATACTTTCAATAATAGATTCTCCACTAAATATCTTAATCCCTCTGGTTTAATTCAAGGACTGATGAATAATTTCTATGAGTTGCTTTCTACAGCTCAACCCCTATGAAGATTTCATGGTAATTTGCCATATTGGTCCAAATTATATATTATATAACCAAGTGTTTTGGTTTTGAATCACACTAAAAGACACATAATTACTATGGGAAACAAAATTGGCCATAGCACCTATCCCTGGAGAATCTTGTTTATATTTTTTCATCCAAAGATAAATTCTCTCTTTTGTTTACTGTTTCTTAAGCCAGTTCCCTAATCATGTCAAAATATTTTTCATGATCTTGTGATTTTTCTGTAAAATCATTATGTATGCATACCTGACACACACATGCACACACACACACACACACACACACAGATACTTCTTTGTTCACACTTTTTTGCCCAGTTAAAAAAGTATAAAGACAGACTAGCCTAAGTTTTCCATGACTGTCTGGCAGTAATTTATATTTGCTTAAGTACTTTTTTCAATTTTTAACTGGAGTTTCAATGGGGTTTCTTGGTAGGAGCTCAAGAGCTATCACACAGTAGTTTCTACTGATTAAAAAAAGAAAGAAAGATAAGATTCTCTTTTCTTCCCCTTAGTGTACTATAACACATTAGAACAGACTGGGGGACTTACAAATGGCAGAAATTTAGTTCTGGAGGCTGGACGTCTGAGAGCAGGGTAGTAGATGAAGGCCAGGGAGCTCTGTGGGAACCCTTTGTAAAATTGCTAATCCCATGGGGCACCTGGGTGACTCAGTTGGTTAGGTGTCCCGCTCTTGATTTTGGCTCAGTTCATGATCTCAGGGTCATGATGTCAGGGTAGTGAAATGGAGCCCAGTGTGGGGGCTCTGTGCTGGATGTGGAGTCTACTTAAGATTCTCTATCTCTCTCTCCCTCTCCCCAACTCTCCCTCTGTCTTTCTAAAGAAAAGAATAAGAAAAAAAAAAAAGAATAAAATGTGCTAATCTCATTCATGAAGACTCCCCCACATGACCTAATCACCTCTGAAAGTCATCATCTCTTACCACCATCACCATAGGCATTAAGATTCCAGCACATGAATTCTGGGGGCACACAGGTGTTCACACCAGAGCAGATACATAGATAAAGGAAATTGATAGCATTTTATGTAGATAATAAAGGTGGGAAGAGGGACCCCAGGAAGACTGGGAACTGATTCTTGAAAGGCATGTTGAAGGAAGTGCAAGAGCTCACCAGATAAGCAAGGGTCATGAAGTCCAGGAGGAAAGAGCAACTTAAACAATGTTATAGAACTTAGGGTATGTTCAGGGAATGTACAACTTGTTTTTAGTGATTAGAATATAAGATGCATTTGGGATGTGTAATTGGAAATGTAGGCTAGATAATGACGTTATTTATTTATTTAAAATGCCATGTTTACCAGCATTTTTCAAACTTTTAAAAATTGAGAATTGCACTTCGCTTTGTAACCTGGGACTTCTATACATATAGCCAACTAAATTTAGAGACAGACGGTTCTTGTTTTGCATGATCCTTATGGTTCTATAGGTCAGAAATCCAACCCAGGTCTCACTGGGCTAATATTTAACACAGTCACTAAGTGTGATAGGACTGCATTTCTTTTTGGAAGCTCTATGAGAAGAATCTCTTTCTTGGCCTTTTCTAATTTCTAGAGACCTCTCACATTCCTTGGCCTATGGCACCTGTTTCCATCCTTGAAGCTATCAATGGATCAGGTTCTTTTCACACTATCATATATCTCTCTGGTTCTGTAACAACGGAAAGACTGGGAGACTGCTTATAAAGACTCATGATTCCATTGGGCCTACATGGATAATAATCTGCTTATCTCAAGTTTTTTTTAAGATTAATTTATTATTTGTGAGAGAAAGAGAGTGTGAGAGAGAACAGGGTGTGGGGGGGAGTGGGAGAGGGAGAAGGAAAGAATCTCAAGCAGAGTCCCTGCTGTGTGTAAAGCCCATTGCATAGCTTGATTTCATGACTCTGACATGGAATGACCTGAGCCCAAACCAAGAGTTTGGCACTCAACCTACTAAGCCACCCACATGCCTTTCTCAAGTTTTTTTTTTTTTTTTTTTTACCTTAATCACATCTGTAGCATCCCTTTTGCCATGGGAAATAATTTACTTACTGTTTCCTAGAACTAGCATATGGACATCATTGGGGACCCATTGTTTTATCTAGTACAGTCGACTTTGTGTTCCCCTAAAATTTACATCTGTCCCCCACGAAAAATTCATTCATGGAACGCAAGTTCCTCGAAAGTCTGATTCAGTAAATGTCAACTAAGTATCCCAAATCTTATTTAAACCTCTCAGTTCAAAAGTCCCAAATGCCATCAACCAGATGTTCTAATTTAGGAACAGGTGAGACTCTGAGTTTAATCTATCCTGGTGTACAATTCCTTTTCATATGTGGATCTATGGAAGTAAAGAAATGCACTATCTGCTCCTGAAAAAAAGTGGTAGGACAGGCATAGGATAACAGAGAAAGGAAAACAAAAATTAAATCAGGATAAAATTAAAGGGAGAAGGGAGGTATCAATCCCTCAAATTTCTAAATCCAGTTGGACAAACTCCATTTGCTTTTGAGACCTGGGAGTGATTCTCTGTAGTTTTTAGCCCTTCTTTCAGGCTCGTGGCTTCCTTCTCTGAATCATCCTTCCCTTTTCATGAAATATGGAGAGTCTTTGCAACTGAGGAGTTTCAGCAGCTTTGTGTCCTGCCAGAGGAATTTTAGAAGTTCCATAGTATTTTTTTTTTATTTCTTAATCTCTTTTAGTTTATTTTTTAATTTTTAAAAACATTTATTTATTCATGAGAGACACATAAAGAGAGGCAGAGACACAAGCAGTGGGAGACGCAGGCTCCCTGCGGGGAGCCCGATGTGGGACCAGGATCACCACCTGAGCCAAATGCTCAACCACTGAGCCACCCAGGCATCCCAATGTCTTTCAGTTTAAAGTGGCCACTATTAGTAAGAATTTCGTGAACCTCCTGTGTATATCATAGAAATTCACTCCATTAGACAATAGACTTCCCCACAGATATTTCTTCGATAATTAGTTCTCTATTTTTGACTTCTGACATCTTCCAGAAAGCAACTCTCTTTAATTTCCTAGAGCTTCTCTGGTTTGCTTGGGGGAAAACTTCAAGTTACATGGTTAATCTCTTCAAAGAGCCTCTCCTGTGACCAAGTAGTCTAACTTTTTGATCTTTTCAAGGATTAGGAAAATATTGTCACAGCCACATCTTCAACTTTTTCTTTAGATTCTATATTCCTGATTGTAAATCTCTTAATTTTAGAATCTTTTGCAATCTGGGTAAGCAGAGAATTTCCCAAATCATCACTTCTTGGTTCCTTCTGTTTTTTTCATTCTTCTCTCAACTTCTCTCCTTCTCCTTGCCTTTTACTATGAGCAGAAAAAAAGGAACCAGGCTGCTTCTTCACCTCTTTGCTTAAAATTTTCCTCAGTTAAATCTTCCACATAATTGCAGGAGACATTTATGCTAAGATTTCTGCCACTATATAATAACACAGACCTTTCTTATAATTTTCTTTTTTTTCTTATGATTTTCAATAATGTGTTGCTTATTTCCTACTGAACTCTTACCAACAGCACCTGCTATGTCCGTATTGCTACTAATAGTCTGGGTGTGATAAGTTAGGTATTCTCTATGGCAACCTATGTTCTCTATACCATGCTCTTCACTTTCTTTTCAATCTTCACTGGCAGAGTCACTAGCATTCACATTTCTACTAACAACGTGGTCAAGGAAATCTAAGCTTTTTTGGATAATGCTTCTCAAAATGGACTCACTAACCAATTCCAAAGCCATTTGACATCTTTTTTTAGGCATTTGTTACATCAGTATCTCACCTTCAGGTACTCAAATCTGTTTTAATTATCTATTGTTGCCATAACAAATTCACACATAGCTAGTGGTCTTAAAAACACAAAAGCCTTATTTTATAGCTATCAACATTCTTTTTTCTAACAATGCTTTCTAAATAGAATGGAGGCTCTCTTGATTTCTTAAGTTTCAGCTAATGGCCATCTCTTCTAAGGGACAGAATCAACGTGATTTTTTTCTTCTTAGAAATCATGTTTTGCTCACAGACTACACTATTAAGCGCTACTTACCCTGTGTTTTAGTGTGTCATTATTTATCATACATATCAAGTTACCTTGATACAGTTAGATATCCAAGGATAGGAACTTTGGGCATTCTTAGCATTTATTACAGTATTTTTATATGGTAGCCATTTAAATTCTCTTTGTGAATGATATTGCAAAACCTGACAGATAACAAAATAGTTAAAGGAAGGAAGTTGCCTTTATGAAGCAAAATTTTTAGAAAGTCAAAATACTTCACTAAAATCAAGATACTTATGCATATTTTATGTAATAACTTGTCATTACTTTCTAATGTATAAGTGTAGCTCTTATTTTTAAAATATTTTAGCTTATAAATACTTTTAACATATATCATCTTGTTTGATCTTTACACATACACACAAATACTCTTACACAAAAGAGAAAAATGGAGTCATGTAAATTCAGTTGTGTTTGGTGACTTGCACATGGGCAAGAAAAATATTAGTAGCAAAGCAGAAACATAAATACAAGAAATACAGTTCTAAAACCTGTACTTTTTCCACTATGCCGTATGTTCTCCTTTCATGTAGATTTTAGAATAAATTGGTATCTGATATATATACCATTTGTATCATTACATTAGGTTTCTTGAGAATTGGGGATGGTGCAAGATGGAACAATTAATTTTAGAGACCTCATTTTTGGTATAATCAGTGAAATTATGGTAATATTGTATTTGCCAAAGAAAGCAATTATTCTCCTGGGAAAGGAGGTCACATCATGAACAGTTAAGTCAATGCAGTGAAAGAGCGCTAATTTTATTTTTCTAAACATCCAATACACTTTGATGATTTATTATTATAATGCCTTAGATGAATGCTTTTTGAAGTTGTTATAAAACCACAAAAGTAATCATAGATTGTGCCTAATGGGTAATAAAGATAGTCCCAAAACTTAGAAAGAAGTTATAGTATTGAAAAATAAACTATAGAAAATAGATAATTAAATGGGTGAATAAGGAATCTTGGTTCGTAGGTTTCATTACTATTTGAGAATAGCAAAGGGAAAAGTTTGACATTACAACATACCAATCAGAATGCATATCATGGAATACTGAAAACTAGAAATCAGAGAAGAAATAATTTATAGTGCCCATTTGAATACTTAAAGAGGTTTAGAAAAACTCCAAATTTCAGATTTCATTTTCTTTTGCCTCCACAACAGAAGAGTCCTGCTAATGAGAATAAATATATATTAGGGTCTTTTTGTTTGATCCTGTGATTAATTGTAACCATATGAGTCACTAAACCCTCTCATGGGTTCTACATTCCTCAGATCTTCTGATTGGAATACAGATTACAATAGGGACTTTTATTTTGTTTTATTTTCATAAGAGAGTGGGCATAAGGCACCAAAGCCAACCCTTTGAAATTTTATTTCTTATAAACTAATACTTTTGCATTGACCTCTATAAAATAGTCTCTAATTTTTTTCCCTGAGTCAACTCATTGCTTGCCAGCAACAGAAATTATCTCTGGTTAACCTCTGAAGCAATGTTATTTCTTAGAGTCACATGAAGAAGTACACAGAATTTGTATGAGAGTGGAGAAACAGATTCATAAAATGGCCAATAATCAAGGGAATCTAGGTAGGACACTTCTTTTCTATTCTTGCACAAAAACCTCTTCCACAAGATTTTCAACCTGGCAGCACTGCCATTATGAATAATTCCCTCACTGCTTATGGTCTCTGTGTTCCCCATTCCAGAGTCAAAGTTCTAGGCAGGGACATCTGATTGGCCAAACCCATCAAGAGGTGAGGGGGGTAAATAGATCTTCAGTGTGGGTGGCACTCTGGGTGTGAATACTGAACCTGAAAACTAGTTTGGAGACATTCTATCCTTCAAATGCTGTTGTCTGTAAGTATATTAAGCAATTCATCACTGTCTTTATTAACTATTGATTTAAAAAAAACCTGAACAGAATAAGGTCAAGTGTAAAGTCTGGGGACATGTCCTTTACAATCTTTATTGGATGATATTATGAAAAATTCTGATGGATGCATTTTGGAAATACAGATTATGATGTTTTATGTAAGTGTTCTCAGTTGGTGGAGAGGTGTTGATATTCCTGCAGTGATTTAAAATATACACATTTCTTTCACACCTTAGAGGACAGAAAGCTTGCCTCAGGATCTTCATGATTTATGTGGTATGAGAAATGGCTTGGTCTTAAGTCTTTTACTACTTAAACTTATTTATCTGAGAGGTTGAGATCTTATACCAAATCCTAACACAAGTTATATGATATAAAATATATAAGACTATATATATATGTGTGTGTATAATATATAATATATGTCATACTATATTATACTGTAGCAGTATTATATGGTTAGGGTGAGGGTTATCTTTTCACCAAATTAATATTTCTTTGGTGTTCAACCTCTTTCAGAACTTCTTGGGTAAAGCCTGAAACTGTCCCCTCTACCCAGAGGGTAGGGAGAGACAGAAGAAAAAGTTAGGCCATTCCAGATTGTTAGGTGGCAGGCTTAATAAGCAAGTTGGAATATACATACGAGACTTGTCCTGGTGGCTGCAAGACAAGGATATTTCCATACTTGCCTGCCAAAATCTTAAATATTTATATAGAGGCCTTAATTGGTTTTAGTCACATATGCTGTCTTGATGGTCTCATCACCACCTTAGGATGTGTCCTTGGGACAGCCTCTGAGGGTAGAGACGGTAAGTGGGATATACATTCCAAGGACAGGGGAGGGAGTGAAGAAGATCTGATTGCCAGGGGCTAGTTTGTGGTCAACTGAAGGTTGAGTCCTCTCAATGATCTCATGTAGCACTTTATGAAACCTGAGTACTAAGTATCTTCCCTTAATTTAGGGCCAGGTAGATACTATAAATTAAACAGAATTAAATACATATGGTTATTTTTCACCTCCAAAAATAAATATCCTCATGTAAAAAGTCGGTTTTATCTTGTTTTTGATAAAGATGTAGACCTCTACAAAGAAATATTTCTTTACTCCTTAAAACCACAAGTATAATGATAAATGACGACTGACACTCAAGTTTGGAATTGGAGATATTAGGGAGTGGTGAGGACTGTGCTAAACAGAAGACCACATTCCTTTCTTGTTGGAAAACCATCATATAGATCTAGCCAACGATTGTCAGGCAGACATGTAAGCCCTATATTGCCAGATATTTCAGTTTTTTTCAACAGAAGCCAGAAATCTGGGTTTTTATGTGAAATTTCCCAGTTTTAAATGATGGTAAAAAAACCACAAAACAGTACAAAGGCCAAATAAAACATATCTGTGGGTCAGATTCTGCTTGCAAATTGCCAGTTTGCAACCTTTTCTAGAGGTGTAGAGCTGGAGCCCAACTACAATCATGATCTGCCCAGTAATTGTTGCTCCCCGAGGACCTGTGGCCCTTAACAGAAACAGGACCTTGATATACCTTTCCTGGCAGCCTGCCCACCTGCCCACCTGTATCCAGATTCCAATGGTGGCAAGCCAGTGTATTTCCTTAGGGGCTCTTCACCACATGGACATTAACTATTAACCATTTAACCATTAACCAGACCAGGAATTTCTTAAGAAAGTCTTTGTTCATAAGCAAATTGTTTAGTAGTCAAGATATGTTAATTACCATGAATAAGCCCCACTTTATTAATAATTCTTCTATAGTAACATTTCCAACATTTCTTTCCCTTGTTCTAAGAGGTGACTTTCCTGAAATATTGACACTTTTTTTAATGTAAAGAGTGAAAGATAATTGTTGATCTTTTCGCTAAACAGTCCTTCTGATGAACTCAGAGGAAGAATTAATTATTTACTGTTAAAGGCATTACATAGTGGAGAACAGACACAAATGGATAAGCTATTTTAAGATCAATAGCTATTAAGTATCTATTACATGTCCCAAATTACAGATGCAAAAGTAAGCATGCCCAATGTGAGGACACGTGTCTGCCCCAAAGTGGTCATGCATAAGGGAACAAGTGACTGTCAAAATTGGCACAGAGGTGTTCATGTAAAGGTTTTAGGTCGTAATCTTAGGGAGGAGTGGCACGTGTGCACCATCTGGAAGATTCTTGCATCTTCGGTCCAAGGCTATGGTGGATGCATCCCAGCTCTGCTCTACTGGATTCCCTCTGAGGATGCTCAGAGACAGGTTTAAATGTACACCTGTCATTCCCATATCCCCAAATCTCCCTACGTGTGCCACTTCCATAAATCTCAGTGGATATCGTGGACCATATATTTTTTAAATAAAATCAAAAGAGGAAATCAATAAATGACAAAAATTATTTGTGAAAGATAGATGTTTGGATGGTAAAATCTGGAATTACAATTTTTAACTAGCTTCTTTCCAGAAAAACAATTAAGTTAATGTAATAGTAATAATGACATTTATAGATAGAGGGGGACTATATGTGTTAGCTATTCTTCATGTGCTACTTTGTTAAAGCCTCACCAAAGATGACCAAAGGATTATCAAATGCGCTGGATGCTTTACATCTCTTACCTTTTTATTGTTTACAAAAAAAATTAAAAACAAAATAATAAATATTATTTCACTGAAAACTATAGGAAAATGAGCTTTAAAGAGGCTTAAATATTTTGCTTAAATTTACCTTGTTGGTTAAAAAACTAAGCTTGGATTTGAACCTTACCCCCATGAAGAGTAACAAATTTTCTATTACACTACAAAGTCTCTTTTATTGAGGTCTAAAACCGTTTCACCCAGGGTTTCTTTTTTTTTTTTTTTTTAATATTTTATTTATTTATTTAGGATAGTCACAGAGAGAGAGAGAGAGAGAGAGGCAGAGACACAGGCAGAGGGAGAAGCAGGCTCCACGCACCGGGAGCCTGATGTGGGATTCGATCCCGGGTCTCCAGGATCGCGCCCTGGGCCAAAGGCAGGCGCCAAACCGCTGCGCCACCCAGGGATCCCCAATCACCCAGGGTTTCTAATAAGGAACACTTCTAGTCTTCCAGTCTTCCAGTTGTTTCATCTATTCATGTATAAATGAGGAATAATTTTGGCCACAAGTAACAGAAAATCTAGCAGTGGATTAATCAAATATTGTAATTTGGTTTTGTTAGAAGCAAATTTGAGAAAGAAACTAGTGTCAGAAGTTTTCAGAGGGAGTATGTTCAGAAATATCACCTTAGGAGATGTGAACCAAGCAAGATTCTGGAAGGAGAATTTTTTTTTAAATTAGTTTATTTATTCATGAGAGAGACAGAGAAAGAGAGAGAGAGAGAGAGAGAGAGAGAGTCAGAGACACAGGCAGAGGGAGAAGCCAGCTCCATGCTGGGAGCCTGATGTGGGACTTGATTCCCAGACTCCAGGATCATGCCCTGGGCCCAAGGCAGGTGCTAAACTGCTGAGCCACCCAGGGATCCCGGAGAATTGGGTTTTATTATAACAAAAACCTCAGCCATGCTGTGGTGAGCGCCAAAGGTAGGATGGCTCAGAGAGATGGTTATCTTGTGTTGAGGGGAGACACCCAAATCTTTACACCTCACATCATCCAGTCATTGAATATGTGTTTCCTTGTAAGATATACATATCCTCGGGTGAAGAAGCATTCTTTAGCTGAAACAATTCTGGAAAAGAGCTGATAGCTGAGAGAGATCAATCCATAATCTTCCTAGTGGCTGGGATAATAAATCCTTTAGTCCTGAAGGGGGGGATCTAGGCGGCCCATCACTATGTTCACCACAAATGAACAAGTTGATTTTCTCTCATATGATAAGAAGGCTAGATATTAATAGTTGCTGTGGTTTTGGTTCAGCCACTTACTAATGTCAGGACTTCTGCATACTTCTCTTGGTCTTTTTTTTTTTTTTTTTGAGGGGTGGTACCTATTTCTCTTGGTCTTTATGAGGGCTGGATGGCAACTCCAACTCTAGCCATCAAGATAAGAAAAAGGGAGAAGGGGATGGTACCAATAATCATGGTTTACTTGACCAGGAAATTTAAATTCCTCCAGCAGACCTCCTTAATTCTTAAGTTCAGAGTTCAGAATTGGTTGCAGGGCAAGGAAAATTGACAAATTTAATAGTTCTCTGAAAATCAGAATTATCCTGATTGACTTAAGATTAATTTTCTGAGGCTGTGAATATCTACTGAAAAGGTTAATTAGTAAGAGAGACGCAGGGAATTGGTATGTTGTAAACAAAAAAGCTATATTTTCCACAGGGCATTAAAATTGAATGAGGAATTCAATTTTCCTATTTTATGACCACTGAAGTGTTCTGACGCCCTGTCTTAAACCTGAGTTGATGTGTGGTGGGATCCATATTGAATCCTAAGCAATGTACGTCTTACAGCCATGCCTGGGGCATCTAAACATTTGGGTGAGGAGAGGGATGAGATGAGGCTTGGAGAAAAATTAGTATTCCTCTTCAACTAATGCTCTTCTCAATTCAGTCTCTCTGAATTATGATAGAGGATGAAGAATAAAGTGAGGATGGAAAAGCAAATGGGATAATACACTGAAGTTAGGAGAGAAAACCAACCTTATATGTAAAAGGCAACACAAAAAATGCCCAAAGAAATCTAGTTTTATCTAATGAGAAATAAGTTGTGCTTTCACTTGTATTAATATGTTTGTACTATCAAAAACATTTAGCTTCTTATTAGCTGTTTCTCAATGCTGATGTTTATTGGCATTGATATTGGACACATGGTGGTATATTAGCTTAGGAAGGCTTATAAATGGGGTCATAGAGTCCTAGTAATTCAAGGTTGGAAAGACTTTGAAAATCATCTAATGCAAACTCATCATTTTACACACAGAAAATTGAGATCAAGAAGGGACAAGTTTCCCAAAATAAATATAGGTATAAACTTCTGAAAAAATCTTTTTTCCCCTTCTTTTCTATTAAGCAACAGTTATGGAGTTTGCTAGTCTTGAACTTCTCTGTGGACAAGTTTGAGCAAAGTGTGATTGTCACACGCAAAAATTGAAACGCTTCATTTGTATTCAGGGAAAAGAAATGTAGATAGTTTAAGTAATTTATATAAGATTGAAGTCTACTTCATGAGCCAAAGAAATCAAACATTAGAAGTACCACCTTCTGACAAAGTAATTATTTAAAAATAATAATTGATATTATTACTGAACTCACAGAACAATTAACATGTTTCTGAATCAGCAAAATAAAACTAGATATTTCAGCAAGCATCTATTTAACTTGGTGATGTCCCAGCAGCCCAAATCTAAACATAGATTTCAATGGCAAAAGTTTGTTTAATGGGAAAACCTATCCAAAGAGAAACAATTTGTTTCATCTGTAGTGGAGAAATATCCATCTGCTATTAGGTTAGTACAGAAAGCCAAGAGTTTTGTAAAAATTTCCACTGGTTGGCTGTTGCTTGTCATCCAAGGGAAGGGACTATTTGAAAAAAAAAAAAATCAGTGGAGGTAGGTCAATTACTTTTAAAAGTGCTACTTTGGCAAAAATCTGCATAAGGATTGGGTAGTTCAATAAGTGAGTAACATTTTTCTGTTATTGGATGTGCTACATTTGGGAGTATAAAGAGAGTTCCAGCACAAGTGAATTGGCACAGGTGAATAGTGTGATATAATGAGCAAAATCACTTGTAACAGTGACTATTGTCAGATGGACACTTTAGGCATGTGATGCTTTTTCAGATTCATTTTTAGCTTACATTATTTAGCAAACTATGCAAATTATTACTTTGCTTCTACATTCATTATTTCAAAAATGTTTTAATTCTGATTAAGGTTTACATTATGAACATTTATGTTTAAGATGGGACTTTGCAGAAGATTGTAGGTTATACTTCCTTATTTTACAAACAAGGAACCAAATCCAGGTAGAGTAAATGACTACTAAGGTCACAGAACTAGTGACAAGTTTCTAGATTCTTTCATTATTTTATATAAAGAAACATTGGAAGCTCCTTTAGTCTCTACATTTTAGTCTATGAAATTAGACTCTTCATTGAAGCAACACAGTTTTTGTTTTTTGTTTTTGTTTTAGAACAGACCAGTATATGAGGGATAGACTAAGGAATATTTGTTAAGAATTCACATTTAAAAGAAAAAACAGAAATGCTGTATAGATTTATAGTATAATTATCGGAAGGACAAATAATATATTTCAATAGACCTTAAGGTCTGAACTATATGAGACACACTTCAGTGGTTGAAGTTTCTATTGCCTATTTTGAATTATAAAGGCATTTCAGTGTACATATATGGTATATTGAGAATATGTAACATTGTCAGGGAAAGAAAGACTACAGGAGACATTTAAGATTTGAATAGGACCAATTTTGCTTACAACCTTTAGCACTTAGAAACAAAATGTAATCCAATGATATGCAAAGGTTTCTTGGTACTTCTTGATTTTAATTATATCAATGCACTGTATAGCATATAGTTAGATTTTATTTTATTAAACCAGTTCTAAAATTCTTCTCTTATTAATTCAAATATTGCTTCTCTCTGAGTTAGAGGTGAATTAATCATAATAGCAATTAACCATTCATTCAAATAAACATGTTTCTCCTCTTATAATTTGTAGCTAGAATTCATTTTCAATCATGAAGTCATCATTAAAAGCTTCTATTTCTTTGACTTAGGAATTTTCAATATAGGATATTAGTGGTATTTGTGGCTGATCAATCACTATTTTATGATGAAGTATAATGTTAGCCTTGCCCTAGCTAAACTTGACAAACAGGAAACATTAGCAGCAAAATTACTTATTTTATTTTTTAAAAAATTTCTTTCTTTCTTTCTTTCTTTCTTTCTTTCTTTCTTTCTTTCTTTCTTTCTTCTTTCTTTTTCTTTGAAAAAGAGAGTGAGTGAGGGAGAGAGAGTGAGAACATGAGCAGGGGGAAGGAGCAGAGGGAGAAGCAGACTTCCAGCTGAGCCAAAGGCAGAGACTTAACTGACTGAGCCACCCAGGTGCCCCAACAAAATTCTATTAAATGCAATATTTTATGATCTTTATTAAGCATGGAGTCTATTAAACTAATAGAACTCTATGAAATGATCAGTTGTAAAAAATAACTCAATCAAAAGAAAACTAGAAAGTTTCATTTATTCTCATTTTCTTGTCCCTTTCCCTTTTTTCAAACAGACAAAGCTTAGCATGATTCATATTTCTTTTGAGATAAAAGTTTAAAGCAATAATCTTCCAATTGAGAATAAAAACAATTCTAAAAATATCCCTTCAAATATTAAATAAAACTGAGACTTCCAGCATTGAGAATCAGTGTCAGAAAGGATTTTTAGGATCAATCATGAATTTCTAGCTAGACAACAAATAATATTGTTGCATTTAAGTAATTGCTTTATACTCAGTGCGAATCTAGAAATATGCATTCTTACAATTATAACTTATTTTTCATTATAAAACAACTAGGTCAAAACACTGAAAAAAAGGAGTGTGTCTGGTGGGGGACAATATAGAGAGAGGCAAACCAAGAAACAAACTCTTTTAACTATAGATAACAAATTGATGGTTATGGGGTGGAGGAAATAGATGATGGAGATTAAGGAGGGCACTTGTGATGAGCACTGGGTGTTGTATGGAAGTGTTGAATCACTATATTGTACACGTGAAACTAATAGTACCCTGTATGTTAACTAACTGAAATGTAAATAAAAACCAAAACCAAACCAAACACTCTAATGCCCTTCTGTGCTATTTTTTCTATTAAATCTCTTCCTTGATTGGGTCTTCTATAGTGACATGAAGGATGAAAAGGGAGAGTTTCTTTTCTCTTACATTCTTTAATCTTGGTCTCTACTATCAATTCAAAAAGGTAAAGATACCTCAAATGACACATCCCTGATATTACAATAAATCCTTTTATGTTAAAATAGTTACAGGTTAATTCTCCAATATTATAGTTAAAACCTTGAGATTATTTTAATTATAGGTTGGTCATGAAAACTGATGTTTCAGAAGACTTGAAAGGCAGCCAAATGGTCCAAGAGCAACATGACCATGTAACAAGCCCTGTGCTAACATAAGAGCAGGCCAAGATGTTAAATGTGGCACTTGGAAAAAAGCTTACAAATTCTCTCTATATATCACTCAAAGAAAGGTAGAGCAATAAAAAAATCTGACAAGGACATAAAGATTGAATGATTATATCCCTTAATGTAATAATTTACATGCCTGAAATAATTTATTTAAGATACCTAATATAAATGCATTTCTATCAAAGGTCTTAAGATTCATTTGAAAAATTACTGTGCATATTATAAAAACAACTTATGCATAATATGTATTTACACATTTTTTGTGATATTCAAATAAGTTACCAGTCTTTAATCCTTCAGTAACTAGTTTGAGAATCACTGCATTTGTATTTTCCTGGAAAGGTAAAAGAATTGGAAATGGCTCTGTATTGTGAAAGTATAGCCATGGTAAAAAAAAAAAAAAAAAAAAAGCTATAAAGATGTGTTTTTTCTAAAGAGATGGTCTAGCAATTTCCTATAAAACAACCTAGACTCAAACATAACTCCCTGACATATTTATACTCTGTGCTTTCCACCTTTGTAGTGCTGGTAAAATTCAGATATTATTAGATGTTGCTGTTGAATAAATATGGCTACATCTGAATAAAATAACTGCAATACAGGGCACCTGGGTGCCTCAGGGGTTGAGCATCTCTCTTTGGCTCAGGTTGTGATCCTGGGGTCCTGGGATTGAGTACTGCACTGGGCTTCCTGGAGGGAGCCTGCTTCTCCCTCTGCCTATGTCTCTGCCTTTCCCTCTGTGTCTCTCATGAATAAATAAATAAAATCTTAAAAAATAAAAATAAAGCAACTACAGTACAACACTAAAACAAAACTAATGCAATATCTTTTTATTAATAGGAATTTGTGGTATATTTAATTTCGGGCTTATTTTTTCATTTCTCCTCATATCTATACTTGACTCTCCTTTTTAAAAAAAACCTTCAATTTGATAGAAGTCAAGATTAAAAACATAAAGAGGAAAAATGGAGATAAATGAATGGAAGGAATATTAATCTTAAGATGTTTTACACTGTAAAATAAATGAAAAGTTAAAGGTAAGTAAGGAAAAATAACGTTGCAAATCAGCGTGATGGTTAAATAATGTAAAATAAATGAAAAATGAAAACAAATGTGAAATAAATGAAATAGATGAAAAATTAAAAGTATGTAATGAAAAATAAAATGCAAATCACCACAATGGTTAAGCAACACCTCCCTTCCTGGATGTCCTTGCAGCATTCACTGGGGAGAACTCATGAGTTGCTCATTTACTCCAGAGCCTCACAAGGTCTAGCAGGGCAGGCTGACTGTCCTGGGAGAAGATTCCTGACCTCATGACTGTCGGGCTTCTAAGCTGCAAGATCAAATCTGACATCTTCAACAGCCATTTCATATAATAGAAACTTTGCTCCAGTTGTAGTTTACCAGCCCATTCCCTGGCATGGTCAGGATTAGGGCCCATACATTTTCGATGACCAGAATTGATTGCCTTAATCATGGTGTTAAATTTAGTTTATAAGAAACTTTGTGAGACAGCAACTTTTTTTCTGACAGGCCAAGGGGAAGGGCTCAGCCCTGGATGAATTAAATCTTACCCTTCAGACATTAATAACCATTATTCCACGTGAATGTGAAGATTATGGATTATACATGAATATCTGACAAAAATTATCTTAACGTTTAGTCTCCTATCTCTTCACTGAGATATTAATGTGGCTGTTTATTAATACCTGGTTTACTTTCCTGGAAGGTACTATGACTAAAATATGGGAAGTTCCCTTTCTCTCTATTTCCTTCCTTCCTTCCTTCCTTCCTTCCTTCCTTCCTTCCTTCCTTCCTTCCTTCTTTCCTTTCCAAGATTATAAAATCAGGAAAATTCATCTAAATTAATTTATCTAAAGATATGTTTTAAGAAAATGATTTATAGAAAATTTGGCTTAAAAAAATTTCTGTTAAAAGAGTCTTGTCTATGTGTACCTGAGTCAGATACTAGCTATTTATTGCTATAGCTATTTATTGCTTCTTCCTTTTAGACACCCAGTATGACTCCACTCTCCTGCCTCCCATGAACAGGCCCAGTGAACTCATGACTGAGTTCATCCAAATAGAATGTGGACCTCCATCCTTGGTTGGCAAGAAGCTACTTCCCACCCTCATTTCTCTCCCTCTACCCAGGCTTGCTAATCATATGTCAAAGCTCAGGGCATTCTTAGGACTCGTAAATTATGTGTTGAAGATAATAGAATTTCCTCAGCCTAAGGCACTGAATGATTCTGTGACACAAACTTCCACCCCCAACTGCTAACAAAAACTTAAACTAGCAAAATTTAAACTGCTGTCTAAATAAAAGCACTGCAATTTTTGGTTTATCTCTTTGGCAGCTGAACTACCACACAGCCACAGCCATTATAGCTTCAGAGGTAGAGGCCCCTGAGAAGATATCTAGACTGTAGATCATACTTTAAAAAAACATTAAAAATTAAAACATTTAAAAATCACAATCTTAGAAGGGCAACTTTTTGATAATGAATTTATCATTCAATTTAAAACTATAATGGTATTCTATGATTTTTTAATGCCTGATGAACTAAAGTGGTTTTAACATTTTTAAAGGCTTGTTTAAAAAATAAAAAAAATATCAAAGGAGAATATGTGACAGAGACTATTACATGCCCCACAAAATTTATCTGGTCCTTTACTGAAAAAGTTCACTGATTCTTATTTTAAAGTGTAGTGGGAGGATTTTACTGATTGGATCAAGGGGATGTAAGGTCCAAAGGGGATATAGAGGTACAGATTGAAAGGTACTTTTGTAATTATTAACATAAAATGTTTGAATCCACCCTTCTCAAATAGCTTGTGGTTGTTTATGCTTTGGTTTTATAGGTAGGTAATGGATAATTTATTATAGATTATTCCAAATTTTAGTCAAGAGAAGCAACATATTCTATTCCCATCATATTCTATTTTTGGAGAGACAGTAGGCCAGGTAGGAAATCTAAGTTTGAGTTTAATAGGCAAGTACTAAGATTGATGATTGAAATTTCAACATTTCTAGAGGTGATGAGATTTTAAAAAATGGACATCATAAAGTTAACAAAAGAGAGCAAATATTTAAGTCATGAAGTAATAAGAAATATGTGAGTAATCAAAGGTGTAGTTTGCTATGGAAAATTAATTACAAAATGTCTCAATTACCATTCTATGCACTGTTATTAATAATAATAATAATGTAATTCCATGCATTAATAACAATAATAATGCTTTTATTCAGTATTATGATCAGAAAGTAATAGTTTTAACTTTTATCTTCTAGTTCTGAAAGATTAAAATGGGATTTATGATAAGCAATTTAATTTGAAGCATGAATAATATGAGTAATTTTCTTAATAGTTCTGGATAATAAAGTTTAGCTAAATACATGGGAAATGTAATATGAATATTGACTCATCATTTTCCCCCTTACACATGCCCTTTGAGTTAACATGTTTTTTTTATTAAATCGAGATATAATTGACTTATTATTAATTTTAGGTGTACAGCATAATGCTTTGACATATGTATAAATTGTAAACTGATGACCATAATGATTTAGTTAACATCTATCACTTAAGTTTTAGGAACTTAAACTTCAGGGAAAATATTATTACCATGAAAAACATTTTCAACAAAAGATCGCCTAGCCCCTGTTTCTTCAGGTTAAATGGTGGCTAGGATACAGAATTCTAGTATAGTTTCTAAAACTGACTAAAAACCTCATGGTGTTCTTTGTAAAATAATTTATTTAATATGATGTAGATTTGCGAAACTAGGTACATCTTGGTGTTCTAGTTTTCAGGAATTATACTGAAGTTTCTAGGTTGACCAACAGAGAAAGAGGGTGAAGGAAGGGAAGAGCAAGTGGTATGTGTGGGTGCGGGTAGAAAAAGAGAGAAAGAGAAAAGAGAGGCAAGGGCAGAGAAACAGAGAGACAGAGAAAGATACAGACACAGACAGCTGGAGAGAGAAGCATAACATATTACTTTGAAAATAGGGGGGGAACCATTTGCTTCAAAGTGGATGGAACTGGAGGGTATTATGCTGAGTGAAATAAGTCAATCGGAGAAGGACAAACATTATATGGTCTCATTCATTTGGGGAATATAAAAAATAGTGAAAGGGAATAAAGGGGAAAGGAGAGAAAATGAGTGGGAAATATCAGAAAGGGAGACAGAACATGAAAGACTCCTAACTCTGGGAAACGAACTAGGGGTGGTGGAAGGGGAGGCGGGGAGGGGGTGGGGGTGACTGGGTGACGGGCACTGAGGGGGGCACTTGATGGGATGAGCACTGGGTGTTATTCTATATGTTGGCAAATTGAACACCAATAAAAAATAAATTTATAAAAAAATGAAAAAGAAAAAAAAAAGAAAATAAGGGGGAAAGACATGGTAGATATGAATGACCCCTGAAAAGTCATGGGATCTCACAGCAGCAAGAAAAGATTTTACACTTAAGAACTGTCAGTGACAGCCTGATGCTGACTTCTGTTAAAGCAAAATACACCAAGGATTTGAATTATAGTATATTAATTTCTTTAGAAATTTAACTTTATGGCTTATAAAAAGTCTTTTCTAATCTCAAATTTTTATATATGTAAATATATAATATATGCTTGTGTGTGTATGTACACACACACACACACACACACCAATTTGGCCTTTTCCAAAGTGTCATATACTTGGAATCATAGCCTTTTCAGATTGGCTTCTTTCACTTAGTAATATGTATTTAAGTTTCCTTCATGTGTTTTCATGCTTGGTAGCTCATTTCTTTTCTGTGTAATTTATTTGCCATAATTTACTTATTCACTCACCTGCTGAAGGACATTTGGGTTGTGTCTAAGCTTTAGCAATAAAAAATAAAATGGCTATAAACATCTGCATGCAAGTTTTGTGTGAATTTGATATGATTTTTATTATTAAATATTAGTTTTTCAGTTCTAGAATTAAGATGGAATCATATGAAATTATTCATTTTGAGCAATCTTGTGTCTGGGTTTTTTTTTTTTTTCAGCATACTGTTCTCAGTTTCATACATGAACCAGTAGCAGTAAGAAAGTTTGTTCTTTTCTATAATTATGTAATATTCCATTGTATGAGTATATGACATATATACAACTTGTTAACTCTTCAGCTCCTGATAGACATTTGAATAATTCCCAGTTTGAGGATATTAAGGATGAAGATGCTATAAACATTTTTGTGCAGGTCCTTTGATGGATACATTTTTATTTAAGTAAAGTCCTGGAAAGGGACTGCATCATACATTCTGTGTATTTTTAACTCTATTAAAAATGTCATCTAAAGTGAATGTGCCATTTCCACTTCCAACAGAAATATATAGAATTTCCAATTGGTTAACATTCTCTCCAACAAAAGGGACTTATGATTTACTTACCTATGGTCCATTTTCTCAAAATGAGCCATCTTAGTTGTTGTTTGTGGTATCTTTTTTTTTTTTTTTTTTTTTTTTACTTATTTTAATATTTTATTTTATTTTATTTTATTTTTTTTTATATTGGTGTTCAATTTACTAACATACAGAATAACACCCAGTGCCCGTCACCCATTCACTCCCACCCTCCGCCCTCCTCCCCTTCTACCACCCCTAGTTCGTTTCCCAGAGTTAGCAGTTTTTACGTTCTGTCTCCCTTTCTGATATTTCCCACACATTTCTTCTCCCTTCCCTTATTTTCCCTTACACTATTATTTATATTCCCCAAATGAATGAGAACATATAATGTTTGTCCTTCTCCGACTGACTTACTTCACTCAGCATAATACCCTCCAGTTCCATCCACGTTGAAGCAAATGGTGGGTATTTGTCATTTCTAATAGCTGAGTAATATTCCATTGTATACATAAACCACATCTTCTTTATCCATTCATCTTTCGTTGGACACCGAGGCTCCTTCCACAGTTTGGCTATCGTGGCCATTGCTGCTAGAAACATCGGGGTGCAGGTGTCCCGGCGTTTCATTGCATTTGTATCTTTGGGGTAAATCCCCAATAGTGCAATTGCTGGGTCGTAGGGCAGGTATATTTTTAACTGTTTGAGGAACCTCCACACAGTTTTCCAGAGTGGCTGCACCAGTTCACATTCCCACCAACAGTGTAAGAGGGTTCCCTTTTCTCCGCATCCTCTCCAACATTTGTTGTTTCCTGCCTTGTTAATTTTCCCCATTCTCACTGGTGTGAGGTGGTATCTCATTGTAGTTTTGATTTGTATTTCCCTGATGGCAAGTGATGCAGAGCATTTTCTCATATGCATGTTGGCCATGTCTATGTCTTCCTCTGTGAGATTTCTGTTCATGTCTTTTGCCCATTTCATGATTGGATTGTTTGTTTCTTTGGTGTTGAGTTTAATAAGTTCTTTATAGATCTTGGAAACTAGCCCTTTATCTGATAGGTCATTTGCAAATATCTTCTCCCATTCTGTAGGTTGTCTTTGAGTTTTGTTGACTGTATCCTTTGCTGTGCAAAAGCTTCTTATCTTGATGAAGTCCCAATAGTTCATTTTTGCTTTTGTTTCTTTTGCCTTCGTGGATGTATCTTGCAAGAAGTTACTATGGCCGAGTTCAAAAAGGGTGTTGCCTGTGTTCTTCTCTAGGATTTTGATGGAATCTTGTCTCACATTTAGATCTTTCATCCATTTTGAGTTTATCTTTGTGTATGGTGAAAGAGAGTGGTCTAGTTTCATTCTTCTGCATGTGGATGTCCAATTTTCCCAGCACCATTTATTGAAGAGACTGTCTTTCTTCCAATGGATAGTCTTTCCTCCTTTATCGAATATTAGTTGCCCATAAAGTTCAGGGTCCACTTCTGGATTCTCTATTCTGTTCCACTGATCTATGTGTCTGTTTTTGTGCCAGTACCACACTGTCTTGATGACCACAGCTTTGTAGTACAACCTGAAATCTGGCATTGTGATGCCCCCAGATATGGTTTTCTTTTTTAAAATTCCCCTGGCTATTCGGGGTCTTTTCTGATTCCACACAAATCTTAAAATAATTTGTTCTAACTCTCTGAAGAAAGTCCATGGTATTTTGATAGGGATTGCATTAAACGTGTATATTGCCCTGGGTAACATTGACATTTTCACAATATTAATTCTGCCAATCCATGAGCATGGAATATTTTTCCATCTCTTTGTGTCTTCCTCAATTTCTTTCAGAAGTGTTCTATAGTTTTGAGGGTATAGATCCTTTACATCTTTGGTGAGGTTTATTCCTAGGTATCTTATGCTTTTGGGTGCAATTGTAAATGGGATTGACTCCTTAATTTCTCTTTCTTCAGTCTCATTGTTAGTGTATAGAAATGCCACTGACTTCTGGGCATTGATTTTGTATCCTGCCACGCTACCGAATTGCTGTATGAGTTCTAGCAATCTTGGGGTGGAGACTTTTGGGTTTTCTATGTAGAGTATCATGTCATCGGCGAAGAGGGAGAGTTTGACTTCTTCTTTGCCAATTTGAATGCCTTTAATGTCTTTTTGTTGTCTGATTGCTGAGGCTAGGACTTCCAGTACTATGTTGAATAGCAGTGGTGAGAGTGGACATCCCTGTCTTGTTCCTGATCTTAGGGGAAAGGCTCCCAGTGCTTCCCCATTGAGAATGATATTTGCTGTGGGCTTTTCATAGATGGCTTTTAAGATGTCGAGGAATGTTCCCTCTATCCCTACACTCTGAAGAGTTTTGATCAGGAATGGATGCTGTATTTTGTCAAATGCTTTCTCTGCATCCAATGAGAGGATCATATGGTTCTTGGTTTTTCTCTTGCTGATATGATGAATCACATTGATTGTTTTACGGGTGTTGAACCAGCCTTGTGTCCCAGGGATAAATCCTACTTGGTCATGGTGAATAATTTTCTTAATGTACTGTTGGATCCTATTGGCCAGTATCTTGTTGAGAATTTTTGCATCCATGTTCATCAGGGATATTGGTCTGTAATTCTCCTTTTTGGCGGGGTCTTTGTCTGGCTTTGGAATTAAGGTGATGCTGGCTTCATAGAACGAATTTGGAAGTACTCCATCTCTTTCTATCTTTCCAAACAGCTTTAGGAGAATAGGTATGATTTCTTCTTTAAACGTTTGATAAAATTCTCCTGGGAAGCCATCTGGCCCTGGACTCTTGTGTCTTGGGAGGTTTTTGATGACTGCTTCAATTTCCTCCCTGGTTATTGGCCTGTTCAGGTTTTCTATTTCTTCCTGTTCCAGTTTTGGTAGTTTGTGGCTTTCCAGGAATGCGTCCATTTCTTCTAGATTGCCTAATTTATTGGCGTATAGCTGTTCATAATATGTTTTTAAAATCGTTTGTATTTCCTTGGTGTTGGTAGTGATCTCTCCTTTCTCATTCATGATTTTATTAATTTGAGTCTTCTCTCTCTTCTTTTTAATAAGGCTGGCTAATGGTTTATCTATCTTATTAATTCTTTCAAAGAACCAACTCCTGGTTCTGTTGATCTGTTTCACAGTTCTTCTGGTCTCGATTTCGTTGAGTTCTGCTCGAATCTTTATTAGCTCCCTTCTTCTCTTGGGTGTAGGATCTATTTGCTGTTTTTTCTCTAGCTCCTTTATGTGTAAGGTTAGCTTTTGTATTTGAGTTCTTTCCAGTTTTTGAATGGATGCTTGTATTGCGATGTATTTCCCCCTTAGGACTGCTTTTGCTGCATCCCAAAGATTTTGAACGGTTGTATCTTCATTCTCATTAGTTTCCATGAATCTTTTTAATTCTTCCTTAATTTCCTGGTTGACCCTTTTATCTTTTAGCAGGATGGTCCTTAACCTCCATGTGTTTGAGGTCCTTCCAAACTTCTTGTTGTGATTTAGTTCTAATTTCAAGGCATTATGGTCCGAGAATATGCAGGGGACAATCCCAATCTTTTGGTATCGGTTCAGACCCGATTTGTGACCCAATATGTGGTCTATTCTGGAGAAAGTTCCATGTGCGCTTGAGAAGAATGTGTATTCAGTTGAGTTTGGATGTAAAGTTCTGTAGATATCTGTGAAATCCATCTGGTCCAGTGTATCATTTAAAGCTCTCGTTTCTTTGGAGATGTTGTGCTTAGAAGACCTATCGAGTATAGAAAGAGCTAGATTGAAGTCACCAAGTATAAGTGTATTATTATCTAAGTATTTCTTCACTTTGGTTAATAATTGATTTATATATTTGGCAGCTCCCACATTTGGAGCATATATATTGAGGATTGTTAAGTCCTCTTGTTGAATAGATCCTTTAAGTATGATATAGTGTCCCTCTTCATCTCTCACTACAGTCTTTGGGGTAAATGTTAGTTTATCTGATATAAGGATGGCTACCCCTGCTTTCTTTTGAGGACCATTCGAATGGTAAATGGTTCTCCAACCTTTTATTTTCAGGCTGTAGGTGTCCTTCTGTCTAAAATGAGTCTCTTGTAGACAGCAAATAGATGGGTCCTGCTTTTTTATCCAGTCTGAAACCCTGCGCCTTTTGATGGGGTCATTAAGCCCGTTCACATTCAGAGTTACTATTGAGAGATATGAGTTTAGTGTCATCATGATATCTATTCAGTCTTTGTTTTTGTGGACTGTTCCACTGAACTTCTTCTTAAAGGGGAATTTTAAGAGGCCCCCTTAAAATTTCTTGCAGAGCTGGTTTGGAGGTCACATATTCTTTTAGTTGCTGCCTGTCTTGGAAGCTCTTTATCTCTCCTTCCATTTTGAATGAGAGCCTTGCTGGATAAAGTATTCTTGGTTGCATGTTCTTTTCATTTAGGACCCTGAATATATCCTGCCAGCCCTTTCTGGCCTGCCAGGTCTCTGTGGAGAGGTCTGCTGTTACCCTAATACTCCTCCCCATAAAAGTCAGGGATTTCTTGTCTCTTGCTGCTTTAAGGATCTTCTCTTTATCTTTGGAATTTGCAAGCTTCACAATTAAATGTCGAGGTGTTGAACGGTTTTTATTGATTTTAGGTGGGGATCTCTCTATTTCCTGGATCTGAATGCCTGTTTCCCTTCCCAGATTAGGAAAGTTTTCAGCTAGAATTTGTTCAAATACATATTCTGGCCCTCTGTCCCTTTCGGCGCCCTCGGGAACCCCAATTAAACGTAGGTTTTTCTTCCTCAGGCTGTCGTTTATTTCCCTTAATCTATCTTCATGGTCTTTTAATTGTTTGTCTCTTTTTTCCTCAGTTTCCCTCTTTGCTGTCAACTTGTCTTCTAGGTCACTCACTCGTTCTTCCACCTCGTTAACCCTCGTCGTTAGGACTTCTAGTTTGGATTGCATCTCATTCAATTGGTTTTTAATTTCTGCCTGATTAGCTCTAAATTCTGCAGTCATGAAGTCTCTTGAGTCCTTTATACTTTTTTCTAGAGCCACCAGTAGCTGTATAATAGTGCTTCTGAATTGGCTTTCTGACATTGAATTGTAATCCAGATTTTGTAACTCTGTGGGAGAGAGGACTGTTTCTGATTCTTTCTTTTGAGGTGAGGTTTTCCTTCTAGTCATTTTGCTCAGTGCAGAGTGGCCAAAAGCAAGTTGTATTGGGAAAAAGAGAAAAAGAGAGGAGAGAAAGAAGGAAAGAAAAGAGAAAGAGAAAAAAAAAAGGGAAGAAAAAGAAAAAAAACGAAAAAAAAAAGAAGAAAAAGAAAGAAAAAGAAAGGAGAAAAAAAGGGGGTGGGGGAAGGAAACAAATCAAAAAGCAAAACAAAACAAAAACAAAAACAAAAACAAAAACAAACAAACAAAAAAAGAACCACCGGGGAGTATCTTCTGATTCTGTGTACTTTAAGTCCCTTGGCTTCTCCTGGAAGTTGTCCGTCTAGCTGGTGTTCTGGGGGAGGGGCCTGCTGTGCTGATTTTCAGGTGTTAGCAGTTGGAGGAGCTGCTGTGCCCCTGCCTGGTGCAGGGCTCGGTGGGGGTTGTTTACCCCGTGAGGCCGCAGGAGGAACAGCCCCAGTGGCGGGGCAGCTCTGGAAACCTGGATTCAGCTCCGGCAGGAACTCCGTCTGCAGGGCCTGGAGGCTCCGGGGCGGGGCCGCTGATGTGCTCAGCTGGGGCAGGAGCGTCCTCGCTGTCCTGGGCCCTCCCGGCCTCTGCCTGTCCCGGGGGAGGCGGGATCCTGGGCTGTGTCCCGGCGCCCTGTGCTCCGGAGCCTGCGCTGTTGGATTCGCGCTCCCGGGCCGCGCAGCCCCCTCCGCGGAGCCGCCCCCGAGCCCCTCCGAGCTGCTCCTGGAACCGCGCAGGCCCCTCCGCACGGAGCCTCTTCCTCTGCCCGAGCCCCTCCGAGCTGCTCCCGGGGCCGCGCAGCCCCCTCCGCGGAGCCGCCGCCCGAGCCCCTTCAGCTGCTCCGGGTCCCGCCGGGTCCCCCGTGCGCGCTGCAGCCCTTAGGGAGCTCGGCGCACTCTCCTGGGCGCGCAGTTGCTGTTACTGTCCCGGGGAGCCCGAGGGCATCCCCGCCCTCCTGGGTCCTGCTCCACCTCCCCGCGAGCCCCTTTCCGCCCGGGAAGGTCGGTGCAGCTCCTGCTCCTCCGGGACGGGGCTCTCCTGTCCTGGGGACACTCGCCCCGGCCTCAGCCCGGCTCCTCGCGGGCCCCTCCCCCTTGGAGGCCTTTGTTTCTTTATTTCTTTTTCCCCGTCTTCCTACCTTGATAGATGCGCGAACTCTTCTCACTGTAGCATTCCAGCTGGTCTCTCTTTAAATCTCAGGCCGAATTCATAGATTTTCAGGATAATTTGAAGGTTTTCTAGGTAGTTTGGTGGAGACAGGTGATTTGGAGACCCTACTCTTCCGCCGTCTTGCTCCTCCTTCCTGTGGTATCTTTTTTATAGTATTATTGTTTTTAAATCCAACTTCATTGAGGTATAAGTTACATTTAAGTAAGTTCATCATATTAAGAGCATAGTTTGGGGAGTTCTGCTAAATGTACATATCAATGTAACAATCACAAGCAAGAAATAGAGTATTTATATCTCCTCAGAATGTTCCTTTGTGCTCTTTTTCAATCTTTTTCATTCTTCAACCCAGTCAAATGCTGATTCAATTTCTTCCACCATAGATTGGTTTGCCTGTTTTAGAAGTCACATGCAAGGAATCATATAATGTATGCTCTTTTGCATCTGAATCCTTTTGCACAGTTTAATGCTTTTGAGATTTATTTACATCCTTTTGCTTTTCAGTAATTCATTCCTTTTTACTTCCAACTAGGATTAATTGCAGGATTATAAACAATTTGTTTTCCAAAATAGTTGTTCCATTATATATTTTCCCCAGCAGTATATGAGAGTTCCTCTACTCTAATGTTCTCCACATTCTAACACTTGATATTGTCAGTCCTTTTATTTTAAGCCATTTGAGTATTTGTGTAGTGATAGATCACTGTAGTTGTAATTTGTTTTCCTGATGACCAATGATATTGTGCATCTCTACATTTATTTATTTGATGATGCGTATTTTCTTTTGGGAAATATCTGTTCAAATTTTTGGCCAATATTTGAACTGCACCATTTGCTTTCTAATTTTTAATTTTTAAGAATTCTTTACAAATTCCTTTCCAGTGCTTATTCAGTTATGTCATAATGAGGAAAATGTCATGATTAAATTGCTAAGTAAAATTTCAGATAATATAATTTATAGTAAAAACTAAACTATGTGAAATATGCATGGAAAATGATAGAGTGAGATTAATATGCTCTCTTTTCCTTTTCTAAAGTCCCCATTGTTCAGTAATAACCGTGGAGAAAAAAAAAAGACACTGCTCAAAAGAATATGCAATTGAATACATTTAAACCCTTTTTTTTTTACAGATATATAATTGATATAAAAATTGCACACATTTAATGTATATATCTTGATGTATTTGAACATATGCATACACTTCTGATGCCATTACAAGTAAGATACTAAACATATCTATCACCTCCAGAAGTTTCCTTCTGTTCTTTTGTCTTGGCATGTTTTACTTCTTCCTTCCTTCTTTCCTTCTTTCCTTCTTTCCTTCCTTCCTTCCTTCCTTCCTTCCTTCCTTCCTTCCTTCCTTCCTTCCTTGTAGTAACACTTAAAATGAGATTTATTCTCTTAATATATTTTAAAGTGTACATATCATATTATTAATTATAGGTACTATGTTTTATATCATATCTCTAGGGCTTATCTTACATAACAAAATCTGTGATATTTATCCTTCTGTGTTTGGCTTATTTCATTTAACATAATGCCCTCAAGGTACATCCATTTTATGGCAAATAGCAGGATTTCTTATATTGACCATGTGCCTTGCAATATTGCTAAATTTACTTATGAGTTGCAAGAGATGTTTTGTAGATTATTTAGAATTTCCTTTTTTTGTAAGATTTATTTATTTATTTATTTATTTATTTATTTATTTATTTGGCAGAGAAGAGAGAGAGAGCAAGAGAGAGAGTGAGAGAGAGCACAAGCAGGGGGAACAGCAGCGGAAGAGGGAGAAGCAGGTTGCAGGGAGCCTGATGTGGGGCTCCATCCCAGGACCCGGGGATCATGGCCTGAATCAAAGGCAGATGCTTAACTGGCTACTTAGGCTTTTCTACATATACACTATCCATCTGCAAGCATATCTGTTTTGCTTTTATTTATTTACTTATTTTCACCTTATTCCCATGGCCAGGTCTTCTATTGCAGTGTTGAGTAAAAATAGTAAGAATTAATATCATTGCCTTGTTGGCAGTTCAGTCTTTCATCATCAAATGTTGTTATCCTTAGGTTTGGAGGTGTTGTTTTGTTTTGTTTTTGTGGGAGCGGGAATAAATTTTATCAGATTGAGAAAATTCTCTTCTATCTCTTGACTATCCATGCAATCAGTCTCCACAAAAAGTTTCATATTTCTGTTTCTATTTTTTTTAAAGATTTTATTTATTTATTCATGAGACACAGAGCAAGAGAGAGAGAGGCACAGACACAGGCAGAGGGAGAAGCAGGCTCCATGCAGAAAGCCTGACATGGGACTCTATTCCAGGTCTCCAGGATCACACGCTGGGCTGAAGGCAGCACTAAACCACTAAGCTACCCATGCTGCCCTCTGTTTTATTTTAACTTGTTTCTTTACTCCTAAGTTTCTAATTTTTCTCAATGCGGTTCATCTTTTGGTTTCACTTGAAGTCTCTCATGTAGTTACAGTCAGACAGTGCCTGAACTAGAGGTCATGGAAGGCTTAATTGAAATGCTTAGACAATAGTCTCCCTCATTACATGGTCTTCGGGCATTTCCATATAGTCTCTTTAGCTGGGTAACTGGACACCTTTCACTGTGGCTCAGGATTCATAAGAGCTCAAAATTGGAAACCAGTGGACTTTTTCAACATATACGCACAAAATTGGCTCATCGTTCTTTGTGGCAGGGACCATTCAAGAGTTGAAATTCTAGGAGTCTGGTTCTTTGGGGCCCAACTTCAAGACAAGCTACCACAACCTGCTAGCATACATTTAGCTGTTTCTCTAATATTTCAGATAATATCTTTCAAATATGATCTGAACATTTCCAGGTTGTAGATTTACACTTAACTTTTCTACCTCTGTACATACCACCTCCTTTTGTAAAGCACTTAAAAGTAAAGGCCATTTAATAATCATAGATTTGTACCCTAAGTTACATCTTTGTATATTAACACAAAACAGTCAAACTGCAATGCTAAACCCTAGGAAAAGTATTGGAAACAAATATTGAATTAATTCATTTACATAAAAACCTCCATGAATTTGAGAAAGAATTCTAAGCCCCAAATAAAATAGTCATTTTTATGACTTTTTAAAGTCATAAAAATGACTTTTATTTTTATTTTTAAAAATAAAAGAAAAACTAGAGAACTGATTAAAACACATTCAAGAGTTAAATTGAGTGGGTAACAGCATGAATAAGAAAGGAATATGACTTATTTTTAAATAATGTTATGTTTATAAATATCAAAACAAACAAGCTGACAAAAAAGACAAGCAGATATTCTAAAACAAAACCCTAGACTTAGCCTTACGCTGCAGAGGGCTTTTGCAGGTGTTTGCCTTTTGGAAATCTGGACAAAGCAGACAGTGTGTCACCAAAGGAATTCTTCCTGTGTGTGTAACTGATTTCTGGAGAAATAAACACAAGAAAATCATGTAGATAAACAAGCTAACATAGTTGATGAGTATTGTATTTGCAGAAGTAAAATATGCTACAAAATGTTGTAACTAAAGTCATTTCTTGATTATTTAAAGATGATTATCCATTGTGACCTAGTTATCCTGGGACCTTGTTCTCCACTTTACCTTCTGGTTCTTGCTCACACTGTTCACATTCTCAGTGGTCCGTTCATTGTGGTTTCTTTTCCCTTTTCTGGACATGTAGGTGGGACAGTGGCAAATGCAAAACATAATTCTCCAACAAGTCTTCCTTGAGTAGGTTGTTGGTCTATAGTCAGCTCTCCCTTCTTGGTCTGGCAATTGTCAGTTTCATTATTCTCTTTGAATCATCAGACAAGCCATCTTATGCTGGTGTTTCATTGCTACCTTTTTATCGAGATTTTCTCTTTGAGATTCTTAATATTGACATGACCGTAGACTAAGTCTTGTATTTATTGCATCTTCTGTATTTCAAACAGTGAAAGCTCAAGTAAGAAAAGATTCTGGGGACACCTGGGTAGCTCAGCGGTTGAGCGCCTACCTTCTGCCCAGGGTGTGATCCTGGAGTTCCGGGATCGAGTCCCACATCGGGCTCCCTGCAAAGAGCTTGTGTCTCTCTCTCTGCCTGTGTCTCTGCCTCTCTCTGTGTTTCTCATGAATGAATACAATCTTAAAAAAAAAAAAAAGAAAGAAAGAAAGAAAGAAAGAAAGAAAAGATTCTGTAAATATTTGTTAAATTAAACAGAATGCAATCTAGGATTTTAAGTTTCTTATGTTACCCCAATTTTATCATATTTTTCACTAATTTCTCAACCAGAAGTCAGTAAAGAAAAATGACCTGCAAAATAATTTGAACATATAATGTAATACCCTGATCTTCAAAGGTGCAGATACTAGAGAATTTAATATGTGTGCACACATGAACACACAATGAGCCATATGAAGATTCTTTACGTTGAAAAACAATGAAATACTCTATGCACCATTTAAACAAAGCATATATTGTGTGCATTTTAAACTGTGTTCTACTAAAAGTACTGTGTTATCGTTACTCATCAAAATAATATCTATCACTAATTCTTAAGAACTTAATTCCATTTGGCATTCTATATCATTCATTCAGTTCCACAAACTCTATGAGTTTAGAGATTGAACTACAGGGAGCATTGAAGTCACATAAACTTAGCAGGTTACTTTGGGAAAGCAGGGAGTATGTCTGAGGATCTGTATACCCATAACAGTTAGCTAGAACTGTATTGAACAAGTGCTCCCACAAATTTCAGGGACCAATAATCAATTACATTTTTGGGTCTGTTTGAGTATTCTTCAGCATGATTAAATAATTTTCTCCACAATCTTTATGCATTATGACTGTGATTATAACACAACAAAGTTACTAATATAATGGATAACAGCTACCTGAAAAATATTAATTCTGTTCACTTATGCAAAAGGTTTCTATAAAGAGGACTCCTAGTAACTTTTTATCTCTGAATGAAAAAATAAACACCCTACCAAAACCCAAATATTCTTATTAACAATCAATCTTTCTTGTTAAAAATATAGGGAGGTGAGGCCAAAAAAATAGAGACACCAAGTGAAACAGAACACACTTATAAAGCAAATATAGAGCAACTTTGGACAAGCAGTAACATTTTGTGGCACACCAATGTCAAACCTACACAATCATTAATGAGGTGCCATGATAGTTTCATGATTCTAGTAGCAACTAATAAGGTCAAAAAAGAAAATTTCTGGCAAAGCATCAAGGTTTGAACTTTGGCCATAAGATAGCTGCAGTACTTTGCTGTCAAGCTATGTAACAAGAAACACCCAATAAAACTAAAACTTGGTTCACATGAAGCCAGAAAATTAGCAATATTAAATGTGGCCTTACACTTGCTATGGAAAAATATCATTTGTTCTTGTAACTTCCATTGGGTATCTACCATTTATTGTTCACCAGTGACCCGTGCTTCCATTCAATTTTTGTCTGAAGCTGAAATCTGCATTATATAGTAGCAGGTCTCTTTGGTTGCTGAGGGTGGTGAAAAGTCCTTGATTGTGTGTGTTTGCTTAAGATATACTCTAACAAGACTTTCAAAATATTGCTTTTGGGTGAGAATTCAAACTTGGGGGGAGTATAATAATTTTGAATATCTGTTTAGTTATGTCTTCTATAAATTTAGAGAATAAGGAGTCTTCAAAATGTTGGCCTCTTTGTTTCGTCTCTCCCTTCTCCATTGCTGCATTGTTCTGAAACTCAGGACATTTTAACCTTTCAATTTGATCTTATTTTCTTTTGAATGGATAGCATGGTACAGGTAAGCCGTAAATTGCTTTATTGCACACTAAATACTTTTAAAAAGCATGGTAGGAACTAGCTATTGCAAGAACTATTATTTATCCTAATTGATCCCAGCTGAGCTTGGAAGGTAGTCTGGCCCTAGAGCCTTCAAAGCCTTGCCAAAAGGCTGTCAGATTTGATAACTCACACCACTCTGAACTTGGCTCAGAGAGGTCAGTTACAGAGTGAACACTAAGCTCCCCCTGATATCCAAGCCTGCTGAAAAATGCAGATACCCTGCCAGCTGACTTGCAAGCCACTAGATTCTCAACTTTGTTTTAAGAGGCTCATGTGTTCTTGGAACTGGGGATGGGCTGCTCAGCAATAAGAAGACGTTCCCATGTGGAGCTACAGAGCAGATGTGACTGTCCTGTGTGCTGGGAAGCATCTGTTTTTGTTAAAACATGGTTTATGCATTGGCCTAAAGATTTAGGATGAGCTAGGGATATAACAAAACCCTAAATTATGCCTCTTTGATTGAATAACTGAATGCATCCATGAATTTGTGTTTTATTGTTTTATATTAATCTTTTTACATAAAATTTCTTATTTATAGATTATACAAAGACTGTTGTTCTACATTATCAGAGTTCCAGATTTGCCAGTTGTTTTATAACATTAAGTTGTAAGCACCACGAAGTAAAGAAAACAGTGTTTTTGTTCCTTCATTGCTACAACTTCTTTGCCCTAACACAAACCCTGGGCTCATGATATCCCTCAAAAAAAGTTAAGAAATAAGTGTATGAATGAAGAAAATGGACAATCTATTTGAAGGGTTTTCTTTTCTCTTAGTTCCAGTAAATGTCCTCAATTGATGGATGTATTAACTAACCTTATTGTGATAATCATTTACAGTGTATACTGTCACACTATATACCTTAACCTTACACAATGTTAGATGTCAATTATATCTCAATGAAGCTGGGGAAAAAATGAGTGCAATTTTTAAAGAAATCAACTTTCTCACTATTGCCATTCACTTTAGAAGATTCTATTTATTTGTCAGAGAGAGAGAGACAAAGAGAGAGAGAGAGAGAGAGAAAATAAACAGGGGTAAGAGCAAGCAGAGGGAGAAGAAGAATACTCCCCATTGAGCAGGGAGCCTGATGCAGCGCTTGGTCCCAGGACCCTGGGATCATGACCTAAGCTGAAGGCAGATGCTTAACTGACTGAGCCACCCAGGTACCCCTTCACTATTGCCATTTTAAAAGATATTTTGGTAGAAATATATCATTTAAATTATATATTTCTGGCAGTCTATTCAAATGCTACCTGTAGCTTTCTGAAATTCCATTTTATTCATGGGGTCTTTTAAAAATGTTTCCCAGAAATTGAAAAGGAAATTTTATATTGAAAATTTTTTCCTATACAATTTTCCAGTGTATGGATGTGTGCAGCTTCTTCATACTTTTACCTTGATATCAGAAATCTGGCTTTATGTTATGATGGATTCAAGATGGCCACAAATTCTTTGCCTTTCCTAGTTGAGAGGAGAGGTCTGTTTTCCTTCTCCTTGAAACATTTGGGCCCTGTGACTGACTTCGACCAGGAAAATGCATCAGAACAGACATGGTTTATACTATGTTCCAAGCATGGGCTAAAGAAACTGGCACATTTCCTGTACCTCTACTGGTATGCTACACTATGAAAGCCAGCTGCCATGTAATAAGAATAGATGACTGCCACCTTGTGAGGAAACCTAGTCTTCCTAATTGGAGAGGAAGAGTACACACAAAGCAGCACATGAATGTTAGACACGAGTCAACTTTTTGGGCCTTTCTGCATACTGAAGAGAAAGAACAGATGAAACCACTACTACCACATTGCAGAGACTTCTTGAGACTCCTTCCCAAATTCCTGATCTATGCTTTCATGAGCAAACAAAGTGATTGTCATTTTAAGCTACTAAGTTTTGGGCTACTTTGTATATACAGCAGTATATAATAAACTTGCACTTTCATTTTGAAGATTATTGCTCCTTTATCTATAATAGTTGAAACTATACTAAGTATTCTCATAATTTATACTTTGAGAAAAATTAGAAATAACTCCATATTATAACTTTTTTATCAGCATGAGGCCTTAGGAGATAAAGCATTCATTCTAATATCTGTAATGCTCACTTTTTACAATCATAGTTAAAAATAAAACTGATTGAAGCTTCATCATGCCATTACAACACTCAATACTCAAAAGTTCAACTTTAAAAAAAATGACTCTCAAGTTTAGAGTTGATTTTATGAAAATTTTAAAACTTGAATACAATCACACTGGATTTCAATTGGCTACATCCTCTCTACTATAAACAAATCTCTGGGTTATATGTAAAAATTTTCTTAAGTAATGGGGTTCTCCATTGCCTAACAGTTGCAAAATACTTTCTATTATTTTCTTCTGTGACTTGTTATAAAATGATTCAACCAATTATCAACATAGCAATTACTATAATACAGGTCGGTTGCTAAAGCTGTAAGAAAATGCTATGTCTTACCATACTCTTTTCTTCTGTATTAGTAATATTTGAGTTCAAGTGTGAGCAGAAACTCAATAAAAATGAATTAAACATGACAGAAGTTTATTTTTCTCTCATAAATTTCCAACCAGCTATGACAACTCTACCCTGCAAAGTCAAAAGGAGCCCAGCTCCCTCCATCTGGCAGCACTCTATTACTTCCTAGGATGTAGCATTTGCTTCAGAGTTCATTATGGACCAGCTAAAGAAGGAAAAGGTAAAGGGTATGGGATATTCTTTCCTGGAAGCCATTACCTTGACGGTAAACTCAATTCAAACTACACCCAAATCCTAAGTAAGGCACTTGGCCACACCTAGATGCAAGAAGGCCTGAAAAGTAGTCTTTATTCTGGGTCCCTATGTGTAGTGTTAACATTTTAATTACTATGAGAAAAGAGGACTATGGATATTTAGAGATAGCTAGTGTCAGATTTTTCAATACCAATTCAATATTTTATGAGCTTTTGGTAGGGAACTGACCTTTTCTACCTTCATGGTGAATCCTAATCAAAATGATGAAGGTGAATACTTGAGTAACACTTGTCTTTGGTAAACACTTCTCTAATTATTTTGTGCCCTCTGATTTTTGCTTCCTCAAATTTCTTCATTGACTCACACAATACACCAATGTGGCACATTAACTGTGTCTGAATAATATTCTAAGCCCCGTCCCGTCCCTCTGTCTCAATCCTCAGATAAATTAAAATAAACAGATGCCTTTTACAAAAAAACTTAACCTATCCTATAACGACCAAAGAATACTTACTCTATTGGATGACATTTGGTGGAGATTGGTGAATCTCTTTTTGAAAAAGTTTTTATTTAGAACTCCTTAAAGTTAAACAGCCAAGCTAATAATGAAAACTCAGATACTATATTACACAAGGGTTTTTTTTTTTTAATTAGAAATTGTTTTTAGCTTTCTTTATTATTCAATGGAGTAGATGTCTAAAGAGGGCCCTGGTTAATAATCCCATCCAATGGTAACAAAAGTTACCCACTTTTATTCTGAACTATTTTATCTATCATATCTATCTATATCTATCATCTATCTATTTATCTATCTATCTATCTATCTATCATCTATCTATCTATCTATCATCTATCATCTATCTATCTATCATCTATCATCTATCTATCATCATCTCTTTCATCTACTCTAAAATACTGGGATAAAAAGCCAACCTTCAGAACAGAAATATATATTTAATTTTATTGAAGTATAATTAATATACAGTGTTATATTAGTTTCAGGTGTAAAATATAATGATTCAACAATTCTAAATGTTACTCAGTGCTCATCACAATAAGTGTACTCTTAATCTCTTTTATCTATTTCACACATCTCCCCACCCTTTTCCTCTGCCAAGCTTTGGCTTGTTCTCTGTATTTAAGAGTCCAAAACAGAAAGCTTTTATCTATACTTGCCTATTCTTAAGGTGAACCCCATGAAAAAAGCCATATCCGTTTTTCACACAGAGGGTGCTAGATCAGCAAGTCCTGGAATAAAACAGCCTTCTGGGCAGCCTGGGTGGCTCAGTGGTTTGGTGCCGCCTTTGGCCCAGGGTGTGATCCTGGAGACCTGGGATCGAGTTCCATGTCGGGCTCCCTGCATGGAGCCTGCTTCTCCCTCTGCCTGTGTCTCTGCCTCTCTCTCTCTCTCATGAATAAATAAAATCTTAAAAAAAGAAAAAACAAAACAAACCTCAGCCTTCCATCTTCACTATGCAGTAATGAAGCAACCCCTGTCCTTCATGATGCCATAGATCTCTGGCATCACCCATCTTCTGGAAGGTGAAACAGTAGTTCTCCTACACAGAGACTTTGGATAGAATTTTCGTATCCAGCCCACTCAAAGAAGTGGAGGCACAGCTACCCGATGAAGCTTGTGGATGGTACTCTGCTGGCTATCCTTGCCCTGCATTAAGGAGAAGGTGTCCTTCCTCAATGGACATGTAGATGGAAATCTGAGTTCCACCATCCTCCTGTGGTGATGTTCCCCACCTCCCTAGCCCATGCTGTGGGTAACACACAAGTGGTGGGGACTAGATTCACTGCAGGAGATTTATAAATTAAATTGGTATTTGATAAGCAGCCCAGATAAGTGAGCCAGAACATGTTTCTTGAAGCTACACAGGTTGACCACTTGCTTAAATAAAAAAAAAATATATATGGGAACCTTTGTCTTAAAACATTCAAATCATCCGAGTTGTAATCCAAAGTTACTCACATACCAAAAACAAGGAAAATCTCAAGTGAGAAGAGATAATCTAACAGAATCTAACATAATGTTAGAATGACTGAACAAGGATTCCAAAGAAGATGCCATAAAAATTTCCTTCATAAATGTATACAAATGGAAGAAAAATAAAAACATAGACAATTTCAGTAAAGAAATAGAAGATACAAAGAGCCAAATGGAAATTTTGGAACTAAAAAAAATGCAATAATCAAAATGAGTATCTAACCACATTGGCTAAATAGCTGACTGGAAATGCCAGAAGAAAGAATCAGTAACATTGAAGGTAGATGAATAGAAATGATCTACTCTGAGCAACACAGAGCAAACAGATAGAAAACAAAAAGAAAAACAAAAACAAAAAACCTCTGTGAGTTCTGGGGCAATATGAAAGGATCTAACATTTATGTCATTGGAGTCCCAGAATGAGACAAGAAAGAATGTTGGACTGAAAACATATTTGAAGAAATAATGACTAAAACCTTCCTAAATTCAGTGAGAGACAAATCTATAGATTTAAGAAATTTAGTGAACTCCAAAGAGGATAAACCCAAAGAACTCCATGCTCAGAAATACTAGAGTCAAACCTATGAAAATCAAAACAGTAATTTTATTATTCACTAGTTTAATTTGGCCAGAAATAATACTAGAAAATAATATTATCATACAATACTTAGTATGCTATAATCCAAGCAGAAAGAACAAAATCATAGGCATTGTAAGCAGTCTAAACACATAGTAACTGAAAAAGCTGTATTTTGGTTCTTGGTTTATGTTTGACCCAGGTGAACAGGGCAACCACTGAATGAAAAACAATCACTTTATTTTAAAAATAAGCTTGATATCACCACAATTATTTATACTTGCTCTTATTTTCTGGTAAAAAATATTATGTTTGTGTCCGGCACTCCAGCCACTTTCACTTGTTCTGTTAATCTTGTTTTTTTACAGATGTTGCAAATACTTTTTTTTATAAATGTTTGAAACACGTCCAGCACTCTGGATCCAATTAATTCATATAGTTTAATGTTAAAGCTCTGTCCTAGTTTTATACTAAAAGGTAATTTTATACAAACTATGACTCACTTTTTAGGAATTTCTTTCTGATTGTGTTCTTTTTTCCCAATGTTTCTCAATTCATTGATTGTAAAGATTGACACACACCTAAGCTAGTCATGCTTTTTGAAATAGCATGTGAGTAAATCATGGTGAGTATCCAGGAAACAAAAACCTTGAGACCTAATCAGGAATAATATCAGAAATAAAAATAATTTATTTTGATAATAATTATAAAAAATAACCACATCCTGCATCAAAGGATTCAGTTTTAGCATGTACTTTAAAATAGCTCTTTAAAATCCAATAGTTTTTTGCCATAGGCTTGAGAGATCTGAGTTAAAGTGAAGCATATAACCTATTTTATATGAATGTTCTCTTTTGTAGACATCTAAAGTAGAAATTTCAACATTGGCCTGAATGTATGTGACAATATCCTGGCAAATCCAGCAGCCCCAAACAACTCTGTGATTTTAATAAATGTTTGAGAGGAAATATTTCACTTTTATACCTAGGACAGCTTGCACATAGCCAGTGTTGGTTTATCATCTGAGATTTTTAGGGGAGTATATTAATTTTCATTGAGTTGTCAACATTACCTATTTAGTATTTATTTATTTATTTACTTATTTATTTATTTTTGAGAGGGGCATGGGATAGGGGGAGAAGAAGAGGGAGAGAGAAAATCCCAAGCAGATTTCACACTCAGTGCTAAGCCTGATGTGGGGCTTGATTTCACAACCCTGAGATCATGACCTGAGCCAAAATCAAAAGTGATGCTTACTTAACCTATCGAGTCACCTAGGCACCCCACAATATCACATATTTTGATTGTCTCTCCCATACTCATAGTGAATATTTTTAGAAAATTCTTATTAATATTATTAAGTAATCAATTATTAAAATACAAGCTCTTAGACTTATTTTCTTGGCCACAGATTGTGCCAGAATTTCTTCTACATTTTCTCTGTAACTGAAAGTGAGCTTTCTCTGATGGCTAAAATCCTCACTACCTTTCTGATAGTGGTCACTTTTTCCACTTCTGTAAAAATGAGGTGTCAAAGATTACTCACCCATGGTTTTACTTTTGTGTGGAGTCTAAAAAAGAAAAACAATGAACTAAAAAGTAGAAACAGATCCATAAACACAGAAACAAGCTGATGGTTGCCAGAGGGAAAGAGCATGGTGGGTGGGCAAAATGGGTGAAGGGGAGTGGGAGTTTCAGGCTTTCAGCTTCAGAATGAATAAGCAATGGGGATGAAAGGCACAGCAAAGGAAATATACTAAGTGGTATTTTGATAATGTTGCATCCTGACAGTAGTAACTACATTTATGGTGGGTAGCATAACGTATAAACTTGTGGAATCACTATGCCATACACGAAACTAATGTAACGGTGTGCTTCAAGTATTATTTGAAAAAATAAGATTACTCACCATGGCCATGATTTTCGAACAATCTTTCTTGAGTGCTTGCTCCACTACTTTTCTCTGCACTCTAGTCCTATTATTAGCTTCATCCACCAAGTGGATCATTCTTTTAGCATACTGGCTCAGAGCCCTTCAATCCCTTTGAAACTATGGTCTCTTCATTTAATTTGTTACCCCCAAATATAAATCTAACCTTGATTTAAATTGTCATATTTCTGTTTCATCTTCCTCTACAATTTTTTGAAAGCTGAAATTTCTTTGCCTTAAAAATGAAGTTACAAGAAGAGTGGCCTTTCTAACATGCTTTTTCTCTCTCACTCCCATAACCCTATTAAAAATCTTAATGTTCTTTAAAAATCTTAATTCTGACTTCTACTATTCCTTTATTCTCTAAATCCAAAACTACTTCTGATTTTTCTTTCCTTTGATGCTAGCCAGGATACCAAAGGCAACTATGTCCTTTGCCACATGCAGTTTCCAAAAGCACCATTACATAGGTCATACCACTGTGTTTGCATTTAAACTTTTTTTATCATATCCATTGTCTAGTTTTTTTTTTTCATTTGGTCTCTAAAGTTGTTGATTAAAGAAAATTCAAAAACACTAAATCTACTTCAAGGTAATGTTACTTTCATCATTCTTCACTTAAAAAAATCATTCTCATGTTCCTTTCAGCAGGTGAAACTAGAGGAGCCACTGTGCTAGAGATGCCACTGTGCTCCATCCCCAAGAATAGTGAAGTCATATGACTAGAATTATTTTAGCTGCATTGATCCATTATATAAATATTTATGGAGGTGCTTATCATGTGCTGGGTACTAGAGACAGAAAGATACTAAGCTAGGGTTCATCTATCCCAAAGCTCATTTCTGGAAGGAAAAACACATAACAGTAATTTTGATTCCATATGTTGAAAGTTGCACTTGTGGTTCTTTCTTTCCTAATTTCTCCTTCTCCCCTTTTCCTTTTCCTCCTCCTTCTACTTTTCCTGTATCTTTATCTGCATTTTACTTCCTACTTCAGAGGAATTAATGTCTCTCTTCTTTCCAACATTCTCTCCTTGAGCATAACACATATGCCATTGCCACACAAATACTTGATCCACAACTCATGAAGGCTTTTCTCCTGACTCCCCTGTCTCTCAATCTACAAACATTATCAAATATTAAAATGAAAGTTGTCTTCCCTGGGTCTAATTATATTTGATAATTTTAAAATATTTTCTTCCATCCTGGGTATAATTTGTTCATCATATAGTTAAAATATAGCTTCTCATAGTTAAAATATAGCTTCTCTTTCTACCACATACTGATTTACCTTACCAACTACTAACCCCTATTATCTTTACTCATTCTTCATCTTGCCAGAATATCTTACTTTCTGAAATTCTTTTCAACTGTCTTTTAAATTATTGCTCCTAGCAGACGAAAGCTACTCTTCTTTCCCATATTAGTTTTAGTATTTTCCTTCTGTGAAAACTTCCATGACACCTCTAGACTCTCAGAATTAATGTGTTTAATTTCACTTACTGTTTGCTCATACTGCTATCATAGTAATTCATAACAGCTTTGCTCTAGAAAAAATAATAGTATGAGCAAGGAAAATGAGAAATAAGTTTTCTGACAAAAATTAGTTTTGGATGTGATTTATATGAGTTACAAGGTATGACAAGGTAAATCAGGGAAATGGGGGTCAGTGGTAGATTATTGCTGAACTGGGAAGGTCCTGGATAGCCACACTAGCCTTCTGAGCAATGGAAGAGCCTACCTGCATTTCTCCACATGGAAAGTTGCAGACTCATTTCTTATTTTGTCTTTCAATAATGTATTTTTGGTAGGGGCAAGGAGGACAGAGTTATTCGATCCAACATTAAAGAAGCAATTTCTGGCATTCTCTGTATTTGTAATAGGTTTACTATTTATTTAATTATTATGCAGTTTTATGATAACACTGAGCTGGATTGTCTAAAATATTTATCTCTATGCTATATATGTAAGTAGAATCTTAGATAGCTGGAACCAATTTTAATAGCCTTCAGAACTTTACAAATTCAGAGCTCCCATTGAGTGAAACTAATTTGATGAGAAGAATTTAATGTCTGAATTGATGATGAGTCTCCTGAAGCTTCATCCATTGAAAATCTAGATTGTGGTGATTATCTCCTTAATGGGCTATTTCTCCAGCAATAGATGTCTAAACAAAGAAAAAAAATGTCAATGTCCTTTATTGTAACACAGTTCCAAACTGCAACATATAGAAGATGCTTAGGGGAAATTTCAGTCATATCCATAGTTATGCACTAACTTTATTGAATGATAGTCAACATTCATTTTATTTTTCCTATGCTTAATATATTTTAGAAAAGTCTCTTTAGACCAGATTGAAAGTGATCCTAACATATTCTATACCACAAATTTTATTATTCACTTAATAGAGAGTGGTGAGATTATGGAAGTAATTTGTTCCCTTCAATTGCATAAGTGTATCTGCTGATGCCAAAGAAGACGCACTATCTTGCTAAAATGGTCTTTGGGGGTGAAGGGAAGGAAGTTCTTATCTAATTGCATACAATTGGATTTTATAAAGGTTTAAATCATCCTTGACTACCACATGTCTGGGCAACAGTCCATCCTATTTTGTGAATCGCTAAAGACTGCTGGGAAGCAAAATGAGTTTTAACCTAGTAAAATTAGCAAAATAGTGCCATAAGATGTTTTCAGATGATGTCAGTGTAAGTCTACTAAATTCAAATCATCCTCATCTTAGCAATATCCTTTGGAAGTGAGAAGAAAGCGTGGCAGACAGAGATTTCCTTAGGAGGCTCTAAGCTAGTCTATCAGGGCCTGAAATGGATGCAGGTCTAGAGATATTATAAAATATGCCATGGCTTCTATTACAGGTTAAATAGTAGCATTTTTTTTTTCCGTATTGATGACTCACAGCATGGTTTACTGGACTTTGGTCTTAGAAAATTCCATCTGTAACTTATATTATCAAGATTTCTACCTAAGGTTCTAAACTATCTCACAAATCACTGGAAAATGAAAAAGGTCCAGGAGAACCTCTTCTACCACCAAAATTGTTCTTAATCTGTTTGGTTTGATTGACTTCAATTATTAATAAAACATTAGTTCCAGTGTACTCATAAATTTCTTTAAGCATATAGAAATCAAGGCAAGTGTTCTGCAAAAATTTATTGAAAATGGACAATTCCAAGTGTTGTTTAAGATGATGAGCCACTGTAACTTTCATACATTGATTGTGGGAGTATAAAGTGGTATAATTGTTTTTAAAAACTTTTGCCGGGATCCCTGGGTGGCGCAGCAGTTTGGCGCCTGCCTTTGGCCCAGGGCGCGATCCTGGAGACCCGGGATCAAATCCCACATCGGGCTCCCGGTGCATGGAGCCTGCTTCTCCCTCTGCCTGTGCCTCTGCCTCTCTCTCTCTCTCACTGTGTGCCTATCATAAATAAATAAAAAAAAATTAAAAAAAAAAAAAAACTTTTGCCATTCTTATGAAGTTAAATATTCACCTACCCTATAACTATACTATTTCAGTCCTAGGTATTTACCCAAGAGAAATGCAAATTTATGTCCACAAAGAGACTTGAACAATATGTATTGTGCAAAATAGCCAAGAACTAGAAATAATCTAAATGTTTATCAAAGGAGAGTTAGTAAACAGATCGTAGAACAGTGTTCCATAATGAAAAAGAATGGACTATGGATGTATACAACAGCATGGATAAATTTCATAAGCATTATGCTGACACAGAGAAGACATCTCTGTGAAGACATCTCACAAAAAAAGACGTACAGTGTGATTTCATTTCTATGACATTTGAAAGTAGATCAATAGTTTCCCGGTGCGGCAGGTGACAGAACAGGGATTGAATGTAAAGTTTATTGTGCAGTAAACATAATAGTGTACAGATTTTCATCCAAATGCATCAAGCTATACAGTTAAAATATTTATTTTATTGTTTATAAATTGTCTATATTTTACAGATATAATATATAGTGTATAAATTAATTTACAATATTAGGAAATCACTTACTACTATAATGTACCAATCATTTTAATAAGAAAACCCGCTATTCTCATAAATGAATTATTTCAATCATTGTCCAAAGTAAAAAAATCTTTAATACTCATTTTTTTGAAAAATCAAAACAAAACAAAAGGAAAAATATATAAAGGTAAAACTAGAAAGTTATTTTTAAAAATATAGTTAGGTATAACTATGAAATAAAACAAGAATAACTATGAAGTTAATAGCCATTGGCATATTTAATTATGAAATAATAAAGGCTTTTCAATTAAATGAGTTAAAAATGAAAGAAAAAGTGATTCTTTCACTAACAAGATAAGATATTCAAGTATTGGAGAGAAATTATTACTTGCAGACATTTAAATTAATCCTATAAAACTTAAGACAGCTAACTAAAAACAGAAATATGAAAAGGGTCCAGTTGGGAGAATGAGAACAAATATAGAGAACAGTGGCTTTCTGTGACAGTGAAGAATTAGAAGAAAATATCCACATGCAAACCAAATATGGAAAATAAATAAATTCTTACAGAACTCTTAGAAGAGCTGTTCAGAGTTAAAATTATGTATAAATAATATTTTGAATGAATATTTTAAGTTATTTAAGCTATTAATTGAAAGCCTAAGTATTTTGTCCCATTTCCCCCCTAGATTAATTTGTGCTTTTGTAGTAGGCAAGCAGAAAGAAAATGATGATGATAGTGTGACAACTGCAAGGAATAGATTATTCCCAGAGCAGAAATGAGCTTTTAAAAGGACCCTAATCTCCAGATAAGAACTCAGCTTTATGTCACCTTGACTTCAGCCTGAACGAACATCCCAGGCACAGATCGCTAGACTTCTGACATACAGAACTGTCAGCTGCTAAGTTTGTGATCATAAATCACACAGCAATAGAAAGCCAATGTGACACTTAAGCACTTCTAGATTCCTGAGGAAATATTTTTAATCCTAAAATGCTAAGGCTATTTATCTGGCTAAATGAACAGTTTTTTAAAAAGTTATGAACATATGAAAAAGTTAGAATGGAAAAGGGCACCTTCAGATATTTTAGATATAATTAAATGCACTCTATTGTCTTCAGCAATTTAAAGGTATATTGATAAAGAGATTAGAAAGCCCATTGATAACTTGTTTTTCTAAATATTTTTAATGTTTTTACATGTTTGTTTTTTTAATTTTTAAAGTTTTAATTTAAATTCCAGTTAGTTCACATACAGTGTTAGTTTTGGGTGTACAGTTTACTGGCCCAACACTTGTAACATTCAATGCTCAACACAAGTTGAGCACTGAATTCCTTTTTTTTTTTTTTTTTTTTAAGTAGGCTCCATACTGAAAGTGGAGGCCAACATAGGGCTTGATCTAATAACTCTACAATCAAGACCTGAGCTGAGATTAAGATTTGGATGCTTGGGATCCCTGGATAGCTCGGCGGTTTAGCACCTGCTTTCGGCTCAGGGAGTGATCCTGAAGTCCCAGGATCAAGTCCCACATCAGGCTCCCTGCATGGAACCTGCTTCTCCCTCTGCCTGTGTCTCTGCCTCTCGTTCTCTCTCTCTCTCTCTCTGTGTGTGTCTCATGAATAAATAAATAAAATCTTAAAAAAAAAAAGAGTTGGATGCTTAACTGACTGAGCCACCCAGGCATCCCAATCTAAATTCTTTTTTTTTTTTTTCCAATCTAAATTCTTGATATAGGGTATAAAAATATAAAAACCATCAAAATCCATGAGGCAGACATTTCTCACTCAACAAAATGTGTTTGAAAAATTGCCTGGGAATAAAATTAAATTAGGTCCTACTATATAAAGATAAATTATAGTTGGATTGAATATATATATATGTATATAAATTTTTCTTTAAATTCTAGTTAGTTAACATAGAGTGTGTTATTGGTTTCAGAATAGAATTTAGTGAATCATCACTTAAATATAACACCCAGTGCTCATCATCAAACAAGTGTGTATTAAAACTGAAAAAAAAAAAAAAAAAAAACACCCCATAATACTCTAAGAGAAAACAAGCTTAGAATTTGCATGGACTTTTATATGTAAAACAATGCAAGAAAATAAAAAAAATTCTGTATGACAAAAACATAAATAGAATTAAAAACACTAATGAAAAATGGACAGTATTTACAAGGAATATATCTTTAGTATAGAAGGAGCTTTAAGAGATCATTGAAATCAACAAGGAAAAAACACTGATGGACATCATGGGGTTCTCAAAGCAGTAGTGAAGCAAATGGACAGATGCATGTTCATGATAAAGTAACTAATACTGGGTGTTATACTATATGTTGGCAAATTGGACTCCAATAAAAAAATAGTAATAGGGAAAAAATAAAATAAAATAACTAATAAAGTATACTAGTTTTTGTTTATGAAATTGGTAACATTTTAAAACATAATAATGCTGAGACAAGTATTGTATGCAATTTGAATCAAGAGTGTTAATATGTTCACATCCTTTGATGTAATAATCTAACTTATAGAAACCTATCATAAGAAAATAATCAGAAATGTGGAAAATTATTAACCCACAAATTATTTATAGTATTAGTAAGACAGTGGAAATAATCTACATATTTCACACACAAATAAGTCATGAAATAACTACATGGCATAATTTTCTGTAGACTTGAAGATATTTTATTTTATTTTTTTAATAATAAATTTATTTTTTATTGGTGTTCAATTTGCCAACATACAGAATAACACCCAGTGCTCATCCCGTCAAGTGCCCGCCTCAGTGCCGGTCACCCATTCACCCCACCCCCCGCCCTCCTCCCCTTCCACCACCCCTAGTTCCATTCTGAGAGTTAGGAGTCTTCATGTTCTGTCTCCCTTTCTGATATTTCCTATCCATTTCTTCTCCCTTCCCTTCTATTCCCTTTTACTATTATTTATATTCCCCAAATGAATGAGAACATATAATGTTTGTCTTTCTCCGATTGACTTACTTCACTCAGCATAATACCCTCCAGTTCCATCCACGTTGAAGCAAATGGTGGGTATTTGTCATTTCTAATGGCTGAGGAATAACCATTGTATATATAAACCACATCTTCTTTATCCATTCATGAAGATATTTTAGAAAAAAATAGTTACATGGGGGAAATGCCCACAGTTTGTTAAGTAAAAAAGTAAGATGTAAAACTCCGTGTCTATTAGGCAACTGTAGCCAAACAAAGCTTTACTGGAAGGAAATTCCCAGTACATGAATGATTGCTTCAGAATTTGAAGAAGAGTACAGTGGTTTGATTGATTGATTGATTGATTTATTTATTTATTTATTTATTTATTTATAAATTTATTCATTTATTTCGAGGGAGAGAGAGCGGGGGGTGGGGGTGCAAAGGGAAAGGGAGAAAGAAAATCTCAAGCAGACCCCACACTGAGCACAGAGCCTGATGCAGAGCTCGATCTTACAACCTTGAGATCATGACCTGAGCTGATATCAAGAGTTGGATGTTTAACCCAATAAGCCACCCAGGCACCCCTTATTTATTTGTTTTTGAAATATATTAAAAATTGTTTTTTTCTTTCCTAGGTTTTTATAGAATACCATTATTATTAGCCTTTAATCAGAAACAGATCTATAGAAATTATTATTTTAAGAGTTTCCTGTACCCTCACTCCTGAAAGTGTGATGTGGTCCATGAGTTTCCTCCACAGTCAAAGTAGCATTGCTCCCACCACTCTCCACCCCATATTTCCTAACATTTCACAATATTTGCTGGTTTCTTCCATGTGTTTTATTTTAATATTTCTGTGTCTTAATTATTCCCATCTCTTAGCATAACAAATCAATTTTTAAAGAAAAACATATTGGTATTTTGGCCATAGCTTTTAGATAACAGTGGTCTTTATATAAGCTTTTTATTTTTTTTAATAACAATGTTGATAATAGTAGTAGGCCTAATATTCTAATGTTCTAATCACTTAGTAACAAATTAAGTGAAATGTCAAATTCCCCAAAACTTCATTTGCTCAATTGATGGACTTTGTAATTTATAATTTAAAAAGTATCCATTACTGGGGATCCACAATATTAATCTCTGTTATTAAAATTTATGATTCAAATTTTTCTTTTTTTCTTTTTTTAGAGAGATGGGAGGGGCAGAGAGAGAGGAAGAGAGAGAATTCCAAGGAGACTTATCAGGTGGTGTTTCTAGTTTTTTAAATTAAATTGTGAGCATTATGAAGACAATAACTATTGTCTATTGAAATTAATTTTATTTTATACTTTTTTTAACTCAGAGCTAATTTGGTACTAAAAAGCTGATAATTTACTCATCCTTGATGTCCTCTATAGACACCTCTCTTCATTAATATGCCTTCTGAAATTTTTCTTTAATTTATGCAGATTACTTATGTGTAAAATGGGAAGGCTCATCCTGACATGGTGGTTTTTGAAAATTAAATAAGATTATACCATTTGTCAGAATTTAATCGTCAGACACATGGTGATATTCTGCAGCTATTGTTATTATCAATTCTTATTTTTAAAGTATTTTAAAACATAAGCCAAAAAATTTTTTGAAAGTAAGTATAAATATAAATATTATCATTTCCATAAAGTTTCTTTTAGAAACTTCTTAAAGAATCTCCCTCTAAATATTGCAATATGTTTAAAAATTTTATAGTATTTTGAGATTTAAAAACACCAACGAGGGCATATCAGTTTCTTGACTACTAATCTTAAAAGCAATTTGTCTACAAGTTACCAATTAACCACAAATTGGACTTTAACAATTTCTAAGTCAAGGGGAAAGATATACCAATGTCACATTTTAATTTATTATATACTGGCCTAAGTATTAGAAGATGTGGTTTCTAGACTCAATTCTTTAATTAACCAAATCATTTAATTCTCTATGAATTTTAATTTCCTTATCTGTACAATGGCAGGATGAGACCAGTTTTTTAATTTTTTTTTTTTTTTTTTTTTTTTTTTTAGAGAGAGAGAGAGAGAGGCAGAGACACAGGCAGAGGGAGAAGCAGGCTCCATGCACCGGGAGCCCGACGTGGGATTCGATCCCGGGTCTCCAGGATCGCGCCCTGGGCCAAAGGCAGGCGCCAAACCGCTGCGCCACCCAGGGATCCCGAGACCAGTTTTTTAATAATCTTCTTCTGACTCAAAGAGTTCAAAATATCAATTATATCCTTCTAATCTGAATGTAGCACCTTAAAGTCAAGAATTTTTTTCTTTACATTTTTCAAAACTTATATTGAAAGATTGAAAACATATTTAAGTGAAAGAAGGTTTACAGAAAAGAATATATTCTACATAATTGCACTCATATAAAATTATGAAATAGGCAAAAGTAATCTCTAGTGACAGAAATCTATGGGGACATTTCAGTGGTTCCTTAAGGCAGAGGGTGAGGGGAACATAAATCTACTGTAAAGGGACAATGAGAATTTTTTGAGTGACGGAAATGATTTGTATCTTGTGGTGATTTGTCATAACTTATTGGACTGTAATCTTAAAATAGATACACTTGTGTGTAAACTATTCCTCAATAAAATTGTCTAAAAAACAAAAAATGAAACACATTTGCATCTTGGACATCTTCATAACCTTATTCTAACTCAATAATTTCAAAAAATCATTTATATCTCTCTAATCTGAATTTAGCTGTATAAAATCAAGGATAATAAATGACTTTAACTTTTAAAAATATAATTTAAAAAATTTTGGAAAGGTTTAAACCACATCTGCATTTTAGAAGTCCATGTTCTAAAGAAGACTTTGGAACAATAGAGCTAGCCATTATCAAATATTACAGAACATACAATGTTTTTCAAATTTTGGTCTATTTCCTTAGAGGTTTACAGCATATCTGTTCTTAGATTTGGTCTCTGATTCTTTCTTTTCTTGGGAAGCTGGAAATGTTGAGATAATATTATTTTAGTTGGGGAATTTAGTCAAAAGCATAGAAACTCTTCAGAAGGAAACTTGATTAAGTTTATAGAGAAAGCTAGGTTTAGTTCACAAAGAATCCTGGCTTATCCTATCATTTCTCTATTATTTAGCTAGTTAGGTAGCTATTTAGCTGTCTATCATCTAGCCATCTATCATCTCTCTGTCTGTATCTGTCTACTTATTTTCTTTTTTTAAAGATTTTTATTATTTATTCATGAGAGAGAGAGAGAGAGAGAGGCAGAGACACAGGCAGAGGGAGAAGCAGGCTCCGTGCAGGGAGCCTGACATGAGACTCAATCCAGGGACTCCAGGATCACACCCTGAGCCAAAAGCAGACATTCAATCGCTGAGCCACCAAGGCATCCCTGCCTACTCATTTTCTATAACTATCTAGTTATCATGTATCATCTTTCTATCTACCTATTATCTCTATCATCCCTACTGACCTATCGTCTTAGTAGTTTCTAATTTGATACACAGTAAGCAAGCCAGTGCATTCCCAAGAGAATAATTGCATGTATGGCATTATCATAAGCTTCTGTTCCTTGAAATAATAATATTGAGATTGATATTATGGAAATGAGACAAAAGCTGCCTGTCAGGAGTATTGTTGGAAGTTAAAATGTACTAATGAATAATAATGAAGTTCTAACTACTACACCAGTATTTCATATTTTACTTAAATAAAAGACAACATCTTGAATTGCTTTGTGAGTGAATATATTTGGTATAAGCTATAGACCATGAAATACTTACTAGTGGGATAGTAATTATATTTGGACCAGATGGAGTTTCAGGGTGGTCTTCAAAGTGAAGTTCAGTATAAGATCTATTGCAGTAAGGTGATGTGAAGGAGTAAATAAAGGCATGAATCAATAATATGTGGCCTATATTACATTGAAAAAAACCTTAATTTTTTTGTAGAGATTCCTAATACAAGCTTTTTTTTTTTTTAATTTTGGAATGCAAAGCCTTGTTTATAAGGTCACTTAATGGACTGCTTCAAAATATTTCATACTATGAATTTAGTCTAATCTGGTTTAAGACTTGGACTAAAATCAACTTGAATTTATATGAAAATTCAGTTTTCCAAATTTAAGGATAAACCATATGTTATGTATGTTGGATTTATACTTAGTTCTTTAAGAAAAAGTAGCAAAATTGCTGTAACTCTTTCTTTCTTTCTTTCTTTTCTTTCTTTCTTTCTTTCTTTCTTTCTTTCTTTCTTTCTTTCTTCTTTCTTTCTTCTTTTCTTTCCTCTTTCATTCCTTTCTTTCTTTCTTTCTTTCTTTCTTTCTTTCTTTCTCTTTCTTCTTTCTTTTCTTTCTTCTTTCTTTCTTTCACAGAGACAGTGTGTGAATGGTGGGGGGAGGGGCATAGGGAGAAAGAGTATCTCAAGCAGATGCCATGATGAGCAGAGAGCCGGGAGGTGTGGGGGTCTTGATCTCAGGACCACAAGATCATGACCTGATCCAAAATCAAGAGCTGGACTTGATGGCTTAGGTGACTAAGCCCTCAGGCACCCTGATACAACATTTTTCGAACAAATTTGTTGTACACCTTTTTGCCTTAGTACAACTCTTGATTCACACACTCTCTCTGCTGATGCTGGCAGCATCATTTCCCTCTATTTATCTGCTATAAAGTGATGAAATTGTATTTTTATTTATAATATAAATGATCACATTGTGGTATGTCTGTATGCAATACCTGGCAAGTATTAGTTAGAATATGAGTTGACTGAAATGTTTTTGGATACTTTATACTATTTGTAAAGATAAACCATTGGCTTTTGGCTGCATTGTAGCCTTGTCAATACTAATTCTTTGTCTTAGAATTGCACAACCTATTCAGAACTCCCTGAACTGCAGGATTTAGAGGAACAATAATCAAGATTATAACCTTCCTTTTTTAAATCGGATACTTTGAAAATAACTTTAATAATAATTTGAATAATGATTTTAATAATAATTTAATAATGACTTTGCTGAAAAAATTATTTGAGATATTATACTCCTATAAATCTTAACACAATATATGATGAATGCTGTTTTAACATCCTAATGTTATTATATAGCCTCTGCAAAGTAATACATGTTTTATAAAAATATGTTTCATATTTCTGCATTTGAATATTTAACTGTTAGCATATTTATTTTGCAGGATACTTTTCATTGCATATTTTATTTCTTAAATGTACTATGCATAACATACACAAGTGAAATAATGTAAATAATCTGTCAGGACTGAAAGTCATTTTATCATCATCAACTAATCTAGAATGTCATATTCACCATGCCCCAAATTTTCTGCCTGACAAGAGCTACTATGCTGAGCAGAATTTAAGGAGAACTAATTAGCTCCAGGATGGATATATTAAATGTTAAGTCAATTTATCAGAATTTTCTTATTCTCCATGCATTTGTGCTGCTTATTTTATATTTCATTTTTTGCCAAGAAATGTAGTCAGTGTGAATTAGCTTTTATACAATAACTTCAGAAAGATCCTTGAAAAATGTAGTTATCCATTTAAACAAGGTCACATTTAACAACATGATTGTTAATGCAAAGAACAGTATCAAATCGTTGGTCTTAAGAAAAAGGAACAATTCACCAGTTAAACAAATTTATCATCTCACTAAGCTCATGGTGAATATTTTAGTGAAGCTAAAGCTAAAAAACATTTGGAAACACATCTACACAGAAAGGTATTGATCATTAACAATAGAATTGTTTATTTTGAATATATTTTATTATTTTTTTCTCTTAAACTTGATATGGACCTTAACCATCAATTAGGATACAAAATAAATATAAATTTAATGTGTGTTTAAAGACAATGGATTTGAATAAATATTTCATTTATTCACTCAGAAAATATTTGTATTGAAAGAATATGGAAAAATTCTATTAACCTAAGAATCTGTTAGTTGGTGGTCTATGAGGATAGAAGTAGCATTTGCTAGAAGAGAAAAACTTAGAGCTTTTGTTTTTTTTCCTGGGTATTTGTAATTGCTTGCAGGTTTTAATAAGGATAGCATATTGTGTATTACATAGTGACTTAATTGCATGGTATTTTAAAACAACAAAAATTAAAAATAAAAATCACAATTTACATTGACCCCTTACTTAAACTCATCTATTAGCCTGGTAGACAGCATGTGTAATGAGAAACAGAAAGATCTGCGCATCTGTCATGGGAACTCCATCCCTGCTCTGATTCTTCACGATGATGTGCTGGTAAAAAAGGTGGGGTAGGGAACCCTGATTAGTGACATCAACTTATTTTTGTGGGGCAAATTCTCCTAACATGGCCAATTCCAAACATATTATTCCAAACATAATGTCCTTGGATGAGAAAGTCAGAAGAATTTACACAGGGGTGCACAGATAAAACAGAGATAACCTCAAGGACATATAGAATAATAACATGCAGTAAAATAATTAGGAAGTGAGGAGTTTGAGTATTTGATGCATTTGTTTATAATACAATTCACTTATTTCTAAGTTTATGTAAATTAAAAAAAATAATGCATTTAACAAGTTGCTTGTAAAATTCCTACAAATTTAACAATCAACTTTTGTAAAACAGTATTGCCTGTGTATAGTACATCACTAGTCCTTTGCCTCCTTTCCTCCCTGTAGTAGCCATTGTCCCTCAAGGGCCCATATATTTGTCATGGTTAGGACCTTGCCCCTGGTGAAGTAGAAAACCAAACCAAACCAAGCCTTACAAAAAATATGGGTCAAGGCAGAAGAGTACATTTTATAGTACCTAAAACTGATATACTACCATCAGAGGCAGAATTTGCTGAGTATTTTTCTTTTCTTTTCTTTTTTTTTTTTGCTGCTGAGTATTTTTCTAAGGAGAATTTAACTTAGATCATAATACAATAAGAACAATCCCTCCAATTTAAAAATAAATTAAATATGCTCTAAACTTAACTCTTTAATTATAACAAGAGGAAATGGATCAGTAAATTCTACAAATGAGTGCTATTTTCTGCTAGATCTTCAACTTCGATGTTAGATTCAAAAATACTGCTGTAAACCAGTGGTTCTTGGACTTTGGCATGCATCAGAATCACACATGCTGGACTCCAGTCTTAGAGTTTCAGATTTGGTCAGTCTGGGAGGGGGCCTGAAAATTTGTATTTCTAAACCATTCCCAAGTGATAGTGACTCAGCTGGATAGTTCAGTACAGGTTGAGGACCACAGCTATGGGCAATACCATCTACTGAAGAAAAATATGATCATATGATATAAAATTATAAAGAAATGCATGGACATGGAAATTTGCCAGATTCAGAATAGTGTATGTGTATGTGTATGTGTTTGTGTGTGTGTGTGTGTGTGAGGAAACTGATGTGGGGGATTACACAAAACATGCAATTCTATTAGGAGAAAATAGTTCCAAAATTAAACTGAGTAGATAGATGAATATTTGTTTAAAGAGTTTGTATGTCTCAAACATTTCAAAATTCAGAGAGAACTCGTAATTCATAATTTTTAGAGAGAAAAAGTCATTACTAAATCAAGTTGTAATTACTAAATTTGCATAGTTAAATACTTCTGACAAAGTGCATTCTATCAGCCCCAAAATATAGAACTTCTAGCTTTTAAGCTTATTTTAATCAAATAGTTTAAATAATATAATCTGAAAAAACTTAGAAACCCTTCGGAAGTATATTTATAAAAGTGACAATTCTACTGTCATAGAGAAAAATAATGGTAATGACTCTTCTTTTTTATTCATTAGATTATTCAACAAATGTTTCTTGATTGCCTACTATGCATCAGAAGCTGTTCCAGGCTTTGGAAACACAATGAAAATTTCCAAAAAAGGTGAAAATCTTCCTTTCATGGAGCCTCCCTTTTATAAGTCATTTTATTTTTGCTCAATAACAAGCAAAGCAAACAAACAAAACATTACCAGAGTTGAAGTTGGCAAAGGAAAAGACTAGTAAACCTGAATTTAAAAAGTAAACCCAATTTTGAAATCTAAAAACACTAGTGGGAAAATAAAGCAATTCTAAGGCAAGGAATTTCCTCTGGATATGCTAATAAGGAAAAGTGAGTCTGACAGTAAATACATCAAGTGAAAATTAAACCTGTTAAATTTCATCCAAATTTTGTGGGGAAAAAAGAAATTTTTTCCCTTTAATGTCATAATTTCCTCCCAGTGTTTTTCTTCTAGATGTCTAAATTAGTCATATGTAATGTGACTATGAATATCTCATGTATACCTGCAATGCATTTTCCAAGGTAACATCTCTAATTACAGCCAGTGATTTGGAGGTGAGGGTAAAGCTATTCCATGGCTCCTCCCCCACAAAGCAGGAATTTTTTTTTTCCCAAGGTAACACTCCCTTTTTGGTTAGGAGTTAATGAACTGATTCAGTAATAAAACATGATTTTTAACATATTTCTTTACTGCTTCACTAATCTTACTCAACAAGCATATTTGGACATCTAATAAATTACTAGCACAGGGCACAACTCTAAAGATAAAAAGATTAGTCAGATCCAGTCCTATTCTCAAATTGCTCCAAGGTGGCTGGAGGAGATATAAAAATGGACGAACATACATATATAAGCAGAAAAGAACCATGATAAAATTACACAGTGGAAAATCTTTGAGTAACATCAAATGTATACTGGATGGAACAGGCATGGATTCCCAAAGGATATATTGTTTTCATCTGAGACTTCAAGGGTGAATAGAGTTAGCTAAGCAAGGAAAGTCAGGGTAAAGGGAAAGGTGACCATAGCAATATGGAAATGTAAGCAGGATTTGCTTGAATCATATTGGTGACCAAGAAACTTGGAGGAAAAGGACTAAAATATTGGTGTGTGTGTGTGTGTGTGTGTGTGTGTGTGTGTGTGTGTGTCTGTTGTTCCTTCTGGTTTCTTCTGAGCGTCAATAACCCATAGTTGGGTTGTGGCCAATCGCCATAGTTGTCGGACATTCAAACATGTGAGACGTGGTCCTCTTTTCAGTGGTCTTACAGTTTCATAGGAGATTTGCCAAACTTCTCCTTGCTTTAGGGGCACTCAACATATCAATCGTGCTAAGTAAAAATTGTAAAATAATCCTTAGTAGAAGTCTAAGTACCTTTCGCTCCTACATTCTATGATTTCAATGTTATGGAAACTTGATTTACAATATCACAGCAATTAATTAATACATTTATATTTTTCACATGTCAAGTACTTTCTTTTGTACATACTGAGTTTTTCTATTAAATGATTTTTAGTTGACCTTTAGTACACTGTTTTATTTGGCTATTATCTGAAAGGAAATTCAAAACAAAACCAACAGCCAACTAAACAAGACAAAAACTGGTTTTTCTCCAACTCTAAAATGTACCAGTGGTCTCGCAAATACAAAATCATATGTTGCAATATATTTTAAAAGTTATCTATTTGCTATTGTTTTGGGTTATTTAAAACCACTCTTTCTAGATATAGATATAGATAGATATAGATATATATAGATGATATAGATAGATATAGATATAGATATAGATACAGATATAGATAGGTATAGGTATAGGTACAGATATAGATATAGATAGATATAGATATACTTTTAAAAATATTTATTTATTTGAGAGAGAGAGAGAGAGAGAGCTCATGAGCAGGCGGAAGGGGCAGAGGGAGAGGGAGAGAAAGAATCCTCAAGCAGACTCCCCACTGAGTCCAGAGCCTGAGATGGGGTTGGATCCCAGGACTCTGAAATTATGGCTTGAGCCAAAATCAAGTTGGCCACTCAACTGACTCAGCCACCCAGGTGCTACAATATACTTCCAATATATTTCCTTCTGTATTAACTCAGATAATGATATGCAAGTAAAAGCATGTGTTCTTTATAATTTTATTTAGTCTACTAATAAATATACTTTTATTTAGTCTACTAAAAGTATACTGAAATAGTGGCACCTAAAGAGAGGTTATTCTCTCAGATATATTATGAAGTGATTATGAGTGCATTTTAAAGTTTTGTTTTCTAAATTGGATCATGTTGTCATCTAAATTGAATCTTTTAAGACTTAAATTATTTTTTCTTTGTTAGCAATATTAAAATGAATAACATGCAAATTTTATTCTTAATTAGGTTTTAAATTCAGTAAGGCCAGGAACTATGTTTGGCATCCTTTTTGAAATTTATACTTAGCTGTCATAGCAAACAAAGCTAGTTCTGGTTACCAGCATGAAAAATGAGTGAATCTCTCTTTGCACTTATTTCTAAAGTTCAGTTGTATGTTCACTAATATTTTGGTTACCCAGCAAATTTCAGAATTAAGATTAGAACCATACTGTTCCCAAGATTTCATGTAAAATTACATTGTAGGAAATATACTGTTTAAAACAAGTGTATGTGACAGATGGTTTATAAACGTAAGTGTTTTGATAGATCAGTAAAGGATCAGGGATGATAATCCGTGCCCTTTTGCTTTACAAACATTTTTCTTTTATTCTAGTGAGGCAATAGAAGTAGTACAAAGAAAGTTTTTAAATTATGCCATCATTTATTTAGTAGTAATATTTTGAGTAAGTACAGTCCATTAAGAAAGAGCTACCTAGAACTCCTGACACAGTGTGCTAGAAAACAAAAGTTATTATGATTTATCACTCAGCAGAGATACTTACTAGCAGCACTGACTGCACTTGGTAAAATGCTAGCTTTGCTAGCTTGTTAAGACATTTTTTGATGTAATACTACATTTATAAGGTAAACTTGCCACTTTTAGTTCTAAATTATTGACCCAATCATATACACCTTCAATAAATTGATTTACATAAGAATTATTTAAAAAATCTTATTTTTTTACTTGTGTGTTAGAAACCTACTGTAAAACTAATTCTCCAAATCTACTAAAACACATTCTAGTTTATACTGGGGAGACAAACATGTGACAGTCTTGCCAGGGAGACAAAAAACCGTCAAGACCCTCTCTCCATTCTCATTGTTAAGTATACAAGTAAGAAAATGAGTTTGCCATGAAGACTTATGCTATTCTGTTTCTAGGTTGGTACTCTTATAGGTACTCTAATAGGTACTTCCTGGGACCTTGTATTTTAATATAATATTTGATAATTCTATAAACATGAATGGAAGTAGATTTCCATGTGATTGCTCCTTCTGTCATAGCCTGCTTTCCTTTTGATCTAGTTTGCAAATAATATACTCTGCATCAACTTCCTCTTAAGACACTGCTGAGTTTTAGTGCACTTGTCTCCTGAGAAGCTTACCTCTCATTTTGTGATCTTTTTTGTCTCTTACTGTAATTGCTAAATTGTTTAATTCTTCCAGTGATTGTGAATTTCACATTGGGGGTCACAGTAGCTCAACAAGAGAGCTTGATTGAAGAATCATTCGTCCCCCTGTCCATTCCAAAGTAGGATGGCAGAGATTCTAACATAAATCAGTATTTATTTCCAGTCCTTTGTATTTATGTTTAATGTTTAAAATATAAACTGTGTTATTTAATTTGAAACCTTTGGAAATCTTAAATTTAAGTCTTAAAATTAATTTGTTTCCTAGAATAGTAAAACTGATTATTGGAGCCTTGAACTGTATAGCAACTTTTGACCTGGCCAAGAACCAAGGTAAGTATTTCACATTTGCATCTGAGGACTAGTCCTTCAGCATGATTTCCTTTTGAGATTCGGAACTCATAAACTTGGTTGAAAGTGTCCTGCTATGTCCACTGAGAGCCTAAATTAGACCCCCAGACCCTCTAGCTCCCTTCCAGGAAGAGTTCACTATTTTCCAGAATGAGGTCTGTTTCTATACTCTCTCATATTCTAGCCTTTTCTTGTTCTGCCTCATTAGCCAAAGCTAGTGAAAATTAACTTAATCAAAACCAAATTTTTAGCATATTTTGAAGATAAAATTTTGCTTCTTTTTCTTTTTAGATTCTACTTATTTATTCATGAGAGACACACAGAGAAAGAGGCAGAGACACAGGCAGAGGGAGAAGCAGGCTCCCCACAGGGAGCCCGATGTGGGACTCCATCCCAGGGTTGGGGATCACACCCTGACTGGAAGGCAGACGCTCAACCACTGAGCCACCCAGACCTCCCCACAATATTGGTTCTAAGGGTTGTTTTGGGGTCCACATTTCAAACATAGAACTCCATTTAGTAAGCAGAAAGCCAGATAAAGTCAGAAACTCTGTACATCTGATTCAGGTGCCCTGTTACAAGACTACATACGGAAGTAGTGGGTTTTAGGGTGTGTGCCTAAACCAATGAGACAATATTCCTTTGTATGTAACTTATCTTCCTTTTCCTGCCTTCTCTCTTTCCTTCCTTCCCTCCTTCTTTCTCTCTTTTTTCTTTTTAATCATTATGGGGACCTTGGTGGGGGATGCTATATAGCCCTTTGCTAATCATAGCAAATACTTTATAAACTTGCATCATGGAAAGACTAGAAGGTAGCAGGTTAGTTGTTTACATATTAGAGAAAAATAATACGTCTTCAAAAATTTAGAATCTCGATATGAAAATGATGTTTGAATTATTCTTATAGCTGAATCTCCTCATACCTGTTTCATAACACTCATTTGAAACAATGTGAATTTAAATTCTTAAAAAAAGAAAAACATTTTAAACCCACAGAATACTTTTGAGTTAATAATATGCTGTCATTATATTTTGCCAAATTTTGAAAAAAAGTAATAATATAAGAAATAGATTTATTTTCACACTGACTCAATGTTTTGCTTTCATTGTGGTGTAAGGCTAATGCAATTTTCAAGACTTTTAGATATTTATTTTGTGTGATTTCCCTAGACCAAACTGTATCCTCTTTGAATTTTGGTACTTTATAATGGGAAGCAATTTTGCAGCAAATTAAACCAGTTGGATTTTACAGTTCTTGCTAGAATGTCTCCTTCCCCACCCCCATCATCTCTTTCATCAAACAGCAATTACTCAGTCCACACAACCATATTACTCAATTTTTTTTTTCTTTTTAGGCGACTTTCTAGTCACACTGAAAAAAATAATTTTCCTCTTAAATGTTCTAGTATAGAATTTTCCTTTCACAAAGCATCTATCTATGTTCCCTATTATAGTGATTAAAATCAGTTTCATGTAGTGCCAACAGGAGGATCATTTCTCTCCCTCAAAGAACTATTGTAAACACATAATCTCTTTTATTTATATTATTCCTACCGTATAAGGCCTCTTTTATGATATCTCTGATTCTAGGGTCACACTGTCATGTCTCGAATCTTCATAGGTGTATAAGGCCTTTCATCTTGTTCCAACATTTGCTTTAGAAATGGATGAGACTTGATTTTGACTTGAGTAGTACATACTACAGACAGCAGCAACTGACTTATCAGGATCCAAACACCCTCCCTGCCATCTGTGGGGAGTTGGCATATCCGAATTAGACAACAGATCAGATTATAAGGTCTTCTCTGACTGCATGGACTCAAAATTAGACCTGAGTTCCCTTCATAGCCTTCATTGCTTTAGGGGTGTTCCAGAATACACTATCTTCTAATTCTTTCCCGCTAGTACTTAAGTAAATGCTTTAAAAAAAAAAAAAAACATTTAAAGTATGTATAACTAGTATTTAACTAGTATTTAAGTAAATGCTTTAAAAAAAAAAACATTTAAAGTATGTATTCTACTGAAACTCCCATTTTGGGCAGAACACTACAAATAGTCCCCTGTGAGGCCCCAAGTTTACCAGCTTACTCATAGGAAGTCTTCTTGGAATAATACTGTCTCCCATTAACCTGATCCACAAACTTAATCTATCTTTTAGAGGCTGAGGCTCCTATTTCAGAGGTTATTCTAACTAGGTAGAGCCATGTTTGGGTTATTATGTTTGCCCCTGCCTTAAAAGGACAGGCCTACTCAAATGGAAACAGACTCTCCTCCACCACTAGTTAGGAATTCTGGAAGGTTAAATAAAGAGACCTTCATATCACAGATCAAATCCAAGCTTTACTGTGCATTAACTTTGTGATGTGGGCAATTTCACTACTTAAACCCTCTGGGCTTTAGTTTCCTCATCTTTAAGATAAGACTAATTATACCTTTCTATATGATGTCAGTAAAAGAAGTAAATGTAAGATAATATAGGAAGTATATAAGAAATAAAGCTTATATACTCATAAGTACTTAAAGTACTTATACATATAAGAAATAAATGTAAGATAGGACAATGCCTGATTAAAAAAATATGCAATCAATGATTATTAGCTATTGTTATCTTTTTAACATCTTTGAGTTATTCATTCTCTGCTAGTTATTCACTCTCCTTTGGAAAAATGATGGCTGACATGTATGCACTTTGAATGGGGTCCAACCCAGAAATATTTTTAATGTATTTATTTACATCATAATTCATGTCTTCACAGTATAGAAATAAAACATGATCAGTATACAGCATTTTTGCATAGCACACTCAAATATACCTACCAATTCACTACATGTTAAATTATTTATAATTTGCTCTTAAGTATTTTATATTATGAAGGCATTTTTGCCAGCTTGTTAGTTTGTCATTGAAGCATGTCTTTGTCATACTGGAAAACATTACTTGGGATTCTAGTGCAGGCTAGAAATGTTTTGTGGTTATTTTTCCTAATAAATAAATAAATAAGAGTGGAATATAAGTTTTTGCTCTCTGAGTTTTTACTACCCAACATAATTTTAGAAAGGGATTGTGGGTAGCAAGGATTACATTTTCTGCCTCATTCAGTCTTTCTTAACTATTATTCTCTGTGTCAACTCTTTCACCTTTAAGTCCCCAAGGAAACAAGTGCTGTTCCTCCATTGTCCTCTACTTTTACACTCAATTCAAGCACTAGGGCTACTTTGGCATCTGGACTTTTACTCCCCTGCTTTCTAAGGTTGACCCATGTCTACTTAGTAGTAGTCTTTCATTAGTCTTATTTTATTTATGGGCATTTGTGATATTTAACATCAGTGACCTCTCTCCTGCTTTTGTTACAATCTTTCCCTTGTCTCTGATAAAAGAATGTTGCTTTTTGTGGGTGTCAGCTGGTAGCTAGCTTCATATCCTGTTCTCTTCTCTAAAAATAAATATTTAGTAATGTTCTCTCCTTGGTCTGTTTTCCTTTAGTAGATCTCCAAATCTCATAATTTCAACCATCATTTCACAACTAGATACCCCTGAAAGTGCTAGTTTAAAATTCTCATTCTAGTTTTTGGTGTATTTTTATGATATTTCCAGGATGTCTTATAGATATCTCACATATAAAATAACCAAACTGGTCTTATTTGTCCCACAAATTAGCTCTTACCTTTCACGTTCCTATTTGTATTCATGGCATTATCATTCTCCCTGTCACCCAGATTTGAAACCTCATTCAAACATTTTACTTCCCCATTTCTCACAGATTATCAATCTCTACACTTTTTTTTATTTTTAAAAGATTTATCTATTTATTCATGATAGACATAGAGAGAGAGAGAGAAAGAGAGAGAGAGAAAGAGAGGCAGAGACAGGCAGAGGGAGAAGCAGGCTCCATGCCGGGAGCCCTACGTGGGACTCGATTGCATGACTCCAGGATCGCGCCCTGGGTCAAAGACAGGGGCCAAACCACCGAGCCACCCAGGGATCCCTACACTCTATCTTTTAAAATATGGTAGCATCTATTGAATCTCTCCCTTAATTTTTATCTCAATTTGCATTACCCTAGATCAAGCCTTAATTGAACTGTCCTGACTATAATAATATCCCAACTGGTTTTACCACATCTGAAGACTGATCAGATTTGACAGTTTTATTGGAAGATAAAAGAAGATGTGATGTATAAAGGGTATTCATTTCTTTGAAAATATAGGGTTCATTTTGGTTACTTGAAACAGTAGCAGTGAGAGAGTTTTATATAGGTAAGAATAATATAATCTGAAAGGTAGCTGGAAGTAAAATCTTAAACCTGAGACCTGAGAAATATTAATGAACATGCATTATTTCCTGTGTTTTGTTTTTTTTTCTTTAGTATCCATAGTACCTTGCAAAACATTTTGCATGTTTTAGATTCTCTTTTTTTTTTTTTTTTTTTATTTTTTTATTTTTTTTTTTGCATGTTTTAGATTCTCAAGAAATCTTCATTTCAGGAAACAAAGGGAAATATTTCAAGCATATTGAATTTCTAAAGTGCACTTTGATTTATATCTTTAAGAAGTATCTAGGACACAGAAGCAGTCTTTATTTTGTTTCTAGAGTTAATTCTAAGTATTTATTTAAATAATATAAATTTTAATTTTTTTCTTAATTATCATTGATTACATCATATATATGTCATAGATATTTACTGACATAGGTATTATGTGTATATTACACACATACACATATATGTACATGTACTATATTCAAAGATAAGGATTATTTGAAAAAGCCTATCTGGTTCCAGAATCTTGTTTTACTTTTGAATTCTTATATTTGGTCTACTCTATTTACAGGACATCCCTCTCCATGATATTTGAAGAACCTACTGAGTTAAATATAGTAACTTTTGGGAAAGAGCTCAGCTGTCAGTACTTGGTCATGTTATTCATCTCACATGGCTGATACATTTATAATGCAGTGATTCAGATACATGTGGCTTTTTAAATTTTTTCAGAAAATATGAGGTCATACATCATAGATTAATATTATTCTCATGTCTTCCCCACTACACCCATACACAAATGTCTCTTGTGGTTAGTGATATTAATCCTTTCCTGTGGTTTTGTAGTCCAAGAGAATATAGTACAGCGTGCCTCCTGGTTTAATACACAAAGGCTTATGGTGTTCTTTGACTTTCTGTTCCCTTGGCTTTCTGCAGAGGTCAGCATCCATGGGAGGGAAATGCTTTGTTTTTCTAATTATTGGCAGCTGAGTGAAACAGCATCCAAAATGGGAAGGGGGTGTGGAGTAAAGCAACAGAGAGAACTTTAGGCCATGTTAATAACAGGTGTTTCCAAGGATCAAGTTCTTAACGTTGGGAATAAAATGAGATGTATTTTGCAGCTGAATTGTCTCTGATGATAGATGAAAAACATCAGGAATTTGCATACAATAGGAGATTTGGTTCACTTTCCAATACATTAAATTGATTTAACAATTTTTTAGAAGACAATTTTGAGTAAAGAGAATGAAAGGTGTGCAAACATGGAATGCCTACACAGAATGATTTCGTTTTGGTTTGGTATATTTCTCTTCCTCTCCTTGTCACATCTCCACTCCCGGTACACACAGATATACATGTGCATGTGTGTACATATGCATTTGCATGCACACATACTGATAACTTTGTTTAAACTCCTGTGATGACACACAGGGTTGGTCATTTGTAATTTAAGTTAAAAAATCAAATAGAACTCAAAAAAAGCAAAAGAACACATTGTGAAATAGCTCCATGGGGTGATCCTGAGTTGCAAGACTCCTTAAATTATTTAGAAAGTTATCTTGAATTTATAAAGTTGGTATAAATGTTAGCATGGTAGGGCAGCCCGGGTGGCTCAGCGGTTTAGCGCCGCCTTCAGCCCTGGGCATGGTCCTCCTGGAGACTCAGGATCGAGTCCCACGTTGGGCTCCCTGCATGGAGCCTGCTTCTCCCTCTGCCTGTGTCTCTGCCTCATTCTTTCTCCTCTCTGTGTTTCTCATGAATAAATAAATAAAATTAAAAAGAAGTTAGCATGGTAGATTTAAGCAAAGAGAGGTAGAAACTATTAAATATTTCATTAAAGTAGTCCTTTAAAATATTTTATTTATTTGAGAGAGGGAGAGAGAGTGTGAGATAAAGCATAAATAGGAAGGAGAGAGAGAAGTAGCCTCCCTACTGAGGATCTCTTCTGAGATCAGGACTTCAGCTGAAGGAAGACGCTTAACTGTCTGAGCCACCCAGGCACCCCCCATGAAAGAATTCTTAAATATGAGCATAAACCAAATTTATAGCAAAATCATGATCCCAAAGAGGTTATCCCTCTTACATAAGGGGCCAATGTTAAAGCTTTAGCAATGTGTACATTCTCCCAGAGCTTTTAAGAGGTAGGTGAATTAGTCTGTAAGCTTCAAATCACCAGCAGGGTTCTTTCACCAACACGTGAAAATCTGTTACCTTATAGTGACTCAGAGTGTATAAAGGCCAATCAATATTAGAGACAGAAGCACTGACAATAAGAAGAAAGAAGAATGCAAGAGCAGACAGTTAAGTAAAGACACTCGTCCCTATGGCTCATGTTTCTCAATCATCCCTTTGGCCCATTGCAGCTCATTGAAGAGAACAAGGAGATAGCTTAGAGCCAAAGCTTGTCTCACCCAACCCCAGCTTCCTGCAAACACCTGGTCTCAGCTCAAATTCAGGCTGGTTTAGGAGAAGTTGACTTTTACATTGAATTTGAGATTAAACTTTAAACAGTAAATATTCCAATAACTAAAGTTTGGCAAAAGTTTTTGAATCTGCTCAAATATCTCTAAAGAATGAGAAAGGATGATTGATAAAGCATAGGTGAAGACAGTAATTGAAGGAAAATCAAACAAAATAATTTAGTTGACATCAACTACCGTTTTATTCTCATATAGATGAAACTGAATTGCTCTGTACCAGAGAAACCTAGAGTAGACATAGAGTCTTGAAGAGTTCCTAAAATGAGCTTATTCGTTTCTCTTTTATGTCTTTAAAATAATTGTAAGAGAGGATAAATAGGGAACGACCCTCTTTCCTGGGAAAAATGCAGTATTTGAGACTATTAATTAGTACTCTTTTTAGATCCAAGTTGCATTTGTCAAGGCATTTTTAACATCTTCAACTGTGTCTTGGGCTCTTAAGTTTTCTAAGTTTATATTACATGTAAATTTGTTTTCTGTATAAGCTTTGCTTCCTTCTGTTATTTTTTAAATTAACAAGGTATAGAGATGAAATATGATTTATTATTTCCAAAACTGGGGATGCCTGGGTGGCTCAGCGGTTGAGCATCTGCCTTTGGTCTGGGGTGTGATCCTGGAGGCCCGGGATTGAGTGCCACATCGGGCTCCCTACATGGGGCCTGCTTCTCTCTCTGCCTGTGTCTCTGCCCCTCTCTGTCTCTCATGAATGAATAAATAAAATCTTTAAAATAAATAAATAAATAATAAAAACAAATATTTCCAAAACTGTAGTAAATTCTTATTATTATATTACCAATTTTTCCTCCTTAGAATATTTTTGGGAGGAAACGTTATTACAATATTACCAATTTCTGTTAGATTTTCATATTTACATTTTCACTAAAGTCTATGCTTATGTAAATATTGTTAAACAATAACTTGCTCAAATATCCTTTTCTATATAACCTGGATAATGTCTTCATATATAGATACCATTAATGAGTTACATTTATATCAACAAAGTTTATCATCAATTAGTAGCATTTCCCAGGAATAAAAATAATAATTATTATTATTTAAATATTTTATTCATTTGAGAGAAAGTAAGCAAGCATGAGTGAGGGGCAGAGGCAGAAGGAGAGGCAGAAACAGACTCTTGGTGAACAGAGAACCCAGCGCAGGGCTTAATCCCAGAACTCTGAGATCATGACCCAAGTGGAAGGCAGATGCCTTGTCGACTGAGCCACCCAGGTGCTCTGGAATAAAAAGAATTATTATAAAGACTTTAACCAGACTCACTTTGTTACACCAAGGAAAGCTGTTTATTAATAAAAGAGTTTGGGGAAAAATATGTTTCTAAAAAGACTAAATGTTTAGCTCAGTTGACCTAAAACACCTATGGACAGAACACGAGTTTCCTTTTATCCTATATGGGAAAGAGTGGTGACCCCACCAAACTTCCTTTTACTCTCTGGCATTACAGCTAGTGTTCAAATTACAGCTTTTTATCCATTTGGAATCTAAGCTCTCTGAATTTGAACTCTTTACTTCATTGAGATCCTGAGTATATATGTCTGAATATAAATGTATCTACGCATCCAAATCATGCAATAAAGAATCCTGAATACATTTATGTGAATTTTGAGACCTGCTATCCTCTGCAGTTTGCAAGTGCCATCCAGGAGTATGACTTCCACCATGCAGAAGTTAATAAAGCCACCACTCCCATTTCTACTCATATAGAAATTTATATTCACAATACTGCTCTGAGTACTCTTATTTGCCCTGATTTTCCTGTCTCTAGGGGTTTTTCGATTCTTCCGCTCCTGCTGCAGTTTGGCCATTTCCAGCTGCCACTCAAAATTTTTTCAAGATTTTTTTTAGTCTTTGCAATTAAAATTTTCCTTTTGTCAGCCATTTCCTCGTATCCCGGCTCTTCATCTTGCGGCACAGATTTTTCCACTGATTTCAGCTTTTCCTATCTTCTGAGCCCTGGCCCTTGAATGACTCTGTTTTTCTAGCCTTTTGTTCAGTGGTTAGCTAACCAGGCCCGCCACCCGTTTGGATTTAGGATCTTCTTGGTTAGTGAACTGAATTATCACTGTGTTTTCTTTACTTCAGCTCTAATGAACTTTATTTGAACTATAGTTTTAAGTTCTTCCGTTGACTGTAACTTCTGCCCTTGGAAAAAGACAACCATGACTTGAGGGTTCTGCTTAATCAAAATGTTACTGTACTTGAAAAATGGTCTCACATAAATGAATCTGGCACCCAAGAAGAAACATGATTATACTTTCAACCTGACTTTTGTAGAATTAAAAAAATAAATAAATAAAGCCTACAGCGGTGTTTTTTTATTCAGTCAACCAAATCAAGGCTGCTTTTCTTTTTTTTTTTTTTTTTTCAAGAGGCTTGAACTCAATAAAATGCACATGATCCTCTGCCAAGCAATTTTTTTTTCTTTCTTTTTTTTTTTTTTTTAATTTTTAAGCCCATGGGTATTTTAAGGGAAATTCAACCCACATGTTTCTGATTCATTTACACTTAATTCATTAAAATGTTGTTTTGTAAGAGCTATTTGATGTCCAAGGGCCTTATGAGTCTCTTTGTATGACTTTTTATGCCATTTTTTTTTCCTCAAAAACAGGAAGTGGTATTTTGCTAAGAACTCAAACTCCAAAAGAGTTGAATTCCATCTGAATCACATAAAGCATGCCAAGATGATTGTATCTCATCTTTGCTATGGGAGAGCACCTAAGACAGTTATCTGAATAGACTATGTCTTGTCAATGAAATCCCAAATCTCCCCAGCACAATGGCAGAGGTCTCCAAAGACAGGAAGACTTCTAACATCAATCATCAATGGGGCACATAAAATGAATCCATATAGTTCAATATTCACATGAACATAATAGTATTAATTAGGACCGGTAAGTGTAACAGATGAGACAGCTAACATGTGATAGCCTCAGGAATCTGTTTATGGAAATTCAAGTTTTCTTTCTTTCTCTAATCTCACCCCAAGAAAAGATCTTGGTATGAAAAGTAGGCAGGAGAGAGGAGAGAGAGTGTAACAGATCAAGCAAATGGAAAGTGTGTATTCATCCACAGTAAGAAACTCTCCCACAAAAAGCATCTTAGTCAAGCTTCCTAAATGGAAGGAAAAGCTTTAACAGAGATGTTTAGATAGCAGGTACAAAGTGTCTTCCTTGTGACAAAAAAGTGCTGGAATTGGGGCTGTACTTCCTTCCATATGCTTTCTCTACTGGCACAGAACTGAACGCTCTTCTTTGGAACTCCAGTTTAAAAGCAGTTTTGCAATTTCTAGGTGAAATCCACTCCAGTGTTCTGACTGGTTTAGTTTCCAATGAGGGCAAATCTCTTTATAAAGGAATCCAAATACCACTGAGAATAATCCATAGTACTAGTTTGGATCAGGTCTTCTGCAGCCCAAACCAAGATTATTAGAAATACTAAATTCATAGAAAACTCACTTCTGATCAAATGGCCTATTTTTTTTTAGGGCTGGACCCAATCCCAAGTAATTGGAGATCCTTAAAGGATTCTAGTGCTTGAGTTATTTTGTATACAACTTTCCAGGTAGTTCGTTCAGTTTCAGTTTTGAATAGTCTAAAACAGGTATTAGATGATAACGAAATAAAGTCACTAACCAATTGTCATTAGCATGTAGTTGTACATACAACATTCAAAAAGAAAAAAAAAATGTGGCCCTAATCCTAGACTATTCACTAGAGATTTAGAAAATTGATTAAAAGGTTCTAATTCTGATATTCAATTAAAGAGCCCTATGGCCATAATTAACATAAGGATTGAAAGACAAACTCAATGCTCCACATTGAGAAAGAAAACTAAAGTAAGTGCCTTTTGTGAAATTCATTAAGCCACACTGACATCTGAAAGCATCACATGTGCAAAATGGTGCCTTGTACCACCAGATCTCATTCAGTATGGTTGCTTATGTAGACACGGTTATATTTTTTAAAATGTATATATATATATACATTTAAGTATATACATGAATATGTGTGTGTGTGTGTGTGTGTGTAATAGATATAGATGTTGAAAAGGTGTGCTGAAAGTGACCTTTCCCTTGTTTTAGGAAACTTCTAGTTTTCTAAATTTTAGGAATTTTAGGAATTTCTGATTTTAGGAAATTTCTAGTTTCTCACAATTAAGTATGATGTTGGCTGTTAAGTTTTTTGTAGATATTCTTCATCAAGTTGAGGGAGTTCTCTTCTATTCTTATTGTATTGAGAAATTTACTTTTCAATAATGAATTGTAGTCCAGGTAATTCTCATGATAAAACACTCATCATTTGCAGATTAAGTAATTATTGTGTAAAACAGTGGTTTTTATTTTATTTTTAAAAAGATTTTATTTGAGAGAGGATGAGAAAGAGAGAGAGAGAGCATGCATGCGGGAGGGGCAGAGAGAGTGGGAGAAGCAGATGCCCCGCTGAGTTAGGGAGCCCCATGTGCAAGGCTTGATCCCAGCACCTGAGATCATGACCTGAGTCCAAGCATGCTTAACCGACTGAGCCACCCAGGCACATCAATTCAGTGCTTTTTTTTTTTTTTTTTTGAGATTTTATTTATTCATTCACAAGAGACACACAGAGAGAGAGAGAGAGAGAGAGAGAGAGAGGCAGAGACACAGGCAGAGGGAGAAGCAGGCTCCATGCAGGGAGCCTGATGCGGGACTCCATCCCGGGACGCCAGGATCATGCCCTGGGCCGAAGGCAGGCTCTAAACCACTGAGCTACCCAAAGATTCCCAATTCAGCGGTTTTTAAACCATGGTGCCAAAACAGAAGCACTAGCTGGGTTCAGGAAACTTAGAAATGCCACTTCTGAGGCTCTGTCAGGGACCTACTGTCTCAGCCCAGCAATCTACAGTTTAATAAGCCCTCTGGGTGATTCTAATGTCAGAAGTTTAAATAACTACTGATAGAGAAACTTAATAAATTTTAGTAAATGTAAAGAGTTCCAAAAATTAAAGAAAATAAAGTGAAAAACTATTAGAGAAGTAAGAGAAGTCTGAGGTGCCTGGGTGGCTCAGGTGGTTAAGCATCCAGATCCTGATTTCAGCTCAGGTCATGATCTCATGGGTTGTGAAATCAAGCTCCCATTGGCCTCTGTGCTTAGCAGGGAGTCTGCTCAGGATTCTCTCTCTCCCTCTCCCTCCATGCCTTCTTCCCACATTTAAAATAAATAACAAATCTTGAAAAAAGAAAAATAAAAGTAAGAGAAATCAGCAAAATCATTGAGCATATAATTAAAATTTTATGAAACTTTTTTTATAGTAATAATTTATTAGGAAATAAAATATAGAAATATATTTATGATATAATAATAAAAACCCATAATACATACCTAAAAATAGCTTTTATGAATAAAAGTGTTAAAGTCTGACTATCAGAAAGATACATAGGGAGAAGTTTGCAAGATGTGTGAGATAAAATATCAATGTAAGTAATGCATAAAATGTATTTCAAACAAATAAAACAAATGGATAAAATATATGAACAAAATTGATATAAATGACTAATAAATATATAAAACTGTCCAACCTCAAATGTAATCATAAAATTTAGTGAAAGAATGAAGCATTTTTATCCATTACATTGACAGCACTGAAAGGTCCAAAATCCAATAATATCTAGGATATAGAAAATGCACGCTCCTTAAATATTGTGGGTTTGTAGATTATTAAGGTTTTTGAAAGTAGGAAAAGAGTAAATTTGCTATTACCCATTAAAATTAAAGCTACACTTTTCTTTGATACAGCATTTATACTACAGGATTCTAGTTTATAAGGATTCTTACACACATGCAGAAAAATAATATTTCCTGTGTATTCATCAAGTAGTTATTCACTGATAGCAAAATTTGTCAATAACCTAAGTAACTTTTAAGAGGGAAATAATGCAATAAATTTGCGTGGGTAAGTGTACGCAAATGTATAGAAAAGGACAAAAAGAAATGATCTCTGAAAAGGGAAGTTTTATTTGTAGAAGGAAGAAGGAGAAATAGCATAACTAACTTGAGAAACGGAATGCTTCTGTTTCCAATGTCAGTGATCACTTTCAAGTTCGTGGGTTTTTGGCCTTGGAGAAGGGCCTGCCCCAGGGATTGAGGTACAGGAATCCAGCATGTTCTCTGGTAACAGAATAGTGGGAATTTCTTCTAATGGATTCAGAGTCACCAGGCAGACACAAATCAGATTTCAGCAAGTTGCAGTATGAGATGGGATATCCCCATTTTGCAGCAAATGTAGAAAAAGCAGAGAGCTGATTTAAGGTGGGATTTAGCTGTCTCTGAAAGAAGGAAGAACAAATATGAATGGATTTGAAGTGATATCACTCAGGGAAGAGATTTCATGATGCAAGAATGTACTCCAATTTAGGCAGATGACAAGGCTATTTTAATAATTAAGTTTCCACACCTCTGAACCTGTGTCCACAAGTCTTATTAACACATTCTTTTAAAGACCTTATCTATGAAAATTTGGTTCCTATGAATAATGCTACTGTGAATATTCATGTACATATACTTTTTTTAGGCATCTACTTTCATTTTTCTTGATAGTGTACACCTAAGTGTGGAATTACTGGCTCATCTGGTAACTATATGTTTAAACCTTTATGGGACTGCTACACTATTTTCCAAAGTGGCTGCTCTATTTTACATTCTCACTGGAAGTATAAAATTTGTCTTTGCAGCACTTATTATTGCCTTTTAAAATTCTAACCATCCTAATGAGTGTAAAGTAGTATCACATTGAAGTTTTGATGGGTATTTTTTTGATGGCTAATAATTTAATTTATTTTTTCATTTGCATAGTATTTGTCTTCTTTGGAAAAATATCATTTAGATCCTTTCCTTTTCTTTTCTTTTCTTTTCTTTTCTTTTTTTTTTTTCTTTTCTTCTTTTCTTTTCTTTTTTTTCTTTTCTTTCTTTTTCTTTCTTTTCCTTTCCTTTCCTTTCCTTTCCTTTCCTTTCCTTTCCTTTCCTTTCCTTTTCATTGAGAGAGAGAGAGAGAGAAAGAGAGAGAGAGAGCGCAGGGGGTGGGGGAGCAGAGGTAGAGGGAGAGGCAGAGGGAAAGACAGAATCCCAAGCAGGCTCCATGCTTACTGTAGAGGCCAACACAGGGCTTGATTTCATCACACTTGAAATCATGACCCAAACTGAAATCAAAAGATTTCAATGGACTGAGCCATCCAGGCACCCCAGATCCTTTTCCTATTTTTAATTGGATTACTTGTGCCTTTATTATTAAGCTATAATAGTAATTTACATATTATAAATATAAGCCCCTTATCAGGTATTTGATCTATAAATGTTTTCTCCTATCTGTAAGCTGTCTTTTCACTTTCTTCCTAGTGGTATTTGAATACATATGTATTAATTTTGAGAAAGTCCAATTTATTTATTATTCTTCTGTTGCTTGGGCTTATTGTGTCATATCTAAGAAGGCATTGCCTAACCTAAAGTCATAAAAGTTCACACCTATATTCTCTTTTAAAAATTTTATATATTGGCTATTACCACTAGATCTTTGATCCATATTGTGTTAATGTTTGTGTATTGGTATGAGGTAGTTACCCAACTTCCTTTTTTTTAAAGATTTTATTTATTTATTCATGAGAGACACAGAAAGAGAGGCAGAGACACAGGCAGAGGGAGAACCAGGCTCCATGCAGGGATCCTGATGTGGGACTCAGTCCCAGGACTCTGGGATCACACCCTGAGCCAAAGGCAGACTCTCAAACGCTGAGCCACCCAGGCATCTCCCAACTTTATTCTTTTGTACATAGGTTTCCAGTTGTTCCTGAACCATTTGCTGTAAACACTACTCTTTCTTCCTTTATTTGTTTTGGCACCCTTGTAAAAATATAAATTAACAATACATATGAGGTTTTACTTATGGACTCTGATCTATCCCATCATAGCAGGACTACACTGTCTTTATCACTATACTTTTATATCACGTTTTAAAATTGGAAAGTGTGAGTCCTCCAGCTTCATTCTTTTTCAAGATGGTTTTAGTTCTTCTGGGCCCCCTGAATTTCCATATACATTTTAGGAACAGCTTGCCAATTTCTACAACTTGTCAATTGTCTGGGATTTTGGTAAAATTTACTTTGAATACGTATATTTGAATTTGGAAAGTATTGCCATCTTCACAATATTGACACCTTAATCCATGTTCATGGGCTGTCTTTCCATTTATTTAGTGTTCTCTCAGTTTCCTTCAACATTGTTTAGTAGTTTACAGAATATGCAATTTTTTTTCAGAGTACACATTTTACACTCTTTTTATTAAATTTATTTTTAAGTATTTTACTTTTTGAAGCTATAATAAATGGAATTATTTTCTTAATTTCATTTTTTTAATCATTCAAGTATATATAAGTACAATTGACTTAGGTCTATTAAACTTCTGTCTGGCAATCTTGGTGAACTCATTTCTTCTAATATTTTTAGTGGATTATTTACTATTTTCTTTATATAATACCATGTCTTCTGAAAATAGAAGTTTTACTTCTTTTTTCCCAATTTAAATGGAGTACAGTGAGTTTGTAGCTTTTCTTCCCTTGACTCCCTGCTGGGTTACCACCTATTGGTTGTCTATACTCTGAATGTCACAGCTCATGTCAGGCAGCTTTAACCCATGGATATTTTTTAAAAGTGCCAGAAAACAGCCTCATTTTTTCCCCCTTTAGCCAATGGGTGGTAATGGCTTCTTGCTATTCTAACCCCAAGGGGCTGCATCAATCCTTATTCTTCTTCTATCATTACACATATAACTTTTCTTCCCTTACAATTTTCTTCTGAATTATATTTTATTTATTTATTTATTTATTTATTTATTTATTTACTTATTTATTTATTTATTTTGAGAGACAGAGTGTGTGCTAGGAGGGTGGGGAGAGGGACAGAGAGAAAATCTTAAGCAGGCTCCACACCTAGCTGGGAGCCAGAGGTGGGGCTTGATCTCAGGATTCTAAGATCATGACCTGAACTGAAATCAAGAGTAAGATGCTCAACCAACTGAGCCACCCAAGCACCCCGATAACAAACTGTTTATGAAAATTGTATATTATGGATGCCTGGGTGACTTAGTGGTTGAGCATCTGCCTTTGGCTCAGGGTGTGATCCTGGGATCTGAGATAGAGTACCACATTGGGCTCCTTGAAGGGAGCCTGCTTCTCACTCTGCCTGTGTCTCTCCCTCTCTTTCTCCCTCTGTGTCTCTCATGAATAAATAAATAAAATCTTTAAAATAAAATAAAATAAAATTATATATTAGCTGTAATTCAAATTAATCTACAAGATAATTTCGTTTGAGAGAAGAAAATGCTAGTTTTCAGTAACTACCAATGAGTGATAAAAGTAGTTCATATTAATATATTACTTACGTTTCAAAATCCTTAACATATCAGTCAATTTTACAATAGCTTGTGTTGAAAGTCATTCTAACTTTCAATGAAAATCAGGTGTAAAACAATTATTTTTTCCTTATCATGTGTCTCAGACCTAGGTCAGTTATTGAAATGAGATGGATTTTGGAAAAAGTAAAGTCATTGTAGAGAAACCAGTGGGAGGGAGAATTGCAGATTTTAATTTGAAAATGTTGTATTTACATTTCAGTTGAAGTGTAAAAGTGTACATTTTCCACTTTTAATGAAATTCTGATCAGATGTTAATTCTAATATCTAATTAGATATTAATTCCAGTATTAACTATTAAGGGCAAAGCATTTGAAATGTATAGGATATTCCTTTTGCAAAGTGTCCAAATTTTATTATGGCCCAGCATGAAGATATTTTTTCCATATAAGGTAAATATATTCCCTTCTGTTGCTCCATGGCTATTTCATATAGGAAACGCAGGCCCTCTAGCATTTGCTTGCTTTATGGAATTTACTATATTTTTCCAGTATTCAACTTATAGTCAGTTTTATTCCTTCTTCCCTACTTCTTCCCCATAATTCAACCTGCAGAGATGTGTAACTGGCCTGTGGAATGTTATCCTTCAACATATGCAGCGATTGTAGACAGGTCTATATCCCTGTTGCTTTGATCTTTCCAAGCTAAAGGAATGCAAACGTCATTATTGGGGATCAGTTTGGAAAGATCTTAAATCACAGGTAATTCCATCTCTTTGCATGAGGAAAGATTATCTACAGAAACCAGGAAGGTGTAGAGAACACATAAAATCCATGGGCCTATGCATGTTTATCTAAGAAGGTTGCAGGATCTGAGTACCTGTATGAATTTATGTCCATAGATAATGGTAATGGATACAGATTACTTTAAAGCTTCCAGAATATGTTCCAGATACATCATTTTATATACATCCACACTCCCTCCTTTAAGGAACAATACTATAGTTACAAAACTTTCCTCCAAACTGACACATACCCTTACCGTCACCATTCTGAAAGCAATTGCTAGACAATTAAATCAAAATTTTCCAAGAAATGGCCCCAAACGTATTCGCTGACACTAGTACTTTACCCATTATATAAGACAAAGGGTGGAAGAGAGCAAGAGAGTGGGTTTATTTTGAGGAAATATCATTGTGACCAATATTCCACACATCCATCATCATCCATGGGGTTAAAGGAAGAGGACATTTCCTCTTTAGCTTAAGTCAAGTGACAAGGGGAAATTCAGGCAGAAAAATACCTACCTTGGAGAACTAGATTTGACCCCTGGACTTCAGGAGACACTGGGAATGTTACCGCTTACTGATCAAGAATAAATCAAGCTTATTTTGTATAATGGTAAGGCCAAAGCAAGGATTTCTCAAGCACTGGATATAAGAAGACACTGGGCTTGTGTGCCTGTACAGAGGATCCTGATCAGAACAACCTTTGAGAGGAAATCTTATTCTAACAAGAAGGGGAGACAATCTGCTATCTAATGGCCTGCTTCAAAAAAGAGTGAAGTCCCAAAAAGGATCTCTGGGGAATCTTCAGTAACATTCCATTGGAGGACAAGCCTACTTTCAACGTCTACCAAGTCCAGAGAGCATGGTGCCATGCTGTCATTGTACCACGCACAAGCCTATGTTCACTTCTGTAGTATCATCTTACCTGGGCCTTATCCAGCAGGGTAGGCAGCAGAAAGAGGAGGGGAAGGGGGAAGTGGGGGGAGGGGAAAGAAGAAAAGAAGTCATTAGATTCTTTACTTCCACTACAGACTCCTTGAACTATATAGGCCAGAGTTAGGACAGAAAGAAATGTTGAATAGCTAAACTGTTTCAATCTGGATTTCTGCACTGGATTGGATTACAGCTATTGGATAGGTTGGATCCTTTTTTATGCTAAATCATAGATATTAATTACTGACCTTGTAAATGTCAGGAGTGGTATATGCTACTGAAGATTTTATATAGTAGGACAGAGAGGAAAATAATAAAATTGGTTTCTTTTCAGGACACCTGGGTTGCTCAGTGGTTGTGTATCTGCCTTTGGCTCAGATTATGATCCTGGGTTCCTGGGATCAAAATCTGCATCAGGCTTCCCAGTGCCTGCTTCTCCCTCTGTCTATGTCTCTGCCTCTCTCTGTGTGTCAATTAATAAAATCTTTTTTAAAAATTGGTTTCTTCTACATACTGTGAATCAAGGTATTTTATCTTTATCTTATGGAAACATACTTTTACATCCAAGAGTTCAGAAAAACTCACATGAACCTACCTTCTACAGTATAAAATATATATGTATTTTGGCCTAACAAACGTGGAGGGGCAGCCATTTCCTTCTTTTCAAATCATATTTTTTAAAAATCATATTTGTATGGTCTTATCAATCTTTCTGAAATCAACTGATCTATGCCAAATATGCCACATAGAAGTGTTAGCTCATTCCAGTTATGTTGCAACCAGATTATCTTGAAAGTCAAATACATAGAGAGAAAAGGATATTTAATAAGATATGAGACTTTCCTCTGAAACACAACTTTTGGTATGTTCAAAAAGGAAATCCTATTGAAACTCTTCAAGACTTAATTTTTTAAATTAAATATATGTAATATATTTTAAAATGAAAGTTTTGTTGTAAATACAATAAAGGGAAACAGATACAAAAAGAAACTGTCAACAAAAAGGCATTTTACATACAATCTAGATATGAGCATATTTTTTTAAGATTTTTAAAAAAATTATTCATGAGAGACAGAGAGAGAGAGAGAGAGTGGGGGGGGGCAGAGACACAGGCAGAGGGAGACGCAGGCTTCATGCAGGGAGCCCTACTTGGGGCTTGATCCTGGGTCTCTGGGATCAGGCCCTGGGCCAAAGGTGGCACTAAACCTCCAAGCCACCCGGGCTGCCCAGCATATTTTAATAAAGAAAAATACTGAGTATATCTGAAATATTTCACCTTACTAATGTGTTATAGTTTGTTTTACAAGTCAAGAAGCTTCAACCATGGATTGCACCTCTAGCAGGTGACAGATATTAGATATTTCCACATCAAGTCCTTGTATTTTAAGAGAAGAAAAAGTAGCAGAAATGGACAGATGAGGCAGAGAAAAAGACAGTGCAGAATTTAGTATTTTAGTATTATTATTTGGTTTAAACTTGAAAGTACATCCCATATTCTTTTTAAGTCTGTGAGCCCCTTAAAGGCAAACATACTCTCCCCTTTTAGGGTTATCAATCAAAAATACTTACTGAGACAATATCATAGGCCAGGCTCAATATTCAGGCTGTAATTCTTTCACTATTTGAAATAAGGTTTAACCACAAAGTTTACACGGAGTTAAAAAGTGACCAAATATTTAAAATGACTCAAACAATATGCTTTGTTTAGTTCAGGTCTGTTAAGTATCAAGAGTGGGGATGCCGGCCTTGCATAAGCTCCGCACTTCAATTGGTCAGCTATCTCATACACATAAATAGCAAAGAGGCAAGGATGACATTTTTAACTAAATGGGCTTGAGAAATTGATGCCTGAATCCTCTGGAAACAAATCCATAAACACACCCACACGCACCAACACAACTCCCCTCCCTCTCTGTCTTTCTGTATGTTTCTCCATCTGTCCTCTAGCTCTCTTTCCTCTTCCTTATGTGCCTGCACGTCATTTGTCAGCAAATAATTTCTTCAACTAATAATATACACATTTGGGGAAAAGAAGCACAGGGGAAGATAGCCGGAAGTCTGTTTTAGTGGTAGCAAAAAATGCCTCTGTTACTTGAGTCTCTTTAAACAAGATACTTGGGTGAGAAACAAAGACCATGCTGGATAAGGAGTATAATTTTCACTGAGCTTCTCAAAGCAAGGGACAAAACAACTACTGTGGGACTCCAGATCCATCAGCAGCCTCTCTTACAGTTCACTCATCGCAAAGCCCTGGATTTAACTAGCGCTCAGCCTCTCCCACTTCAAAGACCACAGGAAAACCCACCTCTTCAACAAAAGTCTTCTTTGAGCCTATGTGGAGTGTTTTTTTTGTTTTTTTTGTTTTTTTTTTCTCCTCACTGTTCATCCTGGAGGTTAATTCCCAGGTTCACTGATATAGCGATCTTGAACACCAAACTCTGCAAACCTAAACTCTTACTGGCCAACCATCTCTCATTTAAAATAAATAGTTATTGTGATTCAAGTTATGGCCTGGGTGTTGGTTTTTATAAAAACCTATATGTCAGGAGATGTAACCACTTAATTTAGTTCATACCGTGTCTAAAAGAATACCTTATAGCAATAGAAAACGAAAATGTAGTATTTATGAGTGATTGCTGGGTTTCAAGGACTTCTGATCTGTCTGCATGGCGTACATCCTAAAAATCTGTAGCCTGTGTATTCTAAATAGATCGCCACAAAATAAATCTTTGTAATTACTTTTCAATTCTCTTGGAGATGTCTTGGTGTCAGGAATATATTATATGTCTATTATTGCTTAGTTTTCTGCTGGTTTATTTCCCTTTGTTTATCCTCAGGAAACTTGACTTGAACACTTGCCTTTCTCATTTACGCATAAAACAAATGACTGATAATTCACCATATGACAGGCACAGTACTAATTTTCACCACATAAAATAGGTCCTGGTTTACTCAGTTGTACAGATGAAGAAACTAGAACATACAGTGAGTAGATTGCCAAGGTCCCACTGCAGGAATGCTGAAAAGCCTGAATTCTCACTCAGCTGACTATTCTCTTAATGGTAATTTATTCTACTCACCTACCAACAAACTCACCCTTGTCTATGATCTCTCCTCTGATCTCTTGAACTCCAAATCATTTGCTGCATCCTGAGACATAAATTATGTCATTTATCAGAAGCTCATCATGTACCACATAACATTGTCAATTCTCCAAGTAGACTGAGAGCACACAACGTTGTCAATTCTCCAAGTAGACTGAGCTTGTAGTGAGCAAATTCCAAATCTTGTATCATCAAGGCCCTAAACCCAATGACATCCCTATGACTAAATGCTTAGTTGTTGCCTTGTTTTATAGTGTTTAGAAGGATCAAAACAGGAGTATACAGTGTTGAATAATAGTTATAGCTTTTAATATCATTACTTCACATTTTGTGTTGTGTAGATAGAGAATGTTTATTGTCACACAGAGTTTGAGGAAAATTTAAAGGATTTATTAATTTTCATCTGATAATGATTACGCACATCTATCTATCAAAGATAGGTACCGATCATAGGCAAATAGGAAGGCTTTCTAAGCCCCAGCCAGCACAGATTGCTAAACAGATGCAGATTCCTTTTCCTTGATATATAGAATAAGAAACATAAATAATTAAGAAAGGATTTTTTTAACTTTAGAAGTGAAGGATCTCTGTATTTCTCTTCCTTTGATGTTAGGAATAAGAACTCCAGATCAAGATGTGCTCTTCCCCGGCATTAAAGATAATATCCTCAGAATTTCCAGTTCTAACCACTAGATGTCAGACAGAGACCACAAAGTAGAATATCTTTGCCCTTTTTTCTCTACAGCCAGTACCAATTTTACAAGCTTAAATATTTAAGGTGGTTTGGGAGAATTTTAAGCACCAGGCATTGAGAGATGCAGGTCAGTACAATTTATTTCACAGGATGTAAGCATATAATACTTTGTTTCAAAAACGTATAGAATGAGGGACACCTGGGTGGCTCAGCGGTTAAGGGTCTGCCTTTGGCTCAGGGCATGATCCCGGGGTCCTGGAATCGAGTCCCGCATCAGACTCCCTGCATGGAGTCTGCTTCTCCCTCTGCCTATGTCTCTCCCTCTGTCTCTCTCTCTCTCTCAATGTGTCTCTCATGAATAAATAAATTAATTCTTAAAAAAAAAACCATATAGGATGAAAAGTGCTACCTAATCCTATTTCAGAACACTGAAAAATTAATGCAAGGAGGTTCAAGAGTAAGATTCTACAGTGTCTCTGGAGCAGTGATCATGTCTTCACCCTGTTAGGGGAAACCTGGAATTCAAACAACTGGAAAGGAAAAATCATATAATAGGAAAAGAAAATCAAAGGATTTGGACTCAAAAAGCTTTTGGATTAAATACTAGTTTGGCTATGTGCTAATTGAATAAATCTGGTGTAATACTTATCTTCTGTGAATATCTGTTTTCTGGGTCTGTACAGTGAAAATAATACCTAACAAGCATCGATTGTGAGGATTCAATTAAATACTGTATGTGTATCCCTTGGAAGAGTTGTTGGCATAATGTAATAAATAAATTTCACCATTAGTTTAACTTAGTGTCATCTTCAAAATGAAAACATGATATAAATTATTCTAATATAATCATAAAGCTTATATAAGGAACTTACACATTAGGAGATGCGAGGATGGTTCACATAAAAAGTCATCAGTGAACTCAATCTTAGAGGATGGTGGGAGTTCTCTGGAAGAGGAGGGAGATTCCATTACATGGGGATGGTACAGGCTTTCCTTGAGAAAGAAAAGCAAACATGGTTCTTTTGACAAATGGCAAGATTTGTTATGCCTGAAATGGGAGTTGATGGTAAGTAGGTAGTATATGGGTGATTATGAGAATGCAATTTTTTTCATTAGATGACAAGGTAAAAATTATAAAGGTTCATACAAGTCGTTTTGAGGAATTTGGCTTTTTTTTTGGTATTTGTATGTATTCTAAGGACTTTAATGTCCTTAGATGAATCGCAGAATTAGATGAATCGCAGAATTAGATGCATGCTTAATAAAGATGTCCCTGTCATCAGTGGATAAGTTACATTGGAGGAATCTAAATTTAATTGGTTGTGACAATGTGTTAGCATCTAATGTAAGACAGGGTCAACAAGAAAAAGAGATGGAGCAGATTCAAAAGAATCACACAGATCAAAGGTTATAAGAAACAAAGAAAATAATTTGGTACAGAATTCAATGTTTTTCTTTGAGGAGTGGGAGAAATATTAACTCAGATGGTGAAAAAAAAGGTGACTCTACTAGTTTAGGGGGTAAATAGGATCTGATGCCTTAATCCATTAAGTTATTGTCATTATGTATCTGGATCTCAGAGGAGAGCTATTGATTTGGGAGTTAGCAACTTGTAAACAAGAGCTGAAGCCACCGAAGAAGATTAGCTGGTTTAAAAAGAGCATTAAAATTGAAAATAACATGTGGCTTTAGGCATAGGAGCAGTTCAGAAATTAGTAAGTGAAAGAGGAGAGTCTGCAAAGAGTATATAAGCAAAAAAATAATTTCAAGATCATTGGATAAGCCTTTATTAGTGGGAAAGTGAGTAAGGAAGATAGGAAGAAGGGGAAATTGACCATAATATTTCTCAGGGAGGTCAAAGAAGAGGAGATCCAGCCCCAGACAGGGCTGATTAGCAAGATAAAGGATTCTCCCAACATATAATTAAAAATATGGACAATAATAAACCAAAATAAGTATTAAGAAGGCCAAAAAAGTCTGTGGAAGTAAACCGAAGAAATCCCATTCACCACCCCTCCAAACCAGTTTTGAATTTTTATCAAATAGAAACCATAGCCTTTATTACTAAGAACCATACCAGACAGAAAAACCTCTATGTAGCACGTAATATCTATAAGACATATATATGTAAAACGTATACCTATATTACATATAAAAATATATAACATGATCTATATAACTTTTTTGAAAAATAAAATAATAAAGAATTTCTCATACAATCTTTATATCAATAAATCTTTAGTTAAATTATAAGAGAGGGTCTAGTTTTTCTTAAATATAGTACTTTGACTACATAGTTTATTTTTAAAAGCTGGGTTAACTTTTTCTAAGAAAAAATATTAAAAAGAGTTTTTACATTAAAATAAATTTGAATTCTCTATACTTGAAAATGATCCTGGGATTACTGTTGTAGAGGATGTAATTGAAGTGTTTTCTATGACATTGAAATAACACTCTTGTAATTAGGGCACTAATTATGAAACATTTAAATGCTTTATGTTTTAATGTATTTAATATGAAGATTTTGCAATTTGTGATATACCTTGTAGGGTAGGCAAAAGTATTTTTTAAGTATGAAAGAGAAAAGCATGAAGAAAATTAGTGTTTTAGCAATAAAGGGGGATTTGGAGTAGGCAAATTACTTTTTAAGTCTTCAAACTTTCTTAGTTTTCTAGACTCTTTCCAAATCATTAACACATTTGATGGTTTTTATAACTCATTGAAGTAACTGAACTGTTTGATAGGATTGTTTACAATGCCCATATTGACCACATATTTCTTAGCAATCTTTTATGCCCCCAAAGGTATATGTTTGCACATTAAATTGCTGTTAATAAAGATTTTTGTGACCACTTCTTAAAAAGAGGAAAGGAAGGCAGAGAAAACTGATTTTATTTCTACTCAGAGCTTGATTTCAAATATGCACACCCCAACTACGTAATCCTGTACACAAGGATCTCATTGTTTATTTTCATAGTTGCTGCTTTATTTAAAATTTTGTCTCTAAAGTTTATATTTGGCAAGACCAATAATGAAAATAAGGTGGTTTATATTTTTCTTATTCCAAGGTGTGAATGTGTATATATGTGTGTATGTTTTAATTTCTTGTGGCTTATCCAGATGAAGCTATCAGTCTTAGAGACATGGCAACCCATGTGGGAGTGTTTATATATAGTGGGGTGGAGAAGATCAACTATGTCCAAATTATAATTTAGAGCACTTTCTCCTCGGTAATGTTAAAACTGTATGACTCTTTTCAATTTCTCTACTCCCCCTTTTTCTCCTACACTCTTGCTCAGAAAAGCATTTAAGTTCAACTCAGGTGCATTTATTAATAAAATCTTTCAATTTCAAATTTTTGAAAGTCGTTGGAAGCAGAGCCCATGTCCTTATAAATTTCCACAATAAAACATTTACTTTTATAAGCTGTGTGTATCTAGATGGTGATGTTATTGTTAAAGAAAAAGAGAGAAAGAGAGAGAGAGAGAGTGAATTTGTAACTATGGCAACAGATGTTTCAAAAGAAATATGAACTTTTTCCTTGAAGAAATGAGATATTTTCCTTGACCGGTACTTAGGGATCCAAGTCTAGAGAAGGAACAGAATTTTTTTAAGGTTCACTACTTTAGTCTTCTTTTTTTGAAATCATTTCCCAGTCACATCTGACAAAATAAAAGATTTAATTTGTGGCTGCAGAAAGAAAATGCTGTTAAAATTCACCAACATCCAGTCCACATGAGGCAAACAACTGTGGTTGATTCCCATCTATCTAAAATGTAAGTAATGGTAATGCTCAAGAAAAGAATTTCCTTTATTTCTTATTTTTTTCTCTAAAAGATACATGAAAAGTGAATATTCTTATTACAGAGATTTATTGCAGAAAGTCACTTCAAGTGAAAGTCATTCCATGATGATTCAGCCTAACTTCTAAGTCAATAGTTTTGAATAAACTTTTTACTATGAAGACTCTGAGATAGTCTATTGCTAGGAATTATCATCTAAATAAAACTTATTTTTGTTTGGCACAATTATATGGCTGAATGTGCATTACTCACATATAAAATCTTTGAAAAATGATAATAGGAAGTGTGGTCTGCTTTCGGCCATCATCCTGTAAGAGGAGATCTCATTGTGGGCTCAAGGAGGGAGGTGAGCACAGTGAAGTTTGTGACTTCAAGATGATGCCAGTTTCAAGGGAAGGCTTAATAGGACAAAAGAATAAAACTGAAATAAAAAAGAGTCAGAGACAGGACAAAAAATATTCCACTGTCATAAAATAAGGCATCAAATCATAGTGTGTGTGTGTGTGTGTGTGTGTGTGTGTGTAAATAAGATCCAGAGTTAGTGAACACATCCAAGTACAGTCTGGAATCAGTGAATAAAGAGGTAAGATGAGGAAAGTAGAAGCTGATGCCAATAATTGGGTGGGATTCCTCTGACATATTTAAAGGTCTGATCTTTTGAACATCTCACAGAATGTGTAAAACATTAAACTCAGGATATTTTGTTCACACAAACACCTATTTTCTACGCATTGCAGATAAACTAAATTTTAACGTATATATGTACAAATAACTGAACACACATAGACACACAGAGATGAACTACCTTCTTTCTAAGTACAGCTTCTGTTGGCAAGAAAGTAAGAACCAAGTTTTGTCTTCATGTCTCTTCTCCAACTGAATGATGAAACCCAATACTATTTGCTGTCATAATAGCTTTCGCACAACATTCTGTTATGCAAAATAAAGCAAAACATTGAATATAAAGGTAGTGTATCATTCTCTCCAATAGGTTGAAGATTGTGTCTTTTTTTTAAAGATTTCATTTATTTATTTGAGAGAGAGAGAGTGAGAGTGAGTGTGCACATAAGTATGGAGAGAGAGGCAGATGAGAGGGAGAAGCAGACCCCACTGAGCAGGGAGCCCAATGTGGGGCTCAATCCCAGGTCCTGAGATCATGACCTGAGCAGAAGGCAGAGGCTTAACTGATGAGCCACGCAGTCACCCCAAGACTGTGTCTTAATAGGTATATTATCTTCCTCTGATCATCTCCATAAGATAGTGTGGTTTTCCTTCTTCAGAGAGGGATAGACAGACAAATGCATGGCTAGATAGATATAAGATAAATAGACATAGGACTCTTATATTGCAAAAGAAACTGCTGAACAAAGTTGGAGTGGTCCATGTAGCATTTTACATGGAAATGCCAAATTGCTATTTTTTTTCAAAAGACAGCAAAGCCATCATATACACACATATGATGTGTGTATATATGTATATATATGTGTGTGTGTGTATATATATTACTGATTAGAATTTTTCGCACTATTAACAACTATTTCTTTTTTTTTTTTTTCTTGTTCTTTTTGTTTTTTATAACCTATCTCTACCATTCTTTGAGTCATCTTGGTGTGATATCTGCCACGGAAGCATCTATCCATTTTCTAAATCTTTACCTTAAGTATTGCTGCTTCTTAGAAGATAATAAAGGTAAATTTTGTTTCATGCCTTTCCTCCGACTACATTAAAGGTGATGGAAACTCTATGCTATTTGCCATCATGACAGTTTTTACATAACTTTCTGGTCTCGGTTAGAAAATAACAAGTAATGAAGTACAGAGGTGATGCATCATTCCATCCAATAAGTATAAGATTACATTTTGGTGTATAGCTTATTTTCTTTCAAATCTTATTTGTAAGGTGATGAGTGAAATCATATGGCATTTGTCTTTTTCAGTCTGACTTGTTTCACTTAGCATAATACCCTCCCAGGTTCATCCATGTTGTCTCAGATTGCATGATCTTGTCCTTTTCGTGGTTGTGTAATATTCCAGTGTAGATGCCTATAGCACATTTTCCTTATCCATTCGTCTATCAATGGACACTTAGGTTGCTTCTACACTTTGACTATTGTAAATAATGCTACAATAAACATAGGGGTGTATATATCTTTTCAAATTAGTGTTTTCATTTTCGTTGGATGAATACCCAATAGTGGAATTATTGAATCATATAGTATTTCTATGCTTAATTTTTTATGAAACTCTATATTGTTTTCTACAATGGCTGTGCAATTTCATATTACCACCAACAGAGTATGAAGATTCCTTTTTGCCCATGACTTGTCAACATTTGTTATTTCTTTTCTTTTTGATTTTAGCTATCCTAAGAGGTTTAAGATGATTATCTTATCATGGTTTTGATTTGCATTTCACTGATGATTCATATTGAGCAGTTTTTCATGTGTCTGTTGCCATCTGTATGTCTTCTTTGGAGAAATGTCTACTCAGGTCCTCTGCCCAGTTTTGTTTTTAAGATTTTATTTATTTATTCATGAGAGAGAGAGAGAGAGAAAGAGAGAGAGAAGCAGAGACATAGGCAGAGGGAGAAGCAGGCTCCATGCAGGGACCCTGACGTGGGACTCATTCCTGGGTCTCCAGGATCACGCCCTGGGCTGAAAGTGGCCCTAAACCGCTGAGCCCCCCGGGCTGCCCCCTGCCCAATTTTTTTTTTTTACATTTTTTTAAATTTATTTTTTATTGGTGTACAATTTACAAACATACAGAATAACCCCCAGTGCCCGTCACCCATTCACTCCCACCCCCCGCCCTCCTCCCCTTCTACCACCCCCAGTTCGTTTCCCAGAGTTAGCAGACTTTACGTTCTGTCTCCCTTTCTGATATTTCCCACACATTTCTTCTCCCTTCCCTTATATTCCCTTTCACTATTATTTATATTCCCCAAATGAATGAGAACATATAATGTTTGTCCTTCTCCGACTGACTTACTTCACTCAGCATAATACCCTCCAGTTCCATCCACATAGAAGCAAATGGTGGGTATTTGTCATTTCTAATAGCTGAGGAATATTCCATTGTATACATAAACCACATCTTCTTTATCCATTCATCTTTCGTTGGACACCGAGGCTCCTTCCACAGTTTGGCTATCGTGGCCATTGCTGCTAGAAACATCGGGATGCAGGTGTCCCGGCGTTTCATTGCATTTGTATCTTTGGGGTAAATCCCCATCAGTGCAATTGCTGGGTCGTAGGGCAGGTATATTTTTAACTGTTTGAGGAACCTCCACACAGTTTTCCATAGTGGCTGCACCAGTTCACATTCCCACCAACAGTGTAAGAGGGTTCCCTTTTCTCCGCATCCTCTCCAACATTTGTTGTTTCTTGCCTTGTTAATTTGCCCCATTCTCACTGGTGTGAGGTGGTATCTCATTGTTAATTGTATTGTTTAGTGGGGTTTGAGGGGTATAAAGCTTTTTTTAAAGTACCAATAATATCAGAACAGTTCTCACTGCTCAGTAGCCTATTTTAGAAGTCTAAGTAACACTTTGATGCATCATAATGTCCATCTTAGAAATAAAGAAATGAAGAAATATAGTTTGTATGCATTTCCCACCACACAGCTTGCAACTAGCAGAGCTAGAATTTTAGAATCCCAGCTGTCTGATTGTAGAGCTGGTGCTCTTAGATACTAAATTCTCACTGACATTGAAGGAAGTTTGTCTTATATATTCAATTGTAGATATGTATGTAATTAATGGGTAAAACTAGATCGAAATAAGCATGACTGAATTTGATAATAATTACAATTTGCCACTGAAAATTTAATTCAGTTCAACTACTATATCCATAGAAAAATCACTTTTTAAACCTTCTAATGAAATATAAAAACAATAAGACATAATTATCTTGTCCACTTGAGGGTTGCATGAGATGAGAAATAATTGATTTAAGGTTGATAATCTATTTATGAAATAAAAAAACACCTACTTAATACTAAGTATTAGTGTAAGTGACCATTTGATCAGTTTCAGTATCTGAATAAACGTATATTGAGAACCTGAAGATAATTGTTTTCTTTAGGTTGAATGTATAAAAATAATGGATGCCCTCCCTCCCGGCCCCCTCCCCTTCCACAAGCAAATACAGCAATTCCTTTATTGCATATACATTTCATTCAGGGAAAATGGATAATTTCAAAAAAGATTTTATTTATTTATTCATGAGAGACCGAGAGAGAGAAAGAGAGGCAGAGACACAGGCAGAGGGGGAAGCAGGCTCCATGCAGGAAGCCCTATTTGGGACACGATCCTGGGACTCCAGGATCACACTGTGAGGTGAAGGCAGACACTCAACCACTGAGCTACCCAGGGATCCCTGAAAATGAATACTTTTTAAATAACCTTTATTGTTAGCATAGTTTTAAAGTTACAGAAAAATTTTGAAGATAATACAAAGAATTTTCATTTACACCACACCCAGTTTCCTCTATTATTAACAAATTACATTCATGGGGTACAATCAAAGACCTTTATTAATAAATTATTATTAACTAAAGTCCATGATTTATTGAGTTTTCTTTAGTTTTTTTCACCTAATTATTTTCTTCTTTCATTGATCCATTCAGGATATGACATTACATTTCCTAGTTATGGTTCCTTGGGGTCCCTTTAGCTATGACAGTTTTTCAGACTTTCCTTGTTTTGATAAGGCTGACAGTTTTGAAGATTACTTGTCAGGTGTTTTTGTCAGATGCCCTTGTATTGAGATATATCTGATGTTATTCTCATGGTTTGACTAGTGATGGATTTTTGGAGGGAAGACATAAGAGAAAAACTGTCATTTTCATTGCATTAACAACACTTCACTGGAGATATTGACCCTAAACAACTGGCTGAGGTCACGTTTTTCAGGTTTCTGTACTACAAGTTATTCGATTACCTCTTCCCATATTGTTCTGTTGGGAAGGAAGTCATTACACATAGCCCACATTTAAGGAGCGGGGAGTTATATTACAAGATGTTGAAGGAACATTTGGAATTCTCGGAATGGGAGATATATCTTTTCTCCACTAAGCTATTTATTCAATTATTTATTTGTATCAATACAGTCTTATGTGTATTTACTTGAAGTTTTGTTTTCTAATCCAGTACTACTTTATTTGTTGTTCACATATGGAGCTTTGGTCACTGGGATTTTTGTTGGCTTCTTTGAGCTTTGCCATACCCTTTTCAATATGAATTTTGTTTTGTTTTAGCACTTTTTTACTTTCTTCCATTACAAGATGTTCCAGCTTCACTTGCATATTTCCTGCCCAAGCCACAGTTTCCTTTATTGGTGAATGATATTAGAAACCAAGATCTAGTTGCTAGGAGTGTTTATTGCTACTCGAGTGTCCTTACTTCTATGCTCTCTCAGGTTGCAGAGCAAAGAAATACATGTGTGTATGCTAACCTATCTGTGTATACATATCTATAAATATTTCTTTATGTAGCATTTATATTTGCTTTCATGAGATCGTACTGATGTCTTCAACTTCAATACATTACCACCTGGATCAGTCCAGCCTTTTCCCCTTGCCTATCTTTATTAAAGTATCACTCAACAGTGAGAAACCTAGCTCTCAACATCTGCAACCCATTTACTTAATTCAGTTCCAATATGCATACATATCATGATAGAATTGTTAACTCACTCATCCTGCATGAGAAATAATTTTTATCAACTACAATACAGTGCCTATGAGACAAACAGAATTCACTGTTTCCAAAGGCCCTTAGGTTAGAATGTTTTCCTTCCCTAACCCTTTCAGTAATAATACAAACATGACACATTTGCAATATACTGAGATTTTTTTTTTTCTGTCATAGTTATATTCTATCCTGGGAGCCTCAAAACTATGACATTATTTTTTAAAAATTTGCAGGCATTAAAATTGACTTCTTGTCCTACAAAATTCTATGAACTTTGAGAAATGCATTATGTCATGTATCCACCATTATAGTATCATACCATATAGTTTTACTGCCACTCTCTTGTGCTTCAACTATTTTTCCTTTCCTCCTTACCAAAATTCTTGGCACCCACTGGTATATTTTCTTTAACATTTTATATTTTTAGAGCAGTTTTAAGTTTACAGCAAAATTGAGAGAAAGCTACAGAGATATTACATATACCCCCAGTTGCCATGCATACCTGGCCTCCCTCATTATCAATATCCTTCATTGGAGTGGCAGACTTGTTATAATTGATGAGCCTATATTAACACATTATTATCCAAAGTCCATAGTTTACTTTAGAGCTCACTGTTGGTGTTGTACATTCTGTGGGTTTGGACAAATATATAATGAACGTATCTACCATTACAGTATAATACAGAATATTTTCACTGCCCTAAATATCTTCCGTGATCCACCTATATTCATCCCTCTTCCTCCTAACCCCTGTCAACTACAGATCTTTCTATTGTCTCCATAGTTTCTGTCTTTTTAGGATGTCATGTAGTTGGAATCACACACTACTTTTTTTAGCCTTTTCAGATTGGCTTCTTTTAACTTAGAAATATATATTTAAGAGTACTTCATATCTTTCCATGACTTAATAGCTCGTTTCTTTTTAGCACTGAATACTATTTTATTGTCTGGCTGTACTATAGTTTATATATATCCATTCTCACCCTATGGGGCCTCTTGGTTGCTTCCAAGTTTGGGCAATTATTAATAAAGCTACTATAAATATCTGTATGCAAGTTTTTGTGTAGACATGTTTTTAACTCATTTGGGCAATTGCCAAGGAGGACCAATGCTGGATCATATGGTAAACACACATTTAGTTTCATTAAAAACTGACAAAGCATCTTCCAAAGTGGCTGTGCTATTCCCACCAGCAGTGAACAAAAGTTCCCGTTGCTTAAATCTTCTCCAGTATTTGGTATCATTAGTGTTCTGTACTCTGGCTACTCTAATACATGTATAGCACCACTGATCTTTTTGGGGTGTCTATAGTTTTGGGGTTTTTTGTAGAATGTATTATAATTGGAATCATACAATACACAGTCTTTGAAGACTGGGTTCTTTCACTTAACAATATACATTTGAATTGCCTCCACTTTCTTTCTTTCTTTTTTTTTTTATTTATTTATGATAGTCACACACACAGAGAGAGAGAGAGAGAGAGAGAGGCAGAGACACAGGCAGAGGGAGAAGCAGGCTCCATGCACCGGGAGCCCGACGTGGGATTCGATCCCGGGTCTCCAGGATCGTGCCCTGGGCCAAAGGCAGGCGCCAAACCGCTGCGCCACCCAGGGATCCCTCCTCCACTTTCTTTCAAGGCATGACGACTCTTTTCTTTTTATTGTTGAATATTATTCCACTGTACAGATGTATCACAGATTATTATTATTATTTTTTTACCTATTGAAAGACATCTTAGTTGCTTCTAGTTTTTGGTGATTATAAATAAGGTTACTATAAAAAAATTAAAAATGGGGTTTTGGTGGGATAAATTTTAAAATAAGTTAGATAAATATCAGTAAGTATGCTACTGGATTATAGGTTTGGGTTTATAAGAAATTGTGCGACCATCTTCCAGAGAGATTGTACTATTTTCCATTCCTACTGTCACAGAAGGACATTTCCTGTTGCTCTGCAACTTAATCAGCATCTTGTGTTGTCAGATTTTTGAATTTTAGCAGTTTCTGATGCATGAGTAGTTGTTCCTAATTATTGTTTGAAGAACAGTTCCTAGTAACAAATGATGTTGAACATCATTTCATATTCTTATTTGACACCTATGTACCTTTTTTTGGTGAAGTGTCTCTTCAGATTTTTTTGACTACTTTTAATTGAGGTGTTTTCTTGTCATTGAATGTTAAGAGTTCATCATATATTTTGGATACAGACCCTTTATCCAGATCTGTCTTACAAACAATTCTCCCAGTCTGTGGCTTGTCTTTTAATTATCTTAACTGTCTTTCACAGAGCTGTTTTTGAATTTTAGTGACATCCTAGCTATTATTTTTTTTTCTTGCGTAGTATCTTTTTGGGGTTGTATCTGAAATCTCATTGTTGTATCCAAGGTCATCTACATTTTCTCTTATGCTTATAGTTTTTCATTTTATATTTGAGTCTATATAGGTTCCATTTTGAGATAATTTTGTGAACAATGTAAGATTTGTGTATAGGTTCATTTTAGTGCATATTGATCTCTCATTGTTGCAGAAATATTTATTTTGATAAATAAAATAAAATAAAATATATTTTATATATATATATAAACAGTAATATATATATTACTATTGTTACTTTAAATGCAGATATCTTTTGATCAATTAATAATAAGCAAAATTATCCCAAATCAGCCCTCCCAATAAAAAACCAAAACCAAACAAACAAAAAAGAATAAGCAAAACAAAACAAAAAAAATTTACCTATATTCATCCTGACTCTTCCATTTCTTATGTAGATTTGAGTTTCTGACTATATTTGTTTCCTATTGCAATTATAATGATTAACACTAAAAAATTGCTTAAAACAACATGAATTTACTATTGTATAGTCCTGGAAATTAGAAGTCCAAAATATGTCCTACAAGGCTAAAATTAAGGTGAAGGAGAGTTGAATTTCTTCTAGAGGTTCTAGATAAGAACATAGCTACCATAAGCTGTCTGCATTCCCTTCATGTCTGCATCACTCCAGATTTGCTTCCTTCATCACATCTTCTTTTCTGACACTTGACTCCCTTTTTTCCTTACAAGGGCCCATGTGATTACATTTATCCCATAGAGTTAGTCCAGAATAATTACCTTACTTAGAAATTCCTAGTCCAAGTGCAAAATATCTTTTGCATGAAAAGTAACATATTCTTCAGCGATTAAGACTAGACATCTTTGAAGAACCATTGTTTTCTCTATCATTGTCTCCTGGCCTCCATTGATTCACATCCATTACACATGCAAAATACATTCACTCCATTCAAATATCCCCAGGAGTTTCAACAAAATATAGTATTAGCTTAAAAGCTCAAAATTTCATCTAAGTCTCATCAACTCAAAGTCTGATATCTTATCCTTTAAACGGTTTAAGTGAAAGTTGAATTAAACTGTTGATATGATCCATCCTGAGGCCAAAATCTGCTCTATTTGTAGATCTGTAAAAACAGAAGACATGTTATCTATTATCAAAATATAATACTTGCTTAGGCATAATATATCTGTTATAGACATCTCCTTTGAAAAAAGGAGAAAATGGAAGGAAAACTAAGTCACTCGTTTTAAGACAGTTCAGAATTCAAATAAGAAAACATAAGGCTTCAAGACCTGGTAATAAGCCTCTGTGGGATCCTGGCTCTGTCTCCCAGGATCAGGGTTCTATCCACTCTGCTTAAAGCTCTGCCCTGTGGGCTTAACTTTCCACCCTCAAAATCAACTTTTTTTTTTTTTTAAATGAAGAATAGAACATGTTTGCAGCTGAGTCATTTTATCAACCTGTTTTCTTGCCTGTAGAATTTTGAGAGTCCAAAGCTTTCTCTCACTTCATATTCTTTCTGTTTCTTTCAGGTCAAGATGCTAGTGTTTTTATCTATATGAAATTATCAAGAACCTTGTGAATCTCTTTGATATGTAATGAGAATTTACTGGAGAAGGGACTCCTGCAAAGATCTTTGCTTCTGATAAGATGGCTGAATATATCTATAGATCATATGCTAAATCTCAAAGTACCTTTTGTGTGACTGGCAGGATGCTCTAAAGTTTTGACCTTTCTGTGGTGTTAGAAAAATGTCTATCTACATTCTCAGCTTTTTTTCTTGTTCATGATTTCTTGGCAGGGATCTTCCTAATTTTGACTTCTTTTTCTATCTAGTATGTTCATAACTTCTCAAATCATCCTTTTTGTTTATCAATTCTTTCCCCAATTTGGCTCTTTTTGCATTTAACTAGATAAGCTGTAAGGAGAAATCAGATTGTACTCAACACTTTTTGGAAGCATCCTCAGTCAAATATCTAATTTTATCACTTATTATTTTTTTCTACATAACTTTCTACATTATTTATTATCTTCCCTCTTGTTATCTTTACTTAAAATAGAAATATATATATGCTTGGATAATATCAAATGTATTATTTATCTTACTGCTCTGGATAATAGAAATTTAAAATGTATCTTATGGGGCAAAATCAATGTTCTATCAGGGATGTATTCCTTATGAAAGCTCTAGGTGAGGACTTCTTTCTCCCAGCTTCTGGAGCCTGTCCTCATTCCTTAGCTTATGGCCATCACTGTGAATTCTGTCCCCTTTGTTACATCTCCTTCTCCAATTCCTCCATTTCCTTCTCTTTCTTATATTGACTTTTGTGATTACATTAAGCTCACTCAGATAATCTAGGAAAAAATATCTTCATCCTAAAATTCATATTTTAATCACAAAATCCCTTCCTTATGCAAGATAACATATTGACTGATTTGAGGGATTAGGATGTGGACCTCTTTAGAGGGCCATTGTTCTGCCTGGAACACCAACCTATATCATGTTCCTTTCCCTGGAGAACTGTTTTTGTTTGTTCATGATCTGCTGCTTGATGGCTTTCCTCAGTTTTTACTTGTATGAAAAAGTCTTATTCCCCTTTTAGTTTTGAAAAATAATTTCATTGGATATACAATTCAAAATTGGGAATTTTTTTCTTTAATACCTTAAATATTTTACTTCACTTTCTTCCTGCTTACATGGTTTCTGATTCTTATTCTTTTCTCTATAGGTTGGGGGTATTTTTTCTCTTTCTTCTTTCAAGATTTTTTTTTTCATGTTTTGTTTTTTCTGATGTTGGAATATGATTTTTCTATATATTATATTTGATTCTGGTCCTTATTCTTGTTTTGTCTCCTCAGACTGGAATTTTTCTTTTATTTTCTTCTCTTTTTTTAAAGATTTTAAAATTTTTCTTAGAGAGAGAGAGAAGAGCGAGCAGAATGAATGAGAACAAAGGTAGAGGGAAAGGGGCAGAAGAAGAGGAGGAAGCCGACTCCCTGATGAGCAGGGAGCCCTATGTGGGCCTGGGGATCACAACCTGAGTTCACCAGCTGATCTACCCAGGAACCCCTGGAATTTTTCTTACCTTTAAAATTTCTTATAATTTTTTAAAAGTCAGCATGATGTATTGCATCATAGGAGCTAAAAGAAAAGGCAGTTAATATGAAGTTTTATATGATTAGGATTTATTCTTTTTTTAATGCTTTAACATTAGCTAGAAGGTACAAAGCTAGTGTAGCTATAGGTACAAAGGCTTCCAATTCCTCTAGTGACTTTGTCTTGTATGCCTTGTTGCTTGCAGTTTCCACTGAGAAACCCTCCTCATAACAGAGTTTGTGTTTTTCAGCTTTTTCAACTATAATTCTCTGTAACGTTACTGGAGACTTGTTTTTCTGGATGTCAATTGTAGAAGAGAGGAAGCTGATGCATCTTAATTGTTCTAGTGAGCCATATCTGTGTTCCTGGGCTGTGACCTTTATTACTGCTTCATGTTTCTTTCTCCCTTTTTGGTGAGACAGGTTGGGGAAAGGGGGTTGGAGATGGACAAATGTCATATTCCTAGATGGAATAAGTCTTTGGGTAAAGTCTTTTTCCCTGGAGAGTAGGCCTTTTCTGTTGAAAATGCTCTGGGCATTTTTCAAAATGGTTACTTTTACCTTTCCTTTAGCTAGAGCTACCAAGAAACCTTTCTTGTTTCTTTGCTGTGAGAACACAGTGGGGTTCCTGGAGGTAAAACCCATAAAACCATCTCCCTAAGACTATGGCTCTCAGTAATTTCTCACTCATCCAGTACCCAAACTTCAGCCATTCATCAAAATGATTATTTAGATGTTCCTACTAGTTTATGTCTTCTGCTCCAACTAAGCAGATGTCTGCTATTGATTCTCTGCATTTGTCTGTCTCCTCAAATGTCAGGGTGACAACTAGTCTGCTGACCTCAATTCTCTGATGGGTCCCAGAAAAGTCATTTATTTTTGGTTTGTTTAGCTTTTTGTATTGTTATAATGATGGAAGTGAGAAAAAATTAAAAATCTCAGAATACAGACCAAACTGGCATTGATAGGATATGTTGAGCATAAATTAGCAAACGATTAGACTGTAGTAACTTAAGTAATTTGAAAGTGAACTTCATGAAAGGACGTTATATTGTTTATATTTTTCTCTAATACACAATGAAAAATTCTCTGGCAGACTTTTGGCCTAGCTTCATTTATCAGGTAGTTCTATGCTTTTAGGAGTTTTTTTTTTAATGCATTTTTAAAGCATATATTTTGATAAGTATATCTGAGGACAATGGAGAGAGAGAACTTACTAGGGGAAAAATCTCTTACAAGGAAGTTAATAATTAAAGTTATTTCTGTGTGAGTTGTTATAGCATTGATATCTAGTTATCTAGAATTTTTCTTCACCCTATCCATGGTCTAGAGATCAAATTTTCAAACTAAGACATTAATACTTTAGTTGAGAATTTTCCCTATGTTACAGGCTTTTGGGCTAAAGGAATGTGGCTAGAAAACCCAATGTCACTCCTTGAATGAAGTCTTAAGGACAAGTCTAACAGGTGTCAGGTAAATTGGAAAAAATATTAACAAAAATGTGCTCACCTTGTGTGAAGGCAAGTAAAATACCTTAAGAAAAGACTACATTAAACATGAAACAAACATGGAAAATATGCAAAAACACTGGAGCAGAAATAAAGACAGGCATAAAACAGAAAGGATGGAAGAATTCATTCTAGAAGAAAATATAACTCAAAGAGAAAAACAGAAGAAAGTTTCCCAAATATGTTTCATGCTAAAGACAATGTAATTTTAATGAGGGAACACCTCAAATATGAGATGATTAAGTGTGAATGAATTGAAAGGAGAGATTATAGAATTAAGAGAATAGAAGACCAAAACAACACAAACAACAGAAATTATTAAATAGAAGTCATAGGAACAGACTAGATAGTGTGGAAACTAAAATTAGTTATAGAAGAAAGCCATGAAGTAGTCTTAGTGAAGTGAAGGGGGAAAAGCAAAGAAAACAAAGACGAAAGTCCATGGCATATAGGAAATGTTGATCCAAAATAAAGATAAATGTTTCACTGAAGTGAAAACCCAAAAAAATGGAACTAAAAATAATTATATAATAGTAGAAAATATTTCTGAAATTAAAAATAGTACCCACAAATCAAAAGCACACTGTTTTCAAGAAATTCACTAGAGGAACTGATTTCATGACATTCTGGTAAAGTGATTGAATTTCAAGGATAAAGAAAGAATTCATTAGGTATTCAAGAAATTACAAAGGGAATAAATCTGGTTGGCCTCAAATACCTCCATGGAAAAATGAAGTGCCAGAAGATAATAGAACAATATTTACAAAATTTTAAGAGAAAAGCATGTCTTAATATTATAGCCAGGCAAGTTATTATCCAAGTATAAAATGGCAATAGTGACATACCTATTCCTGAAAAAAACTCAGAGAATATATTAGCCCTGATCCCATCTTAGAATGAAACTATGTAAGAGACTAATGAAGAAGCCATTGTAAAAGAACTGAACAGTGAACTATGAATCCATGTATACAAAAAAATAGAGTAAATATGTACATTACACATAAAGTATATTTCTGTATCATAAAATAGAAATCTTTTCTAGAAGGTAAATGAATCAATTCATCAATAAAAAGTAATATATTAAAAAGAATAATAGTTTCTTTTAGATTAATATTCCCTAATACAGTTTTTAAGTTTCCCTAATGCATAGTATGGAGCATGGCAGAGTTTTAAAAATTCTGTTAGGAAGTTAAAATTTTTGTTAAAAATGTAGTAATTCTTTATAACTGAAGGAAAGAAAAATTAGCGATAGAAAGTACCTAATTTTATGAAATATAGAACATCAATGGAATTCTTTGGCACACTTTTTTAAGGAAAATCTGGTATAAATATTCTAAGGTTCTTAAGTGGTTTAGAAAACAACAGTAGCAAAGCTCTTAAGAATACTTAAAACTGTGGTTAGCATTTTACCCACAGGCCTAGGCATTAATTCAGTGGTTATTTATTTGGAGGACAAAGATACAAGGTCCTATGCTAAGCCTTTAGACGTTCTCTGTTCTCCAAAACTTGAAATTCACATTGTACTATAGGATTTTCACCTATATGGATCCAAACCAAGGCATCCTGTTCAGTTTCTTAAATTTCTCACAGGTATCATGTACTGTGAATTTCCAATGAAGTCTAAATACGTTTTTGGTGTAGTGCTTTGGCCAAATAGCAAAAAAGGTGGAATGTGGGTTATACTTCGATGCATTGTTGGGTTTGGAGAGGCAGAGGTGAGGATAGAAGTATATAAGTTTGGAAAAAATATAGTAAAGGCACAATGAAGGAAAAGTAAGTAAGTTAAAGTGCTACAGCGAGGAGTTCATGAAAGAAGCAGTAGAAGGTAATAGTGGAAAAGTAGGTGGAGTTGGGTCCAATTGTCAAGTCTTGAGTGCTATTAAGTGGTTTGATGTTTTTAGTACTGGAGCATAGTCAGTGCAGATTTCAAGTGTGTGTATAGGATCAAAGGAAGATGATAATTTTGTGGGACGACTGGGTGGCTCAGCGATTGAGCATCTGTCTTTGGCTCAGGTCGTGATCCTGGAACTCCAGGATCCCACAGCCAGTTCCCTGCATGGAACCTGATTCTCCTTCGGCCTGTGTCTCTGCTTCTCTCTCTCTCTCTCTCTCTCTCTCTGTGTCTCTCATGAATAAAATAAATAAAATCGTTAAAAACAAAGAAAGATAATAGTTTTGTGAAGATTGATCTGACAGTGGATGAAGTTTATAAATAAATGCCTTTATTAATTAATTCAGAGTCCAGATATAGCCATGTCCATGAAGAGACAGTAGTTTTCCACCATTCACTGAGTTTCCTAAAAAGAAACAGACTTACCTTTTCATTTTTTTTTAAAGATTTTATTTATTTATTCATGAGAGACACAAAGAGAGGCAGAGACATAGGCAGAGGGAGTAACAGGCTCCAAGCAGGGAGCCCGATGTGGGACTTGATCCCTGAATTTGGATCACGCCTTGAGCCAAAGGCAAACTCTCAACCGCTGAACCACCCAGGAGTCCCATCCTTTTCATTTTCTTTATGAGGCACAATAAGGTTTAAATTTTATCATCATTTTATTGAGTACTTTTTTCCTGATTTTTCCTGTTCCTTTTATAACTCAAACTTCTTTTCCATCTCTAGATTAGTTGCATATTCAATACATTTTCTACATTCCTGATAATTTCTAATTGAGCTTAGTTCTCTACTCCATCAGGAATATATTTTGTTAAATGTTTTTAATTTTTATTTTATTTTATTTTTTAAAATTTGTTAAATGTTTTAAAACAAGGATATATTTTTATAGCTTTTATAGCATACTTAATGAACATGCCTACTTTTCCATATATACTTGTGATCTATCTTTTTCATTACTTTTTTTAGGAAGGGGTCCGTTTTGAATATTTCTTCTTCTTCTTTTAAATATAATTTAATTATATATTTATATAACTTGATTTTTAATAATGGCTGTGTTTCACAACTGGCTTGAAATAAAATTCTAATGATTTTTTTAATAAGTTGACTTTATTGAGCCAGTACAAGCCAGTTCCAATACACACTGCCCCTAAGCCAGTAGGAGGCCTTAGGATTGTAGTGTGTACCTTATAACACTGGCCAAAGGGAGACAGCACTGGAGGTGCTGTTGGTTTATTACTGCATTTTCTTTTGGAAACATTTGGATGGAAGCAGCAAAGAAATGTCTAGGCCAACTGCCATCGAGGTTCACTTAAATTCTGCTATTCCCTGGTTTCCTCTCTTCCTTATCTACATGGAGGCTCAGAAGTTGAGGGATTGATTCAACAGAAAGGAAGGGTGGGAAGAAGCAGGAAAGGCTTCAATGCAGAAAGAACAGTCAAAGCTCTGGAGGGGGACAGGACAAGGAAGAGCTGAGGTTGAAAGCTTTTCCTTTTTTGGCCCTCTGTTCTCATCATTCAGCTGGAGAAAGCAGAGTGGGTGGGGAAACAGATGCCTTTTATTGGTCTCACCAGCATAACTATTAGTAGGTTCAGACAGAGCTCACCTATCTGTCCTGGATCCCATCTCCCCAGTCCTGGAGTTCATGACTCACCCCCCAGGGGAGAAGAGTGTCCTGAGCAGGGGTGGCAATCAGAACCAGGACAAAAAACAAAACAAAACAAAAAAAAGAGTTAGAATCAAAGGGTATCAGAGTGACATAGAAAATACAGGGTTACCAGATCATCCAAATAAAATGTCCATCAGGACAGAAGAAAGGATGTTTCATCACATGGGCCCCTCTGGCCTTACCAGGAATGAGAAGGGGCAGGAGGCTTCTGCTAAATGTTTCCTACTGTGCACTTCATGAACTTCATGCCATCATCACCTTTCAGATGTTGTCCTTGGCTTCCGTCATACTCTGGTCTAGGTAGGATTTTTTTCTGCTCCAGTTCTTTAATTCTTTTCTTCTACTATTTTCTGTTTCTCTAACAGCTGATTGTGAATTACCTTCTTTGACTAAAGAATAAACATTCATCTTATACCTTCACACATGTCAGTTTCATCCACAAGTCATAATCTCTGTATCTGCAACATGTGCATGTTTTTTTGTTCTGTTTAGCTGTTCAATCTGTAGTTCTTCAAGCTTCACCTTCTGTTGAGTGTCAATAACTTTGGCTTGAAGTTTTGTGGAGGCCTTCTTCAACTCCAGATCCATGGGAGCCACCATCTTGGTTCACTCTATGCATTTGCACAGTGAGAGAAAGCTATAAAGGACTATCTTTATGATTTATTAAAATTTTTTACATGGGAAGATTTCCAATATATACCTTTCTTTCCATCTATCTCATTGACACCTTTGTGTTGTATCTTCCCTCTACTTCCCCACCATGCACTAGACTATAATTACCTGTTTCCTTGTTTGTATGCTTAGATACCTTTCTACTCATAGTGAGATTCCTGGACCAGTAGTATCAGCATCTCCTGGGAGGTTACTAGAAAATTGAGTCTTAAAGCCCCATATGACCACTGAATTAAAATCTGCATTTTAGAAAAGTTCCCTCTATAATTTGAGTGAACATTAAAATTTGAGAAGTGCTACTACTACTAGATTACAGTTCTTTGAGAGAAAAGATTGTGTATCTTGTTCATCATCATTACCTTCATCTCTTTGGGCAATGATTGGTGCATAGTATTTGCTCAATAAGTATTGAGTGCATAAATTAATTAGGCATTTTAATGATATATAATAAGATATCTGCATCATTATTTAGAAACATAAAATTTTAATGAAGTAAAGACAATTTTGAAAAGTCATGAGTATATATGAATACTAATAGTAAAAAAAAGGAGATGCAGATTTGTGACTTGCTCTTATTTTGGGAAATTTTATACAACATAATCCCATAATCCTTGGGCATGTATTTGTATGACAGTACCAAATCAACTTGACTACACACAAAACTTGAGAATAAGACTTTGATTTTGCACAAGGCATGAAGATCTATGGAAATCTAACTTCAGGAACCTATATCTGAGCCTTCCATCTCTCTGATGAGGCCTACTTTCTCTATATTCTCATAGCTGTTTTCTTAATTTCTTCGGTGCCACTTATAGGTTAATGTCTGTTACTATAATGTTTTCTCCTCAAGGATTTGAAACAAGTAATTTTGAAACTTCAGCCTGATAATATATATTTACTGATTTTCTTTTTTTTTTTCTTTCTTTTTAGATAAAGAGAGAGCTGGACCAGTGCTATGGGAGGGGAAAAAGGAGAGGGAGAAAGAAAATCTTAAGCAGGCTCCACACTCAATGCAGAGCCAAACACAGGGCTTGATCTTATGACCCAGAGATCATGACCTGAGCTAAAATCAAGAGTTGGACACTTAACCAATTGAGCCACCCCAGGTGCCCCTGATTTATTTCACTCTTACTAGAAAAGGAAAATTATTCATTTTATAAGTATCTTAAGGGTACTTATAAATATTTCATTTTCCCAGTTGGTCATTTTTATGCTATTATAAGACATAGTTTGATTACTCAGTTTCTTACTATAAATAAGACATCAACTCTCACCACATTGATTTTATTGTTATGATTACTGCAACAGTAGTCTTAAAAACTAAAAAAGCCAAAAAGTATGTTTATAGAACTTTAACAATTGCAAAGACATTACACATACTTCATTACTGGGTCCCCAAAACAAATCTTTCAGATAATTTATCATTATTTTGATTATTCCAACTATATGCAAAAGTGGAGGTTGGGGTGGCTAAGCAACTAAGAGATAAGTTGAGCTGAGACTAAATTTTGAATTTCTGACTGTAAAATTCAGAATGTTTCATTACATAATATGGTATACCATATGGTGCCTAAATTAGAAGGTTAAATGATCCCTTCACAGGAAAAGCTCTGGAAACAACTTAAAAGAAAAAAACAAAACAAAACAAAACAAAAAAACAAAAAACAAACAACAACAACAACAAAAAAACAATGCCTTGTTTCCTTAAAGGTTTTATTATGTGTTACAAAACAATAACAAAAAAATATGTTTTAAGATAAATCATCAATTTATTAATAAACCATCTTCTGTTGAATTATTAGCTTTCTTATGTAAGCTCATGTATTCTTCTAAGAACACTGTGCAAAAGATTTAATTTTAGCTTTACTTAAAGAACTGATAGATATATTAACTGTCCTATATTTAAACCTGTGCTTATGCAAAATTTCAAACAAGATCTTTGTTGGATTGGTAGATATAGAGCCAACATGGCAGTAGGTCTGGGGTGGGGTCATATAGTTCATCACTTCACTGAACATATGCCAAAATGTTAAGATGTCTTCCATTTTCAGAGCAGTCTTACAAAAAAAGGAAATACAGTTTATTTTGCCACCAGTATGAAAATACCAAGCCAACTCAGGATATATTTGTCCTTTGTGAAGACTCCATTGCCCATTTATCCATTTCAGTGTGGTATCTAGCAAACACTACCAGTATTCAATAAAGGTGTCAACTGAAATCATCATAGCAACATAAATTGATTCCTTATGTGCAAAAAAATTCCTCAAAGTGATAATGGATAATTAAATATCTGCTTCCATGTTATTTCTTTGGAAACTAAAATGCATTCAATCAAGCCCTTGTTAATTGTTCAATATGAATAAGGGTTCTATTGTATCATTTTGTCATTGAGTGAATAATTAGTCAGAAACAATGAACATAAATGGCACTGTTGTAAGATCACTATCTAAATGGGGAAATCTTCAGCTTCAAATAATTGAATAATATACAACTGAAAGTGGAACTTAATTACATCAGAGAACACAAAGTACACTTGCAGGCAGAGTGGTGTCATGGTTGGTTCAGCAGCTCAATGATATGACCCATGTGCTCAGTGGTTTCTCTCTGCATTCTGCTGCACTCAACAAATCATTCATGCTTCCAAAATGGCTTCAGTAATTCCAGGCATTGCTGAAAAATAATCATGACCACATCCTCTGAAAGAGAAGGGGAATTTCTTCCTCTGATTTTGCTTTTATTTCTTTTTATTTATTTTATTTTATTTATTTATTCATGAGAGACACAGAGACAGAGAGAGGCAGAGACACAGGTAGAGGAAGCAGCAGGCTCCATTCAGGGAGCCTGATGTGGATCTTAATTCTGAGTCTCCAGCATCATGCCTGGGGCTGAAGGCAGGCACTAAACCACTGAAACAGCCAGGCTGCCCTGATTTTGCTTTTATTAAAGAAGAAAACCTTTTCACATACTCAGCCCTCACTCTGAAGACATTCATATTTCTTATTTTTCAGGGGCAAATAATTTTGCTTACCTGACAGTAATTTATGATCACAAAACAATGCAGTTGAGGAAATTAATAAAATATTTGAAGAAGATATCATTTATTCCTGGATCTCATATCTAATGTCTCCCAATAGACTGTTTTAGCAACAATTTATGAAGTGGTGATATAAAGATAATCTCTCAAAATATACAAGGTACTTGGTACGAATTAATGCTTAGTGAAAAAATTCCAATATGTTTTTTTCTTTCTCTGAGTGTAGTTATACTGATAACTAAGAAGAGCATTTGTGTAGAATTAATATTTATGCAAAAAAGCAGTTTTTAAGTAGCACAAGTGTCCATATATAGATGAATGGAAAAAGATATGGTACATATATGTGCTTTGTGTGTGTGTGTGTGTGTGTGTGTGTGTGTAATTCCATATATATATAATGGAATATTATTTAGCCATTAAAAAGAAAATGAAATCTTAACATTTGCAATGATGTAGATGGAACTAGAGATCATAATGCTAACTGAAATAAGTCAGTCAGAGAAAGGCAAATACCATATGATTTCACTCATATGTGGAATTTAAGAAACAAAACAAATGAGGAAAGGAAAGAGAGAGAGAGAGAGAGGCCAAGAAATAAACTCTTAATTATAGAGAACAAAATGATGATTACCAGAGGGAGGTGAGTAGGCTATGGGTGAAATAGGTGATGGGAATTAAGTAGTGCGCTTGTCATGATAAGCACTGGGTGATGTATGGAATTGTTGCATCACTATATTGTGCACCTAAAACTAATATAACACTATATGTTAACTATACTGGAATTAAAATAAAAAAGAGACAGTTTTTATATAATCATTTAGAGGATGATCTTAGAATTGTGACTTTAATTTACTTTCCTCTGTGTATTAGTTTCCTATTGCTTCTATAACAAATTTCCTCAAACTTAGTGGCTTAAACAACAGAAATTCACTCTTTCCCAGTTCCTGAGGTTAGAGGTCCCTTTGGAGGTTTTTTCGTTCCTTACTCTTTCTAACTTCTGGTGGCAAATGATCTTTCCTGGCTTCTGGTGCATCATTATAATCTCTTCTTCCATAGTCACATTGCTTTCTCTTCTTCTGTATGATTTGTATGATAAAGGGAGAGGAAAGTGAGGGAATGGGACTTAGATGTAAGGAAATGTGTGTAAGACTTGATGAGGACAAAGTCCTTATTTATTTTGCTCTCTGACAGGACTCAGGCACCTTGGAGAGGACCAAACATTTATAAACATGAGATAAATATTTGTTTAATAAATGAATGAAATCTAATGTCTTGAAATATAAGTTGGCCTTGGAGGGCACTTGAGAACAGGAGAGGATAGAAAGAGAGTGAATAATTGTAAGATTAATGGATTGTAAGCATCAGAGACTTAGGGGATACTTAAATATTTAGATGTGGGTGAGCTACTTAACATTTTTGAAGGTTTTTTTTCCCTCAAAAATAAAATTACAATATACAGTTACATGGAATCACTGTGGTAACTTAAGAAAAATGCTTAGCACAGTGTCCAGCACATAGTGAGCACTCTCTGTATATTGTCTGTCATTGTTACATAGAGTAGGGTATGTATTATTTTCCTTTTAATTCCTTGTTTTTTTTTTTTTTTAACTTGCTGGCACTATATATGCCTGGATATTCCTATACATTATTACCAAAATAGTACTTTTATAATTAAGATAAAAGACAACTTATTAAATCGAGAGGAAAATTTTTAGTTAAATACTGGGACTTAAGTTTAGAGGCTTCCAGGAAAATCAGAGTTTTTCCATTATTTAAATCCCAAATTGGCATAAAATCATCCTCTAAAATGTTAGCATCCTAGAATATATAAAATCTTTCTAGAAGTTTCTTTCTTAGGTAATATATTTTATCAACCTATGTCTACAAGCATTATGAACTAGAGCCAACCATGGTGGTTGAGGGCATCAGCTTTAGTAGAGTGGATTAGATTCCATGTAACTAATACAGATCTCCCTGAGAGATATGCAGACTGATTAGGGTTGTTCAAATACATAAGGAGGCTGTGTTCTTCAGTTTCTCCTGCTCACTTGCCATCTCTCCATCATTCACTTTTAATTAAAAGATTAGTGGGTAGTTTTGAAAAAAGAAAAGAGAGAGGAAGTTCCTGTCTACTTCTTTGGTTTCAGGTAGTGATGTTACTGAAAGCAAGAACTTCTTGCCAGAAAGACTTGGATAAAATACAGATCTCATCTTTTCATACATGTGTTGTTTTCTTGATATGTATATTGAAGTTATAAATCAGTGGGAACCATAATGAAATTTGCTCTATATTTACTGTTTTAAGGTAGGCATCATTTTTTTTTTTCTGTGTATTTGATCTCTCTCTCTCTCTCTTTTTTGGTATGTTTATATTTAATGTCAGGTCTTGGTTGCAACTAAGTTAGGTTTATATGTTGAATCTCTAATTTAAAGTAGGTCATGCTTGCTCATCCTATTTCCTAGCCATATACAATAGTCTTCAATACTCTCTTGATCTTCTTAATTCAGGTTAGGTAATTACTGAACTCAGTTGAATAGATAAGCAAAAAATATTTAGGTTTTAAGGCCAGAAGTATATGAAAATTTTACAGTGACTTGGAAAAACCTCTGAATTATAAGATGTGATTTGGGTCTTTATTGTAATTCCACAACTAACATATTTGGATTTTATTTCCTTATGCTTTATGTGAGAAGTTAGTCTTGCATGTCTCCAATGGTCCCTCCTATGGGAATATTCTACAGGGGTCAATGAAAATGGATTGATTACTGGATTGATCTAAGATTTTTTGCATGACTGTCATAAGACCTAAAGAGAGTGGGAAAGAAAGCTAAGGCCAGGTATGAGTGTGTGTGTGTGTGTGTGTGTGAGTTTGTGTGTGTGTGTGTGTGTGTGTGTCTTTAAATTTGGAAACGGGACAAAGAGAAAGTCTAGAGCCAACCCAGGGGGCATTGGTTACATTCTAGGCATGAGGTGAGTCCTGGAAGATTTCAGACTTATCTTTGTCAGAAGGTAGCTGAGAAAGTGAATAAGGATTTTCTTTTCTCAGGAATAAGATTTAGGCAATTCTTTTGGCGGGTCTCTATTCCTGCTTCACTCTTCACATTCTATTCACAGAGCCTTGAAGACAAAGACAAGGAGGAGGCATATCTCAGTCATGCCAAAAGAGACATTTGCCTTAAACCATACAAAAGGAAATAGTTTAGTATTATATAATAAATTTCCTTTCTTCACTTTGTATGATAAACAGGTATAAATTCTGAGTAATCCTAGATTGAAAAAGCCATTTCAAAAATCTCTTTTAAGAAAGAGTATCTACATTATTATTTTACATGAATTCAGCTAAAAATATTATCTATTGTATTTGATAATTATCCTAATGATAATTATCCTAATCCAGAATAATGATTTGAATATCAAGTATATCTTAAGGTCACTGATTTTATTCTAATGCTAAATGCCAGAATAAATAAACTAAAACCATATATATATATATATAGCCAAGTTATTTTTAAAGCCAAAGAATTAAAAGGAAAATAATACATATCTCGCTCTATGTAACAATGACAGACAATACACATGGAGTGCTATGTGCTGAGCTCTGTGCTAAGCATTTTTCTTAAGTTATTACATGTAACTGTATATTGCAATTTTAGTTTTAGGGGAAAAAACCCTAAAAAATGATAAGTACCTCATTTACATTTAGATACTTAATTTAAATATCTCCTATAAGTATACATAGATATATGCATACACACACACATACATATGAGCTAATGAAGAGAAAAGTATTTCTTGCTCTTGCAATAATAGCATAGGGAAAAGATGTCAGAGTAACTGGATAACCTTCAAACACAGTTTTCCAGGCTGATTGAGACTCTGCCATCTTTAACAAGTGTTTCCTAGGTCATTCGGCTTTTTATCTTGGACCCATCAAGCTAGAAGGGGAAAGAACATCAGGGAGCACTTGTGAGATGTTTGTATAGGCCAGGTACAGAAGTGATTAATATCACTTTCACATAACAGTCCATGATCTGGAAATCAATTTCTGTAGTAGCCTGAGAAATTTATGCTAAAGCCATGTGTCCAGGAAGAAGAAATGTGGGTTCGGTGACTTATTAGCAGCTTCTATGTGAGTGTTATATATAATAATTCTGATTATTCAAAGAAGACAAATATCAGTGCTTTATTAGGACAACTTTTATACTAGCTACATTTTAAGGTCACTGATATTCAATATTCTAAGTAGGTTAGTGATCTGACATGGTTACTATTAAAAATAAAATATAGCAAATCATATAAGTAACAGTACAATAGAATTTTTGTTGTGAATACTTATTAACGCCTGTTTTATGATTATGATTATAATTGTAATGGTAATGGTAATGGAGTTTTTAATTTAATCCAATTGGATATTTTAAATAAACAGATAATTTACATGTACAATCTACACCATGCTATGGTATCGTAATCCTTTTGGAAATTTTCTTTGCCTCTTCTATTTAGGTTGTAAATTTATCTAGTGCAAAATAAATGTGCTGTCATTCTTGGTAAGTATCACAGAACATATATTTTTACTAATAAATATAATGGTTATTTTATACAAAAATATTTACTTTTCAAAATGAGAAAATCAGATTCTATCAGGAGTTCAATAACATAATCAGAAATCAGATATTCTGAAGGCACAAATTCCTCTAAGTTTCAAATTAAGACCACCTTCAAATTGGTCATATATATCCCCAATTAAACACTGATGACATTATTTTATATTTCTATTTTCTTCATAAAAGTACACTATATCAAATGAAGATGGTCTCTCTACCCTGAAGAGAAATTCAAAATTGGGAAACTACATGCATTTAATATTACAACTTTCAGTGTAAGTAGAAAATGCTAGTATTTTATTGAATATTAGTCAAATAATTTTTAGAAAGTTGAGAAACACAAACAGATTAAGTTATACCAATTATGAAGAGTTTACTTATTACTTTGTTAAAAATTCATTTGTTATGAAGGAATTTTTGAGCCTTTGATCAATCTGGAACATAAAGAAACAGGAAAAGAAGATAATAGCTCTTTCTTCAGAGAGTTAGAACAAATTATTTTAAGATTTGTGTGGAATCAGAAAAGACCCCGAATAGCCAGGGGAATTTTAAAAAAGAAAACCATATCTGGGGGCATCACAATGCCAGATTTCAGGTTGTACTACAAAGCTGTGGTCATCAAGACAGTGTGGTACTGGCACAAAAACAGACACATAGATCAGTGGAACAGAATAGAGAATCCAGAAGCGGACCCTGAACTTTATGGGCAACTAATATTCGATAAAGGAGGAAAGACTATCCATTGGAAGAAAGACAGTCTCTTCAATAAATGGTGCTGGGAAAATTGGACATCCACATGCAGAAGAATGAAACTAGACCACTCTCTTTCACCATACACAAAGATACACTCAAAATGGATGAAAGATCTAAATGTGAGACAAGATTCCATCAAAATCCTAGAGAAGAACACAGGCAACACCCTTTTTGAACTCGGCCATAGTAACTTCTTGCAAGATACATCCACGAAGGCAAAAGAAACAAAAGCAAAAATGAACTATTGGGACTTCATCAAGATAAGAAGCTTTTGCACAGCAAAGGATACAGTCAACAAAACTCAAAGACAACCTACAGAATGGGAGAAGATATTTGCAAATGACCTATCAGATAAAGGGCTAGTTTCCAAGATCTATAAAGAACTTATCAAACTCAACACCAAAGAAACAAACAATCCAATCATGAAATGGGCAAAAGACATGAACAGAAATCTCACAGAGGAAGACATAGACATGGCCAACATGCATATGAGAAAATGTTCTGCATCACTTGCCATCAGGGAAATACAAATCAAAACTACAATGAGATACCACCTCACACCAGTGAGAATGGGGAAAATTAACAAGGCAGGAAACAACCAATGTTGGAGAGGATGCGGAGAAAAGGGAACCCTCTTACACTGTTGGTGGGAATGTGAACTGGTGCAGCCACTCTGGAAAACTGTGTGGAGGTTCCTCAAACAGTTAAAAATAGACCTGCCCTACGACCCAGCAATTGCACTATTGGGGATTTACCCCAAAGATACAAATGCAATGAAACGCTGGGACACCTGCACCCCGATGTTTATAGCAGCAATGGCCACGATAGCCAAACTGTGGAAGGAGCCTCGGTGTCCGACGAAAGATGAATGGATAAAGAAGATGTGGTTTATGTATACAATGGAATATTACTCAGCTATTAGAAATGACAAATACCCACCATTTGCTTCAACGTGGATGGAACTGGAGGGTATTATGCTGAGTGAAGTAAGTCAGTCGGAGAAGGACAAACATTATATGTTCTCATTCATTTGGGGAATATAAATAATAGTGAAAGGGAATATAAGGGAAGGGAGAAGAAATGTGTGGGGAATATCAGAAAGGGAGACAGAACGTAAAGACTGCTAACTCTGGGAAACGAACTAGGGGTGGTGGAAGGGGAGGAGGGCGGGGGGTGGGAGTGAATGGGTGACGGGCACTGGGTGTTATTCTGTATGTTAGTAAATTGAACACCAATAAAAAAAAATATAGAGAAAAAAAAAAGAAGATAATAGCTAATATATCTGCACTGACAGCTAAGAACAAATATTAAATTTATATTGACATGGTATCTGATATTTTTTTTTCCACAATCCAACCTAATGATGACAAAACACTATTATAGGATATTTATATGCACTTTTGGAATTTAAATGAAATTAATATAATTTATTATCTTCCTTTGAATTTGTATCACCTTAATTTCTTCTGATATGAATTTGTTCTTTCAAAAGATGGTAAAGAAGTGAATTTATCAGCAATAAAATTTATAGTGATGCTAACATTCAAAAACATTTCCCTTTACCTGGTACTAGTGTTATTAAGTTGGGCACCAAAAACAAATTTTTATATGTTGAAAAATGGACTTTTTCAATGAAGATATTGAGCATTGCTTTAAAAGAATGTTAGGATCAACAAAGAAGGAACTGCAAGAAATTCAAGCTGCCATTAAAAATCTGTAGAGCTCGGGTGCCTGAGTGGCTCAGTCAGTTGGGCATCTTGATCTCAGCTCAGGTCATGATCTCAGCGCTGTGAGATCAGGCCCTATGTCAGGCTCAGGGATTTGTTTGAGATTCTCTCTGTCTATCTACCTCTGTCTCTCCTGCCACTTAATGCTCTTTAGCTGTCTTTAAAATAGATAAAATCTTTTTTAAAAGCTTGCTAATTAAAAGAATTCTGTAGAGCTGATTTATATAATTCCTTGTTTCCCATTCAATTAGTAATCAAGACCCTAGAGTTTAACTTGAGTTTTATGAAGACATTAATTGGAATGAGGAACTGTGATATTATAAGAAGTTATAGAAATTAGCTCAAGACATATGCACAGGAACTGCTATAGAAATTAGCTCAAGACATACGCACAGGAACTGCCAAGCTTCTACATCTTGACTTGATTTTGTGGTACTCTCTGTTTTCTCCATGTTATATGGAGAAAATTACATGTTCTGTTAATTTGAGATTTTATAAAATTCTCTGGATCTCTTCTAAATGTCCAAGGGCTACTATTCACGGTTTTGGTATTCTGGGTAATTTCATACATTGTGACATATTTAATCTTTTTAAAAAAACTGATTTATTTATTTATTTGAGAGAGAGAGTGTGTGTGCAGACTGGAGGAGAGGGAGGGGGAGAGAATCTCAAACAGACTCCCCACTGAGCACAGAGCCCAGCTTGGGGCTTGATTTCTAAACCCTGAGATCATGACATGAGCCGAAATCAAGAGTCAGGTGCCTTACCAGTTGGGTCAGCCAGACATCTCTGATAATATTTAAATTAGTTTGAAATGATGGCAGAAATTGTGGCAGCAAGGGTATATATTAACTAAATTTTGTTTGTTTGTAATGGGATAGCTAGTGCAGAACTATTTAACTAGAAAACAATGTGTGTGGGAGTGTACTTATGACTGTGTATGTTATATAGCATCCATAGTGTTAAACTATGCTAGCATTAAGTAGATTTCAATGTGGTAGAGGCAGAAGTTCCATCAAGCTTTCTATGTTTCATGTTTCCCTTCTTAGGAATAAAGAAGCTGTCACTATTTTCTGTTTTACGCAAAACATGTTGCACTGGTAATACTCTTGAGTGGGGTAACAAAATATCTTAAAGGATTGTAACTTTTAACAGGTCAAGAAACAAATGAAGGACAAATATATCTGGAGAAGATAATTTCTGTCCTTAAAAAATACTTAGGATAGTCTTATTTTATAATTAAAAGCAATTTTTTCAATTGAATTTTAAATTGCATGTTGAAGCTAAAGTATTCTACATAATACCTATATAACCATTGACCTACTTCACTGAATCTTACATACTCCAAACCTAACTCAAGTTTTGGCCTCTTCATTTCCTACCACGTTATTTCCTGTATCCCAGTTTCTGAGTTATATTACTCAGATTTCCAGGCTTAGCTATCATCTTCCAGGGATATATCTTTTTTTAAGAGTCATACAATGATAATTAATTCAATCCTGCATATAGTATATTTTTAGTCTTATGCCTTAATATCAGTAAATTGGCTTTTGCCCTGCATGAAACCAGTTTTACTACTATGGCTTACCTCCAAAAAGAATCTCCACTTCTACCGGGTTCCTTGGTGCCTGAATTCCTGACTTGTTACTCTGACTCCTTATTTTGGTCAGTTCCCTCCTAAGGCTAGGTTCCAGTCCCTCAGCTGTGACACTGGCAAGAACTCTGCTCCCAGAACTCAGGGCTCCATTTTTGTCTCTTGTTTGGTTTGTGACCAACTGCTAGGCTCCACTTACCCCTACTTCAACCTACCAAAAATAAAAGGAAAAGTAAATATGAAGAATGACGCAAAGCACTATAATCTGTAGTGATGATATTTCATCTGTTATGTCCAAGGAGCCAGAGGACCAATCTTTCCAGGACTGATTTCCTCCAGATATTATAAGGGAATGAATGTTAACTTTGCTAGAAGACAGATATTCTGGGACACCTGGGTTGCTCAGCGGTTGAGCATCTGCTTTTGGCTCAAGGCATGATCCTGGGTTCCCAGGATTGAGTCCTGCATGGGGCTTCCTGCATGGAGTATGCTTCTCCCTCTGCCTGTGTCTCTGCCTCTCTCTCTCTCTCTCTGTGTGTCTCTCATGAATAAATAAATAAAATAAAATAAAAAAGAAATAGATATTCCCTGGAGACTTTCCTGAGGCCCTATTCCATGCTATCACTCTTAAGAAAAGCTAGGTAGTTTTAATTGTTTTATAAATTAAAAAATCAAGTGAAAGATAGTATCTGGAAACTCATCACACTCTAAGATTTCAATCTTCTCAACGTTAAGTCTATCATAGGTTTTACTTAAGTAAGCTAGGAAGGTCCCCAAACAATAAAAAAAAAAAAATGTTTTCAAAAATTCTTTTTCTTTTGTAAAAAATAAACAGAATAAGAACAAAGTTGTGTAAGGGAGATCCAATCATTTTGTGAGCTCACTGAAGGAAAACACTTTAATATTTGCTTAAGTATCATATAATGAAGACAAAATGGTCCTAAGATATTATGATATCAAAGAACTGGAGATCAGATACTTTTTGGAATTTTCCTCACATTTTTATTATGCTCTCTTTCTTACAATTCATTCAAATGCACAAGTTTAGTACTCCTTTCAAATTATTAAAGTTTGAATTTGCCTCTGAAATTCAGATTTGTGATTCATCAGGAAAAAATTATAATGTTGCCTTCTTAATCCCACCAAAAAAGAAGAAGAAGAAGAAGAAAGGAAGAAGAAGAAGAAGAAGAAGAAGAAGAAGAAGAAGAAGAAGAAGAAGCAGGAGGAGGAGGAGGAGGAGGAGAGGAAAGTACCCATTATTATATACTTGAGTTGCTGATCTAGCAGGCTCTGGACTTCCTGATTGTAAAGTTGTATTATGATCAGAACAATGCTTCGTCCTTCTAAAATAAGCATAATTCTCTATGCTATGTATGGTGTCCTCTTCAGACATGTTTTATTAGAGCCCCATTCCTTGTTGAACTGGATCATAAGATACAATGACACTCAAGGATATAGGCAGGGCCTTAATAATAATCAGATCTTTTTGATTTGAAAAATGGATTGTAAAAAAAAAAAAAAAAAAGAAAAATGGATTGTCCTTATCTATTATCAGGTGTGATTGGTTTTTTTTATGTATCAACTGGGCCAGGCTGTGGTACCCAGATACTTGCTAAAAAATTATTCTAGATATTTCTTGATGGTATTTTTAGATAAGATTAACATTTAAATCAGTAGACTTTGAGTAAAGCAGATTTATAGGTTGTAATGTGAGTAGACTCCATCCAATCAGCTACAGGCCTTAAGAGGAAAAGACTGGCCTCCCCCAAAGAAGAGAAAATTCTGCTGAAGACTGCTTTCAAATTCACATTGCATCATCAGCTCTTCCCTGGGTCTGCCAGCCTGCCAGCCTGCCCTGCCAGTTTTGGACTTGCCAACCACTGCAATTGTGTGAGCCAATTCCTTAAAATAAAGTTCTCCTTGAGTTCTCCTATATAACTATATATATATATATATATATATATATATATATAGTTCTGTTTCTCTGGAGAACCCAGGCAAACACTTAAGCTGTTTTATAAATGTAAATGGTTCTAAATGGCCCTTCTAGCCAAAATTATCAGCACTCAGGGGCTATAATTTTTCCCAGCCTCTTAGAGGTACACTCAGTTTTCTTGTTTTATGGGAAAAAGTGATATTCTAATTCCTTTGCACTCATTATCAACTTGGTATTAATCAGTTTGTTGTCACACTTGGCTCAAGAAGTTGGGCAGGATGGTTGGTTCAATTACCACTGAGTGACTAGAAAAATTTGGATATACAAAGTAGGAGGAAGAGGACCTCTTGTGAATGTGGTACCAGGTAATAGACTGGGGATGAGAAGGACACACGAGAGATGTCCTGTTGTGCTCAAGTGAGCCTCACTGGGGAATTAATCAAAACAACAACAGCCATAGCAACCTCCAAACAAAAACAAAACAGAAACAAAAACAAAACAAAAAAACAGCAAGCAAGTAAGATCTTGGTGAAAGTTTTAGAAGAACATGGTAGAGTTGGGTATGTTTGGTGTAGGAATCCATAGTTCAGAGAAATGTCTATTGAGAAGGTGATAAACAAAATTAGAGGACTATTTCCATGGAAGGCAATTGCAGTATAAAGTACTATCAATCCCAAGGTCTAGACAGAAGTTCTGATTCAGTAAACTTAGGCAAGTTACTTACTTTTCCAGAGTTTCAGTTTTCTTATTTGTTTCGTGTTAATGTTAAGGTCCTGAGATTTTAAGGAAATTTGGCATGTAAAATATTCATTAGTTTCTGACCCTTGCTGTGCAACAGACCTTAAAAAGATTGCAGAGATCTTTAAAAGTGTAGTCTCCCGGACTCTGCCCCAGATATACTAAATTAAAATGTCTGAGGCATGAAACACCAAATATATCCCTAGAAAAATTTCTTTAGGTGATTCTGATATAGTTGATGAAAGGATCTGTCTTTGTGATTCGTTGAGATCTTAAGAGTCTCACCCACTTCATGTCCTAGAGAAAATGCCCAAAGAAGAATGAACCTGAGTGAATAGTCTAAATAGTTGGGTTTTATGTCTTCCTTATGTTCTTATTCCTATTCCTATAGACTGGATTCAAATGAGGTTACTGTTCCCACAGTAGCAGCAGCACTCACTGATTCAGATCAGCACCAAAAGGAAATTGGTTACTGCCATGTGTGAAAATCCATCCAACCCCACATTTGTAGAATTCAGTTGAAGGATATGACTAGCCACAGTCAGATTTTTTCTTTAAAAAAGTCAATTATCAAAGGTAACAGCTGATTTTCCTGGTATACTACATACTTTTTTTTTTCCTCCCAGTAAGTTTCTTTAAATCCTAATGGCTAAACAGAACACCTGATTATTACATGTAATGATACTCTAAATCAAGAAATAATTCAGAGGTGAGATTAAAAACAGGACCATATTGCTGTTATATGAATTTTTCAGAGCAGGAATGAAGGACTAAGATACATTGAACTTTACCATATAAAATGAGTTTTGCTTTATATAGTCATATATAACCCAGTTTTATATATAAAACTACTTTATTTTATTGATTGGTCCTCTAGAGAAGAATATTTTATGTGAAGAGTCATATGTAACAAAAGGACAATGGAAGATATGTCATCATTATTATTTTTTATTAACAGGACACAACAGTGCTACCATTTAACTTAAGTAGCCCTTCATGAGCTTGGCAGTGATCACCATTTTGCTAGTATTAAGCTGTTCATTATTTTTGATCACTCTTTCAGTTTGGTTTCTTTATTATTGATTCCATACTCCTTCTGAAAACATATTACTTCTTTCTCAGCTTTCCCTAAATAGTAGTTGACCTCCACTTATGGCTCTGCTAGCTTTTCCTGTGGGTTCTTTGTTTCTCCTCATATGACTTTTCCATCCTACCTCTTTTCAGTCTGCACTCCATCTATCATTGCATCCAGTTACTGTGCTATCATATGGTTTACACATCCCCATCCATTAGCTCTCTTGTCTAACTCTCAGATTTACCACTGTGGGTATTCTTTAACCACTTTCCCAGGCTGGATAAATTAAAGCCACCTTTGATCCTTTACTCTCCTTCAATCTGTGGATCCATTCTGTCATGTAATCCCTTTGTTTCAAATTTTGGAAATATCGTAAATTCACAGCTTTCTTTCAATTTTCACATCTCTGTTATTAAGCCAAATTTATATCAACTTGCTCCTAGATTGCTAGAGGAGTTGTTTTCTGATTTTTCTCCAATACAAGTTACCTCAACAACACAAGCCAACCTGAAAATTTTTCCAAATTACTTTTTGGGCATCAGTTACATTATCCAATCAACATGCACTAAATTCCCGCTATATTAGAATTTTTCATTTGACATTATATGACATACAAAGCCAAAGAATAGAGTAAGAGACCCAAGTTTTAAGGAATATAATATTTACTAGTAGGGTAATACAAATGTGCAAGAGCTAAAAACAAAACTGAACATGTCAAATTGCATAATAAATGTACAGGCATAGTTATCATACCAAGGAAGGGGAGGAGATGTCAATGTCCATGAATTTTTAGAATATTTATTGTATTTAAACTGGCAGATACCTTAAAATAAATATTCAGTGTATCAGAGTGGAAATAAAAGCAATAAAGCTAATGTAGGAATTGTATGCAATATTTTGAAAGCCTTTGAATAAATTTACCCAGGGATGAATATAGGATAGAAATAGAGGATCCAGAGCAAAAATGATGGTTGAGCCCAGACCATTGATTGATTAGACATAAATAGATTGATAAATATGTATATAGATAAATATACAGATATATAGAGGCAAACAAAATGATGTATAGACATTAGATGGAAGGATAGGTAAGTGGATGGATGGAATGATGGATATATATCTAAAGAAAGAACATCATGCACAAAGATGCAGAAATTTAAAAGCCTCCAGGAGAGATGTTCAAGGAAACTACTTTGAATCATATTTGCTATTATAATTATATTAGGTTGTAGTGTCACCAGTTGATTTTTCATAAAAGGGTAGAGACTGTTGATTTGCCCAGACATGTAATTCAGAACAAAATGTTCAAGGGCTATCTTCTTTTTAGGAGATAATAACAAGGTAAGGATGAATCTAGAAATTCTTTATTTGTAGAGGTACTCTCAAAAGGTTGAGAAAATTTTTTATAAGGAGCTTGCATAGACTGAAGTTGAAGACAGTATTGCGAAGTTGATTTATTTTTCTGTACTTTGATTTTATTTTCTTAAATTGCAATATGATTGTATCTCATACTTTAAAAGTTACAATATGGAAAAGTGTAAAATTTGTATTTTTCCATGGTGAATATTTAAGTGCTTGAGTGCAGTGATCGTAGGGATTAACAGTCTATTTAAAAGAGAGAACCCATTCCTGCTTTAATAGTAATTTCTAGATAAGAAGTAGAAGTAAACATTTTTCATTAGTTTTATCTGTTCAAACCCCGACAAAGGTCCATGTGGAGAGACTTAGAATCAATACCAACCTTCAAATTTAAATAAGATTTTTGCAATTTCTAAGTCCTTGTGAACTGTTAAAAAAGACAACTTAAAAACAATACATGCTTTCGTGCATTTGTTGATAAAAATCTAGTCTCGGATGTTTTTAGCCATATTTATAGTCAAAATCATTTTCTGATGGAAATTTAAGTTCAGAAATGCTGAATTCCATCAAGTTGAGAGTTAGGTTCAAGCTTCCTTAGCTTAGATTATGAATAATATGTACCATGATAAATGTCCAACTAATAAACACCTAGTACTTTTTACCCAGGATGATCATATATTGCCTTCCAAACAAATAATACATTCTTTTCTAGTCCCTCAACAGTAACCAAATGTAGGGAAAGGTAGGATTATGGCAAGAATAATTCAACTAGAGCAGTTCATTAGGAAATCCTTATTGAGCCTGTATATTGTGCTTCTCATAATTGAGAGCAATGCTAGGGCAAGGCAGCATTGTGTGGGCTTTTAGCCTTCATTTAACTTTTATACTTCATTTAACTGGTATTGCTAGAAAATACTTTTACAGTATTTGGCTAATTCATAGTCTCAAAAATATAATGGTGGATTCCATTAGACCTTCTAAATAATTATATACATCTCTGCTTATATCGTCTCAAGTCACAAAATCAGGAGTGCAATTTCTTCCAAGTATCCCAAATTAATATCGCCTATATAGAAAAATTCCTTAAAATGATTTATTCTTAACAGTAATTTTAAGAATTGAATAGATTTAGTAAATGATTAATGTTCTAACCCTCCAACCATTTTAGGGCAATGTTTGCACATGGCTAAACAAATAGAACTTTGCAGAGCATAATAAAATATGCGTCTGCTCTTTGCTTTCTTGATTGATTTGGATCGCTGTACAATCATTAAGCTGAGGTCTCTCTTGAAGGGTAGAAAGGGCTGCTGGCAGGGAGCCACTTTGGCAGGCTCTTCCATGTTGTGGTCTGCTTGGTTCATCCGCAGAGACAAGGATTAAGATAGAATTATAGGAAATCCTATTGAGGTAAAGACCTACTGGATAAGAACAGGGAAAATTAATTTAAGCTTCTCTACTTCTTCGACATAACCTTTTAAAATACTGGGTTACAGTGTGTTCATTTCACTTGTAATTCTGACATAAGATACTAATGGGAATGGCATTTGAAGAGAGACTGACTTATGTGTATAAACTGTCACAGGTATGTCCATATTTAAGGTCCTTTGGGCCTTAAATATGATAACATTTTTCCAGGTTGTGAGCAGAGATTGGAAGCTATTAAACTCTAAGCTTGTAAAGATAAGTGTGTACAATCTCTAGCTCTTGGAGAGTAAAGAGTTCTGGAGTTCTAAAATGTTGATTTATAGATTTAAATATATTAACTCAGCACTATTATGGATATCATAATTTTGTTGTTGTTGCTTCAACAGATATGGAGCCTCAAAAAGGCATCGCTGTTGTTCAAATCTTTTATAAAGACCATATAATGACACCAACTGATGCTTTCCGGAAAGCAGACAACAATTTAGCTTAAAAGCAGCCCTGGAATAATGAATTGGATCCCTTCAGCTCATGGCCCCTGAATGTTGGTCAGCCACAGATAAGGGGCCTCCTCATCTAACAGTAATCCTAATACAAACACCAGTTCTGGGCTCCTTGTGTAGTCTATAATATGGCCCATTTTGTACATAAGGTTATAGAAGCCGAGAGAATTTAAATGACTTCGCCAAAATCAGAGTCAGTAAGCAGTGGAGTTAAGAGGTGGATTAAAACCATCCAAATTTGCTCTTATGGATGTATTTTTGAGTAGTGTCAACTAAATGTGTAGCTCAGATTGCTCTCAGGAATAGAAAACAGAAAAAAAAAAAAAAAAGGAGAGAGAGAGAGAAAGAAAAGAGCAGAAAGGAAAGAAACAGCTCCTGGAGTTTGAGCAGAAATACCTCTAATGCCCTGAAATGAAGGCAAGGCTGCAGATTCCAAGACCACAGATGTGTGGCATGCATGAATGGCCTCTGGCCAGACAACTGTTTCTCCATCCAGGGAAGGCTCCGTTCTGGTGCTAGGAGAATCAGGTTGGGGGATGGGCATAAATGGTTGGTGTGCCCAATAGAATGAAAAGGTCCACATCTTGCTTGCTCACCTCACTTACTAATTAAACCAGACTTTTGGAAGCCATAGCTAATGAGAGCATCCAAAAAATGTTTGAATAGTTGCTGTATGAAACGGGCTGGAAAATGAGGATGGAAAGACAAACAGAAGAAATGATAGTGTGGGACTATGTGTCCTTTCATGCTGAGGTCATCAGAAACTTCCAGGGAAGATGTCAGATTCTCAGAAGCAACTGTCCTGGGGTCCTTTTTTCAAGTGTCTCTGTATTTTGATAGGGCCTAACTATTTTAACCACTCATGGGGAAATAAGCAACAGAAAGGGGAGTTGAAAAGTCAGAATTAATATTTTAAACATATCCTCTTTGCTTTAGTAAGAGCTGTGTTTAATTAACTCAAAATGACTTCAGGTTTGGCCAGGGATAACCTTTCTCTTTTCCACTTACTGATCATTTCTAATTCATTTCTCTTTTCTTTATTGATGGGTATGGCTGGGGCTGCTAAGGGCAAGAAGAGAAAAATGAGACTGTAGTTTTAAAGCTTCAGCCCATTTTCCATTTATCCTTTTTCTTATGAAAAGGCACATCAATTGGAAAGAAAATTGAAGAAATGAAAATTTGTTACACGACATAAATAACATACAATGTGCATCATCAAGTCATTAGTACAAAAAATTTTCATTTGATGTTGTGTTTGAATATAGTGTATATGTGGCTCACACGCGCCTGTGTGTGTATGTGTGTGTGTGTGTGAATTGCTATTCCACCTGTCTTTCTAATGGGTGAGTAAAATAGACTTCACCCATTATCTCCACTTTCAGACAAACCAAACCATTGCTGATATTGCTGATACATATGCATTTATTCTATAAAGATATACTAGAATGATCTATGTTGGAATCACCAGGAGTGTGTAAGTAATGCTTCTCTGAGATAATTGCCTAAAAGAAAGTGACAAAAGGATGTAGATGCTTTTTACTCTCTAATCCAAGTCTGGTAGGAAGACGATGTGAGAGGGGTGCTTCAGTGGCTCAGTTGGTTAACTGTCAGACTCTTGATTTAATTTAGCTTATGATTTCAGGGTTCTGAGATGGAGCCCCAGCTCAGGTTCTGTACTAAGCATGGAGCCTGCTTCAGATTCTCTCTCCCTCTGCCCCTCCCCCTGCTCTCCCTCTAAGATAGATAAATAAAATGATTAAAAAAAAAGATGATGATATGAGAAAATACTTGAAAACCATAGTGAAAGGATGCCTTGGACATTGAGCCATGGGCCTCTGTGGTCTAGGAAATAGAGACAGGCACCTGCCTTATTCTAGTACTATCTGTATAAGATTTTCAGTTTGGGCAAATCATAGGCTATGGAATATGTAGAAGTGGTCAGGAGAGAGCTTTTACTAATAAATCCAACTCAAGGAGGCTGCTGGGCAGGACCAAGCACTCCAAGTGAGGTACACAGAGTAGTGCACCCACATAGTAGAAGGTGAGTGGAAAGAGGTATCTGTTGAGGGCAGTGCTTGCCTCAGACTCGCAGGATGGCCTCCGTGATGGGGGAGGTACCCATGAACTTTCAAAGGCACTTCCAGGGGATAAATAGCTGGAATTTTGCATTCAATACCCCGCAGAGGTAGGATGTGCTTCTTTCCCTCTCAAGCCTCCTCTCTTGCAGAGTAATAAGTGGGCAAGGAAAAAGAAAAAGTAATAAACACACATACATGCATGTGCACACACAAATATACACATCTGTGCATGTACAAATTTGCAAACATATTCCAACCATCTTGATCACTGCAAGATTTCAAGCTCAAGTAGGGGGACTGGGGTGGGACTTGTGTGTATGTCTCTGTGTGCACAGAATTTTCAAAAACGGTTGTGAGATTAAGGTTTAGATTTGAAGTTTGACCTTGGCTAACTTGAGCTAGAGAAAATTCACAAAACATGTCTAACCATGTAATTTATATCATGACAGGTACATACCAATTGCTCATACACAAGCCATCTAGATACCTAAGTTTGTGTTCCAAATATTCATCAGAAGAAACATGTTTGCATCATAACATATGCATACAACAAATTTTCATACAATAAAAATGTTATTTAAGTCATTTGTTGATATATATATAATTTTTATCTCTAAATGGCTAAATTCAAAATATAATGAGAATCTTTAAATTACTTCACTTTTTGTGAATTGAAAGGAACCCATTCTATGAGATTTGCTGTGTAATCATTAGACTTTTTCCAAATATAGAGACAGCTGACTTGTAAATAGTTTTTGCTGCTTCGTATTTATACTTTCATGATAAATGTTAGATATATTTATTTATTTTATTTTTTTTATTTAAAAATATTTTATTTCTTTATTTATTCATGGGAGACACAGAGAGAAAGAGAGTGAGAGGCAGAAGGAGAAGCAGGCTCCATGCAGGGAGCTTGATGCGGGACTTGATCCTGGGACTCCAGGATCACGCCCTGGGCTGAAGGCAGGTGCTAAACCGCTGAGCCACCCAGAGATCCCAGAGATAAATGATAGATTTAAACAAATCTTTTTATCCATGCCACATCTAATTTTATTTGTAATCTTTATCACTATAATAAACATGATATTCACATTCAAGTATCATGTTTAGTGGATTTATCCTGTGACCATATGATTTTTAAATTTTAATTATTTACCTATTTATTTATTTTTTTGATTTTCAGATTTTAAAGGAAAGGTATGAGGACAATTTTTTAATGATATTTCCCTAGCCTGAATGAACAATTGGGATGTGAGCAGTGGGCATTATTCCTCGAGGAAAATAAAATAAGTGAAGGTCTTCAAAATATAAATATGTAATCTGCTCACCATTATGAGCAACTATTCACTCATAGGTGGCCCATCAGTAAATTATAGGCCAAGAGTAATTCCAGAAATAAGGGGGAAAACGTATGTCAAGACCACTGCCTACAGTCAAAACTTACTGTTTTTTTTTTCATTAAACAATGCTATTATGTTCAAAACCCAATTATTTATTCTCATTCCTCCCTAAGAAAAACATTATTGGATAACAATTTCATTTTCACCTAAGTTTGGTCAACTATTCTCTAGTAATAAAACAGACTTTACTACATTAAAAATGCATTATTTGAACATTTTCAGTTTTCTTTGCTGCTCTTTATCTAACTCAATGATGCCATCAATATTTTCTACAAGTTAAATGTTTTCTTCTCTTACAGAGGGACATATGCCAGTGAAGAGTGTAAGTCTTGACATAAAGATGATCCTTATTATCCCTTCTCACCCCTTTATTTTTAGTCTGTGTAGTTTGGATTTTTATCTCTACTGACAATGTGTGGACAGTACCTCTAACATTTCATTTTAGTCAATCTATCCCCTATCTGAGCAACAGGACAGCTTGAAGTGTTGCACTTTACGCAGGCAGAAGTGATATCACAGAGATTCCAGCTGTTGACTGCCAGAGTCACCAGTGGCAGGTGACGAGACATTTTGGGACTGGCAGGTGATGAGAGATTATTGCTGTCCTGCAAAGCAAGACGTCAAGAAGCATTCCCAGCTGTTTGCCAGATGACAGACTGGTTGGGAATCTTTGGTGTGAAATGGTCATTCTCATTCACACTCAAAACTTTGAGCTGTGACTTCAGCATTACCCCAGAGATAAAAAGGGGAAAGGACGTGCAGAACCAGACATCCAGTCTATCTTTTAAGGATCCATTGCAACATTTCTTCTATTCTGGCTACATATATTTCTTTTTCATGGTTGTTTTACATGATTTTGGGAGTTTCATCTCATCATAAGTAATGCCGGAAGACCTGAAGTTGGTGTCCTTTGAGATGGAATTTGGAGTTCTATTCTGTTGGCTTCTCCAAACAAAACTACTTTGCTTTAGGAATGTTTAAATATCTCATGGAATAAATCCTACCTGGGTTTTCTGCATGCTCTTTTCTCTTTTTGTTTCTAGGGTAATTCTGACATCATTGTTTAAGAGTTTGAGCATGAATGCACAAAAAGGCACTCTCAAAGAGATTCACATTAGTAGCTCACCCTAGAATGAGCCGTATAAATGACAGTGACCCTTTTTTATATGATTGACTCCAGATAATCAGCCATGAAAGCGTTAGGGGTATATTTTAAGAGTATGTATATCAAGAGTATATTTCCTCGTATGCCTGGAAGGTAACTGAAAGTATCTTAGTAAACAGAAACGGAAGACTAACAAGACCAATATATGGTCCTGAAAGAACAAAAATTTATACCCAAAGTTGAGAAGAGATTATTATATTTGAGTGGGAGCCTACTGGAAAATTAAAATCCCATCTTTGATGAAAGAGTGATTTTAAACTATAACATAAGAAGCTGTGTTAAAAATTTTTCATGATTTAGCTGCTCTCTGGATATAATAATATTCAAGGTTTGAAATGTAAATCATTCTTCAATCTCAGCTTACTTAATGTACACATGCAGCATAACCACTGTATGACAAGAAAGCAGAACGGCCTGTTCAGATATTTACTTACACTCTCAGTAACAAACATCTGCTTCACCAGGTCCCTAATGGTACTCAATTCTGCCCTCCATGATTACTGTAGATAACTGGTACTTGTTTAAATAACTCAAATACATAATAAAATTAAAACATTGGCAGCATCAAATACATACAATACTCTAGTCAACAAATGTAAAATACAAATAATTCATTTAAACATTAATGGGATTTTTTTTCTCTCCAAGGCTGAGACAGGAGATTTGTGTTCCATTTGCTGATGAAAGCTATATGTGGCTTGAAAAATGGCAAAATCTCTTTACATAAAGCCTATGTACGTCAGTACTCACACACTGCTTCTTTCTAACATTTAGGAGAAGCCAAATCATAATGTTTACATAAACCTATTCATTTACTTCAGAACTCCCACAAAAAGAAATGTGACAAAGTTTAAGCAGCAACACTACCATTTAGATTTTTTTTTCCCCATGAAAATCAAACGAAGTTGTTTTTCCCAAAAATATTCCCCAAAGAAAGCAGAGCTTTACCTTATTATGGTAGCTTGGAAATTTTCCATGAAAGATTTTAAAGTCCATGTGGAGTTTAAAAGGTGTATTACAGTACATTACTATTTAGAAAAATCCTTTAAACTGTTTTAAAATTCCAGGGCCCATACCTGAATGCTCCATATAGCACTCTTAATTGTCTTACAACTCCTTTGTAATTCTGGATTGGAAAAAAGGCAAAAGTGTAATAAGAAGTCTGAAAATTCATTCCTTCATGTTGTGTTTCATAAATAGAAAGCCACAATTATGTCTGCACTAATTGTCATTGGTTTTCACTGGGAAAAAAATGGACTCAGTGCTTTTATTTATGATATATGGTAGCCTCAATTTAGCAGTTGATAGCTAAGGAGAATGTAAGACAGGTTGTCTTTTGAGAAAATTACTTAGGTGCTAAGTGACCCACTTATTTTTTTTTATAAAGATTTTATTTATTTATTCATGAGAGACACAGAGAGAGAGAGAGAGAGAGAGAGAGAGAGGCAGAGACAGGCAGAGGGAGAAGCAGGCTCCATGCAGGGAGCCTGAGGTGGGACTTGATCCTGCATCTCCAGGATCATGCCCTGGGCTGAAGGTAGCGCTAAACCGCTGAGCCACCCGGGCTGCCCAAGTGACCCACTTATAACATAATTCCTACATTACACAGATCCAAATACTTGAATTCAAACACAATATAATAGATAGTATCCAGGGCAAGACATGTTACGTATAGTTTAATAGAAAATAATTGAGTCTACAAGATACCCAATAATCCTCAGTCTAATTTGATTATTCCAAAATAGTCATAAATAAATGTTCACATACTTTTTTTTCAAATAATATTTACTGGAATGTAACCACATACTGGTAGAATTTGGGTTCACCAATTATTTAAGGTCATGAGAAAATTATAAATGTTTGAGCTGCAGTCCATTCTTATCTTTCTTTCCTCTTCATAAATTTCAGGAACTATGTGCATGTGTAAATCTATATTTTAAGTTGGTGACAATAAAAGAAATTGGAACATAAAGTTTCCACATGGCTACAAATGCGAGATTGAATTCATGCCATGGCCTTAATCCTCCCACAGATAATCTCAGAAATATTTTCCTTTTTTTAAAAAAAATATTTATTTATTCATGAGAGACACACAGAAAGAGACAGAGATGTAGGCAGAGGGAGAAGGAGGCTCTCCCCGAGAAGCCTGATTCAGGACTCTATCTCAGGACCCTGGGATCATGCCATGAGCCAAAGGCAGACAATCACTGAGCCACCCAAGTGCCCCTCTCAGCAATATTTTTTGAAAGATTTTTATTTATTTATTAATTCATGAGACACACACACACACACACACACACACAGAGGCAAAGACACAGGCTGAAGGAGCAGCAGGCTCCATGCGGGGAGCCCAACGTGGGACTCCATCCCAGGTCTCCAGGATCACACCCTGGGCCAAAGGCGGTGCTAAACCGCTGAGCTACCCGGGTTGCCCTTTCAGCAATATTTTTAAGTGCAAGTAAAAAGTAATACAAGAAATACAACACATTTTGGTATTTCCAAAAAAAAAAAAAAAAAAAAAAGGAGAAAAAAGGGGACTGTTACCATTATTATAATTATTATTATGTAGTGGAGAAAATCTTCAAGTCTAGGCAAACTCTATTTTTTCCTTGTTTTTTTCTGCTTTGTCCTTAAAATTAAGAGTATCCTCCCTTTCCCTCTTGTGCAGTCATCGACTGGCTGGTCTTTCCTCCCTGGCCCTCTTCACACTCAGACTATTTTTACTTTGTTGTTACTCCTACAGAAAACCCTGCGGACTCTTTGCATTGTCAAATTTTACTGCTCAGCACCATAGGGAAAAACAGAACAAAAATATTTCAAAGAAAGAAGTTGAAAATACTCATAGCGCGTATTCTAAAAGCAGAATCTTAGAGTCATATTGCCAAGGTTAGATTAGCAGTTCCAACACTTATTAATTAGCTTTGTGATGGTGATCAAGATATTTAATGGCTCCTTCTTCCTTATTACAAAGAGGATAATCATGTGACCACCTCACATGACATGGTATGGGATAAATGAAATCATGCCAATAAAGTTCTTTTTTTAAAATATTTTATTTATTTATGAGAGAACTGGAGAAGGAGAGAGAGAGAGGGACAAGCAGACTCTGCACTGAGCCCTGAGCCCAATGAAGGGCTCCGTCTTTCACAGTGCTTGATCTCACAACCCTGAACCCTGAGATCATGAGCTGAAACCAAGAGTCAGGCACCCAATTGACTGAGACACCCAGGCTCAGTTCTTAATACAATGGCTGACATATAGGAGTAAGTGATTTAATATTCATTAGCTATTCTATTGGATATCTGTATCCATGAGATATGTATTCTCTCTCTTCCTCATTTTCCTCCTGACATATTTTCAGTCCTCAATTTATGTATCATTGAATTCATGATTCAATGAAATCTTTCTTGCCTGACTCATTGTCCTCCTTTATTATCATCAGTAAATGTGAAAACAAAAGCAATGGATGTCTTCTTATCATGACCTTAATGGATCTTTAGAATTTTTCTGATTTGATATTTTTCCCCCCGAACTCAGTTTCTCCAAAGAATTTCTTCTTATGAGTTATTGTAAATAAAATATTTAGATGAATGGAGCATGATAGTGCTCATTTAATTTCATCTATCATTATTTGCTATCATCATTATTGCTATTATTATTTATTATTATTATTTAGAGTCATTTTTTTACAATGGTTGAAATTGTAAAAAACTCAAAATTTCCCTTCTATATAAGGAATTCTTTTGAGAGAATTCACAGTTCTTGAGTATATGCACCCCCTAACCACCCTCCTCTATGGTACATAGGAGCTAAGAGTACCCTTATCATTTCCCTTTTTGGGAATATATGATGAGAGAAAATAATAGCAATACTAATAAATCCTGCATGTATGGACATTGTCTTCCTAGTGCTGAAAAGAAACAAGGGGGGACTTCTTAGTGGCATACCAAAGATATCATACCCAAGATATAAACAAGTCTAGATTAGGAAAATAATTTTACCATTAAGAATTGTATTATACACTAAGATATATAGTACACCAGGAATATAATGACTGGCAGTATAATTAAATCCATGATATGATGAAATTCCAAAATAGGCTTTTACTCTGTTACTCTTTTTTTAAAAAAAAAACAATGTAAAACAAAGGATGGAGACTATGTGTGGTAGAAATTACTCAGTGAACAAATAAGCTTTTATGTTTGTTCAATGTGTTTGTTTCTTCTTTTATCTTCTTTATTTTTTTCTTTTTTAATGGCCACAGAGACTACCCATTCATATGCACTTTAAAGCGGAAAATGTTCATACAGAAGCTAACTTTGGACACGCAGGCAAATATTTCATTAAAGTGTGGTGTGAAAAAAATACATGCCAGGGGCACCTGGATGGCTCAGTTGGTTAAGCATCCGACTCTTGATTTCAGCTCTAGTCTTGATTTTGGGGTCCTGGGATCTGGCCCCCACATCAGACTCTGCACAGCATGAAGTCTTCTTGTTCTTTTTCCTCTGCTCCTCTCCTGCCCTCTGCCATAAATAAATAAACAAACAAACAAACAAACAAACATGACAGTATAAATAAAGTTCCAAAATAGGAGAAGACTCTGTCTGAAAAACTTTGGCTTAGTTTTGTGGGTTTCATATTGGGTAGAATTTAAGCAAGTCATTTCATTAGGAGGAAAGATAGGAAGCAGGGTGGAAAAAGAGAAAGAATGACAAGGCAGGAGAGGATGGTAAGGAAAGGATTTTTTAGTCAGTCTGGAGCGCTTGAGACTGCTTCTTTGGGAAGAAGGGTCAGGCTTGCTGAAGGTTTTTGGGTTAACCAAAGGAATTATTATTGCCTTATATGTAGCAATGGGATGAGTTAGACTGTCCCAATGTTCATTCATTCATCTAAAAAATATTCACTGAGCACCTTTTACATGTCAAGTTCTGGGGCTAGTAGTCAATACTATGCTCTGGGGCTATAGTAGTTAATAAAATCAACAAACACCCTTGACCTTACATAGTTTATTTTCTTTTGGGGTGAAACACATATTAAAATGCACATTAGGAATCCCTGGGTGGCTCAGGGGTTTAGCGCCTACCTTCCGCCCAGGGCATGATCCTGGAATCCCAGGATCAAATCCTGCATCAGGTTCCATGCATGGAGCCTGCTTCTCCCTCTGCCTATGTCTCTGCCTTTCTCTCTCTCTCTCTCTCTCTCTCTCTCTCTGTGTCTAATGAATAAATTTAAAAAATCTTAAATAAAAAAATAATAGAATTGTTAAAAAATAAAATAAAATAAAATGCACATTAAAATATAAAATATGGGATCCCTGGGTGGCGCAGCGGTTTGGCGCCTGCCTTTGGCCCAGGGCGCGATCCTGGAGACCCGGGATCGAATCCCACGTCAGGCTCCCGGTGCATGGAGCCTGCTTCTCCCTCCTCCTGTGTCTCTGCCTCTTTCTCTCTCTATGTCTATCATGAATAAATAAATAAATCTTTAAAAAAAATAAAATAAAATATAAAATATGATTGGTGATAAATATAGAAAAATAAAGCATTCATAAAAGGAGATAAGAAATACTAAAAATGGGACAAACTTAGGCAGTTACATCAGAGAAGCTCTCTCGAAAAATGTAACAGTTGAATCAATTCTTGAAAGAAATAAGGGAATGAGCCACGGAGACGATTATGGAGGGGGCGTTTGCAGGTAAAAGGGAACAGCAAGTTAAAGAGCCTGAGTTGGAAATAAAGTGGCATGGTTAAGGCATGGTGTATAAGTCATCATGACTTTAGAAGAGTGAGCAGAGATGGGAGTAGCAGGAGACAGGGAAGTAAGGGAAAGGAAACCCAAGTAAACAGAATACAATTTTCTTGTATTTTAACCAAAATGTAAAGTTGAATTGCATAACATCCTGCCCCTTTTCATTTCTCTCATCTTAACTTCTTTGGATGGATATTTGATAATGTCATTCAGTCTTCTAGCTCAAGGATAAATCATTTAGGCATTGAAGGCCACCGTAAGGCATCCAATGAGAACATAGAGGAAAGGAAAGCCATGATCTGGCTTGCACTTCTTGACAACATCTTTGGATGGCTATGTTAGGAGTAGGTGACATAGGGTGGAAATAAAAGCTAACCAAGAAGCCATGGCAATAATCTAAGTGAGAAATGATGGAGCCGGGGAGCACAGCTATAATAAGTGTCGAGGTGGTGAAAAGTGATTGGATCCAGAAATCTGTATTTTCAAGGTTGAGGAATTGGAAGGATAAAGTTGTCAGTGATTTGAGTTGAACTGGGCTCCAGGACAATATTATAATTAAAAAAGATTGGACTCAGTTTTGGACATGTGGAATTTGAAATGCCTATGATTTGGCTACCAATACTAATGAAAGTGTATATGCTGTTAGTGTGTAATTGACACAAAACTGCAACTAATTTGTACTGCCCACCCAGTTATTCACTCCACAAATATTGGTTGAATATTACTATGTGACCACTACCATGGTTGATGCAGTGTGTCCTTGACATGGGTGTGTGTCAAGGACAACACAAATGTTTATATGCTCTGATTTTGTAGTTCTATTTGTAGAAAATGATATTAAAGACAAAATTAGAAGAGCAATCCAACATATAATCAGAACACCATTCATTGTAGCTTGAAGGATAGTAGGTTCGGATGACTTGTACTATCCTATCCCTAATTAACGTTTATTACAATGGGTGAAAAACAAATAGAAAAGATCACCATCCACTTGTAGACCTGTTTCTTATGTACTGCATTTATACTTACCTTGCTCAGCTTACAGGATTTTATGGCATCAAGAATGAGAATTTCTTGGACCCCTGTAACTTCTGGAGACAACAACTCTCTAACACTTATGAGATAATTATGAATAAGGTTTCAAAATAAATTCCTACTAAGGATATAAGAAAAGGGAAAGGGAATCCAAATTAATGCAGTATAATAATCCTTATTATAGTTTAACCAAAATTTGATTATATTGAGAGATGAGCAGTGAAAAGCACTCTGTCTCTTTTCATTTATTTCACTCTAGTTTTGCCTGCTGGATGCCTGATTGCATCATTCCTGCATATATAGCTCAAGAGTGATTTTAGCTTCACTTCTTTGGGTTTTAGAAAGATGTCAATTTCTGACGGATCTGATTGTTAGTCTTCTCGGTAGGTAAGGACCAGCTCTTACGGAAATGTTTCATCAATCCAGACCCATTTTATTTGTTTATATACTGAATATTCTCTTTCATTTGTCAAGAGCCAAGTATAGAGGGAGGCATCAACTTTGGTGAAACTTGGCTTTGTTGTGACATGTATTTTTTCAGCTAATGTCTATACCCATGTTAATCGTTTTGGCCAGTCATGAAGGCTAATGTCCTCTTGTTCTGGGATAGAATTATCTTGCTCAAGTCTTTTCAGACAAGCATGCCAGAAACATTTGGTTTTAAATGCTTACCCTTTTCAACGACAGGTCCTTGAATGTCCTATAAAATTTTTGAGGAGCATCTCCAATTCTCTGGTCATTTGCAGCATTTTTTAATCTAACTTAGTATGTCTACCTGCCTTTCTATGCTTATTCTCCATCTTCCACTAATCAATACTTCCACATAGTTTAATATATTTTCAGAAAACTAATATTTCAAACACAAACTATGCTGAATAGATTATTTTATAGGTAATGATCACTATTTTTTTTAGAAATAATAAGCATTGTTTTTGGACAGGAACTAATTATTTTATTAGTATTAATATAAAATTGCAAAACAGATGCACCATCGTATACAGCTTATGAATCAACATAAAAAAGTGTTGTGTCAGTAGGCATTCCTTTATTTTAATAAGTTGTTTCTGATGGTAAAGTAACTAAATGAAATAAAAAGAATTTGGTAACAATCATATTTTTACTGCCATTGACAAGGGTCAGTTTACTGAGGTATATTTTTGGATTACTATTGGAAGTAGCTCAGCAAATATTGAGAGCTCTGTCAATGCTCAGAAAACGAAAAGTCGGGCACCTGGATGGCTCAGGGATTGAGCATCTGCCTTTGGTTCAGGTCATGATCCTGGGATCAAATCCTGCATTGAGCTCCCCATAGGGAACCTGCTTCTCCCTCTGCCTATGTCTTTACCTCTCTCTCTCTGTGTCTCTCATGAATAAATAAAAATAAAATCTAAAATAAATCCAAAAGTCCTATCAATTTCTTAACAGCTATATATGATTCTTATATTTTCTTTAAAAGGATGCTACTATATTACTGAATAACCATAGTCTAGCTAGAGGGAATAATTTATGGAATTAAAAAAATGTGAACTTGTGATAAAGCTGAAAAAAATTTGCATGCTCTTTGTAGCAGGACATAATTTGCAAATTCATATAACACTACAAAAAATCCATTTTGAAATCTTTTTAAAAATTAATTTATTTTTCATGTATATTTTTTTATTGAAGTTCGATTTCCTGACATATAGTATCACACCCAGTGCTCATTCCCTCAAATGCCCCCCTCAGTGCCCATCACCCAGTCACCCCATCCCCCTGCCCACCTCCCCTTCCACTACCCCTTGTTGGTTTCCCAGAGTTAGGAGCCTCTCATAGTTTATCACCCTGTCTGATTTTTCCCACTCATTTTCTCTCCTTTCTTTATAAACCCTTTCATTATTTTTTATATTTCCTGTATGAGTGAAACCATATGATTATCCTTCTTTGATTAACTTTCTTCACTCAGCATAATACCCTCCAGTTCCATCTACCTTGAAGAAAATGATGGGCATTTGTCGTTTCTAATGGCTGAGTAATATTACATTATATATATATATATATATATACCACTTAAGATAAAATTTAAAGTAAAAACTACCTACAGTAATAATATTATTAATGTAATAAAAATATTATTTTGATATTAAATTATATTTCTTTTGTATTAATGGCTAAATATGAGTACACAAAAATAATCATTCACTCACAAATTTATCCAACAGACTTTTTGTTGCCTCCTCTGTCCAGGGAGCCCTGGACTTACAAAGGATGATGATGAACTCTCTGCACTAGGACTTAGATGTTTAGGATACACCAATAATTAAATAGTAATATTGGGCATTATTGCAGAGATGGCTAGTTTCTATGGAACTAAATAGAAATATCACATAATTAATATTAAGAGAGAGGAGTCTAGAAAGCCTTTATTTCAATAGTTGTTTTTACTGAGGGATAGGGGAAATTAGAAGTAAGTGTGGGACATCTGGGTGGCTTAGTGGTTGAGCATCTGCCTTAAGCTCAGGTCATGAGTCTGGAGTCCTACGGTAGAGTCACACATTGGGGTCCCCACAGGGAGCCTGCTTCTCCCTCTACCTATGTCTCTGCCTCTCTCTGTGTGTTTCTCATGAATAAATGAATAAAATCTTAGAAAAAAAGTATGAGGAAAGGCAGAGATCCAGTGAGTTCTATAGAATAGGAGAATTCAAGAAAGAAATCTTTGCAGAGACCTAGAGAAGAGTGTATACACATTAAGTTTGAGAAGCTATGAGTATTTCATAGCAGTAGGACACTAGCTGAGTTAATGGTAACGATGAGAGAATAAGACCTGGAAAGGAAATTAGGGACACATTCTTTAAGTATTATGTAGAATATTTTAAAGAGTTTAAGTCATTTTTTGAAGAATACTGCGTGTGTGTGTGTATGTGTGTGTGTACACAGTGGTGGGCATATGATGCATGAAAGAGGGAGGATGGGGAAGGAAGTCAGTGATGGGATCTACATTTCAGAAAAACTCCTAGATGCAGTGTAGAGGATGACTAACGTAGTTTAGAACTGATACAGAAGTGGGAAGAAAAGAAAATGACAAAGAAATATAAGAAATAAACAAGTAGGAGTTACCAGTCATGACTACAAACGAACAAAAACAGATAAATTTAAGGTCACATTCTCTAAATGCAGGATCTATCTGGAAAAGTAAGGAGGAAGCAGTCCATGGGGAGAACATTAGGTCTCTATGAAACTGAAGAACAGGCAGGAAAAGTCATAGGTGCAGAGCACATACATTCGAGACAGAAGACGTGACAGAAAAGTTTTACCTGCTTTGCAGTTTGGCTTCATAATGGCTCCAATTATATCATTACATGGGGAAGATAAAGAAACTCTCCAACAACTGTCAGGATTTCAAATTCATATAACCAATGGTTGACAACAGAAGTTTCATTTATCCATTACCACATAACATTCCATCCACCAGAAATAAAATTGTAATGGCTCAAAGTAATAACAATTACTGATTTTGCTTATAAATTTGCAGTTTGTGCAGAGTTAAGTAAAGACGACTCATATCTGATCCCTGGTGTTTGGAGCCTCAGTTGAAGTGATTCAAATCCCTAAGGGCTGGAACAGCTAAAGCTGTTTGTATCTCTCTCTCTCTCTCTCTCTCTCTCTCTCTCTCTCTCTCTCTCTCCCCTCAAGTGATTTCAGGAATTTCCATGTGATTACTTCAGCATCAAATGTCAGAATAGTTCAATTTCTTGCCCGGCATCCCAAAAATCTAAGAACCAGCATTCTAAGAAATCTAGTGGAAGCTTTGAGCCTTAAAAAAAAAGTTTATTTGTTTATTTTAGAGAGAGAGACAGAGAGAGCATGAATGGTGGGGTGAGGCAAAGGGAGAGAGAGAATCCTTGAGCAGACTCTCTGCTCAATGCAGAGCCTGATGCAGGGCTCAATCTCAGGATCCTGAGTTCAAGACCTGAGCCAAAACCAGGAGTCAGCTGTTGAGCCACACAGACACTCAGCTCTGAAGCTTCTTCTGAGCTAGCCAAGGGGTTTAAGAGTGTCACGTCTGGTGCATTCTGTTCATCAAACAAGTTATTAAGGGCACTCCAGATTCAAGGGCAAAAGAGTCAGATTCCACCTCTCAAGATAAAGGGTGGAGAAACATTCCTGGTCAACATTTCACTGGGGTAGGACATTATGTTTATATTTTTATACACAATATTAAAAAATAAGTTTATATTTTTTACTCTTTCCCTCCAAGGTGAATTGCTTATTATTGCCAACTTCAGAAGATAAATAGGTCCATTATAACACAACTAAAATGTCATTTATATATTATAAGTGATGGGCCAAAAATTGACCTGGGCTGATTTTACTAAGGGAACAGCCAGATTTCTTTATTAGCAGTGACCAACTCCTTCCCTTTAAAAATGAGAACATATGAGGAAATGTGTTTAATAATTGCTATAGGCAAACTGTCATTTACACTGAAAGAAATTTAAACATTTTCTTAGTCACTTAACTTGACTAATAAAGATAGGCATCCAGAATGGGAGGAGAAAAATGCAAAAAACCCTGAAGATCCAAAAGTCTAAAGGGCTAGGAGTGGTGTCAAACTGGAACTTGTCCCTGACAGAATGAGGAACCAAAGGAACATAGGGTCTCTATTTTGGAAAAATGGGGTTGATAAGGGAAAGACCTGAGTGATGAGTGATTACCTGGAGTCAGAGTTTTCTTTGGTGATGGAATGCAGTTAGTCAGGACTATGTGGTTTTAAACAGCATGGCAAAGGCCAAGTTCCATGGGAGCACATAAAGTTTCAGGAGTCCTGTGCCAAGGAATTGGCAAGGGTTTGGATCATTGTGCAACCTGGATGTCTTTGCCATGCATGTGTCAGGGCTGAACACTTGCTGCATTAGAAAAGAAGGAATTTTTCCAACAGCAAGTAGTATTCAATGTTGGAATGTTCTATGAGCGACCTTTAAATAGAATAAATGTCAATTGTCAGTTGTGATCCTATTGGAAATTTGAAGGAAAGACACTTGATTTTTGCTCTAGAGTTTTGATTATAGAATATATTTGAAAAATACCAAGTATTAAATATTCTTAAATCACAGTTTTAATTTATAAAAGGATAAGTAGCTTTTACACCTTGCTTTGGAAACTTCTAAGTTTACTTGTACCAAGTGAACAGTTTCTAAATATTTGTTGAAGAGAATTGCAATTATTCTGATCTTTGTATAATTGTGAATACCTCTGTAATTTTATTCAAAGAGAGTATTTTTTTTATTTTTTTTAATGTATTTTTTTTAATTTTTATTTATTTATGATAGTCACACAGAGAGAGAGAGAGAGAGAGAGAGGCAGAGACACAGGGAGAGGGAGAAGCAGGCTCCATGCACCGGGAGCCCGACGTGGGATTCGATCCCGGGTCTCCAGGATCGCGCCCTGGGCCAAAGGCAGGCGCCAAACCGCTGCGCCACCCAGGGATCCCTCAAAGAGAGTATTGAGATGTATATATTCTTTTTTAGTATTTTCAAGAAAGTGGAATTAGTGGAGTCTGTTCAATGTTACTCATAAAGAAATAATATTTTTTCCTTTGACAATAATTTTATTGAAATTATAACCAAAGATGTTCTAAACAAAAAGTGCTTTAGACATTTGTAAAAAATGATGTTGGATATTAAAATGCTTTCTTCAAATATTCAAAAATATTGTAGATGCAGAGTTAGAGAATTATTTCAACTTTTCTGTTAAATTATTGAAATGGGTACAAAGTTGAACTGCCCTGCGGCCATATCTACGAAGTTCACTAAGTCAAAATTATATAAATCTTTGTATATCCTTCCCCGGATTCTTGAAGATTAAGCAAAGAACAAGCCTCTTGTCTAGGCTTAATGTCAACATTAAAACTTAGCAGGAAGAATGCATCCAAAAGAAAGAGGAAGTGTTTAGAAGTAAGAGAGATAACAGAAGACAGGAAGGGAAGGATATCAAGAAAGAAAGAGTAAAATTCAAAATGGAAACATTACAAGAAACTTGCATTTCCTTACCTTACACTTACAGCTATCCATTAAGGTCTAGTGAACCTGTAAGAATATCCTTTGGAAAATTTTAAAGATTGAATATCTAGGGTACAGCTCTAGCATTAAAGGGAAAGCAAGGACAGAGCTCTTTACCAAGATACCATGAATTAATGCAATTTCAAACTTTGGAGTTAATTCACATTGGTAGTTTAATGGATAGCAAATGGATTAAGTGAAAAATACATTCAAGCCTGCATAAATTTAAGTTGTCATCATAAGAGCAAATTCAGTTACTCCTGTCCAAATCTTTAAGAATATTTTTATTTATATGTACATAATTATGTTCAATAAGTTATCCTTATTATTATTAATTCCCTCAATATTTGCACACTGTCTCAATGGCAACAGAAAGGATATATACAATTAGAACCCATCCACCAGTTGCTAAAATATTCCATTGGAAGATAGATACAGGGGTGCCTGGGTGTCTTAGCCATGGGGTCAGGTTATGATCCCAGGGTCTTGGGATTAAGTCTCACATTGGGCTCCCTGATTATCAGGGAGTGAGTAAGCTTCTCCCTCTCCCTCTGCCTGCTGCTCTTCCTGCTTCTGTTTTCTCTATCTCTCTGTCAAATAAATAAATAAATAAATAAAATCTTAAAGAAAAGGAAGATAGACACAAAGTCCAGACAACATTTAATGCACAGTATTCCCAACAACGGAACATTTGGTCATTAGGAAAAAGTACGGTCTATGTCTTATTAGCTAAACTGCCAGGCCCTTGAGACTAGGAATTGATTGTAAGCAATCCCTTGATAACCATCTGCTTGATTCAGAGAAGATGCTGATCACTAAGTATTGAATTAGATAAAATCTTAATAAGTTCAGTTTTATGAAAGCATCACTATCTCAATGAATTTTTAACTCAGAAGAACATTTGCTTCTATAGGAAACTAACCAAAGTAGTTAGGTAGTTACGGAACAGTAATCTTACACTATCATATACTATCATTCAGGTACAGAAAATAAGAGCTTAAAAAGGAGATAGTCATTTGGAATGACTGCTCTGGAATTTCAAATGTCATGTTTAACCTTCAGAATTGTCTTGAAACGATAAATAGAATCTCGGAAATGATTGATTTTTCTATTGTTACTAGAACCCAACCTGTTTCGTGAGGAGAATCTCAGTTGAATTACAAGTATCGTTGTCTGGTGATTTTAAGATGGAGTTTCTTTTGCTAGGTTCCATGGGATGGAAGAGAAGGGGGTGGGGGTTGTAAATATGTTCTCTTTCCATGGATCTCCCAAAGCCTGGCTAAAGGAAAATCTGTCTACCCAACTTCCTTTTATTTTTGGCAAAAACTTGTTTTTTACTAATTATCCCCAGCTGCACCAGATTCTGTATTTCTTATTTTTAACTTTACATGCTCTTACATCTGTGTACTTCTTGTATGGAATATTGGGTCTTAAAATGGGAAATCCTTTGGGAGGGGTGAGTACAATATGATTGTCCAAAGAGAAAAAAAAAAAAACAAAAAACTTGAAGCTGAATAACAGTCCCTTCTATGTCAGTCATCTACTGACAAGCCATTTTATCGGTATTTGCCTACAACAGCAATGGAGCATACTCTTTCAAGTATCAGGAATTTTGATGTAATTCAATTTAAAAAAACAATATTTTCCTTTCTCTTAGTTTCCTTCGAAGGAAATCAATAACCCAACTTATAATTTTAAGTGCACCAACTGCCCCCATTTTGCAGATTTGTGCTTCCTGGATTCAAGGTCCTTCAGAAGATTCTTCACATTTCCTAGTGAAGGATGGCAATAAAATTGTTCTAAATAATGCTTTGGGCTCATTAATTAACACTGTTGGAGTGATAAGGCTAAAAACACAAAAGAGGTACATAGCACAGTTAGGGTTAAATTGGAGAGGGACCTTGCCAGGAAAAAGCAACTACTTTTATTATAAGTAAGGAAGCACAGAATAAAGTGAAGAGAGTTTTAGCATATTACATATCTGCTCACTCTGTCTTTGCTGTGCTTAACATTATTCTTTTTTTTCTTTGCTTTTGCAACAACTTTGTCACGTGTGCCCAGGTAAAAATAATGGAGATAAATCGAACAGTAATCCCTTTGACTTTTAGCTGATGTGAGTTTCTTGGTAATTTCAAAAGTTTGAAATTGACAATTTGGGTAAATGTTAAAACAATATGCATTTCCATAAGCTGTAATAGAATTCTTTGTAAATGGCAAAAACACATTGACCTTTTAATCAGAAAAATTTGCTAATTTGAAAACCATGGAACCCAGGAAACATTCCCTTCTCCAAAATGCTTGACATGAACAATAATAATAAAATTCAGTCATGTTTGATATTTTGCAGATGTTCCTAGTGTAAAAATGATACTTTTATTTTTGTGAATTTATGTTGAATTAAACCAGTTTGTTGAATTCTCTTGTTTGTTTTAAATGATCTGTCTATAGATTCTGCTGGCTCCCTACTTAGGTGAAAATATCTTCTGCCAAAGTGACAGTTTTTACGAAGCTTATGCTCCTCTTATTTCCTCCTTTGCTTTCTTTATTGCATTGATCTTATTGTATTTTATATTAAAGAGTGATTGGACAATGATTGTTTTTTGTTTCTCCAATATTTTTTCTATTACATAGAATGCTTCCTGTAGATTGACATATTATATATTGTATGGATTATTTTTCTATTATTGGGATAAATAATATTTTTGCTTGATTTTATTAAACATAGGCCATCAGATTCAAGTTTCTAATGTTCCATTTGGAATTTTTGCATTTACTTTTTTTAACATTGCTAAATGAATTTTATCTTATACCTCATTTTTCAGTTGTGGAAACAGTTACACTATCATCATTCAAAGTAAAAATCTGGACACAATTTATGATTTGTGTAATATAAGTGTTCATTATTGTTTGAACTTTTGTAGAACTCAAGAGCAAAATTGTCTAAGCCTGGCACACTGGCTAAGGGGAAATTTGTCTCTTAGTTGGCATTTAAAATTTCATAATTCTATCTGCTCACTAAAGTTTCCAAATTTTGTGCTGCCATTTGTATTTTTATAATCTAGAATCTAGATTGTATCAGTTTATTCTAGGTTTTTAAATATAGTAGTGAATTGCTCAACAGAATGACCTTTTCAAAATTTCTGCTGTTTTTCTAAATCACCTTTTATTCTCTCTCTCTCTCTACATATATATTTATATATGTGTGTGTCTATATACATATATATAGCACCCAGGGTTCATGACATCAAGTGCCCTTCTTAATACTTATCACCCAATTACCTCTTCCCCTCACCCCCACACCCACTTTGGTTCTCCAGCAGCCCTCACTTCCTTCTCTATAGTTAAGAGTTTGTTATGGTTTTCCTCCCTCTGTTTTTATCTTATTTTATTTTTCCTCCCCTTAGCCTATGTTAATTTGCTTTGTTTCTTAACAAATGAGTGAAATCATACGGTATGTGTCTTTCCCTGAGAGAGAGGGAATCCTAAGCAGGCTCTCTACCCAGCATGGAGCACAATCTTGGGCTCCAGCTCATGACTGTGAGATCACAACCTGAACTGAAATCAAGAGTCAGATGCTTAACTGACTGAGCCATCTAGGCACCTCTCATTCTATATTTTTATTTGCATCTTTGCTTCTATTTTTCCTCAGTCAGTTTCCTAGAATCTATCTTATAAATTGAAAAAAAAAAGTGTTTTGATTTTTTACTTTAGTCGGTTGTTGCATTCATTATTTCTATACTTTCCTTATTATTTTCCTTTCTGCTTTATTTTATTTTCTTTTAAAGATTTTATTTATTTAATTATGAGAGACACAGAGAGAGAGAGAGAGAGAGAGAGGCAGAGACATAGGCAGAGGGAGAAGCAGGCTCCATGAAGGGAGTCCGATGTGGGACTCGATCCCGGGACTCTGGGACCCTGCCCTGAATGAAATGGAGATACTCAAACTGCTGAGCCACCCAGGCATCGCTCTCTTTCTACTTTAAAAAACTCGCGTTTCTTTGCTGTTTTTTGTTTTGTTTTGTTTTGTTTTGTTTTTTAGTTTCAATGTTTAGGTCATTTCTATTACACTGACATTTAATTTTTTTAGAGGTTTTATTTATTTAATCATGAGAGACACTCAGAGAGAGAGGCAGAGACATAAGCAGAGGGAGAAGCAGGCTGCATGCAGGGAGCCTGATAAGGGATTCGATCCCAAAATCCTGGAACCACGCCCTGATCCAAGGCAGATGTTCAACTGTTGAGCCATCCAGGAGTCCCAATTATACTAACATTTAAATGACAATTTGGCTGCATATAAAATTTATTCTTTTTAAAAGATGTTATTTTTTTATGAGAGAGAGAGAGAGAGAGAGAGAGAGAGAGGCAGAGACACAGGCAGAGGGAGAAGCAGGCTCCATGCAGGGAGCCCGATGTGGGACTGGATCCCAGGTTTCCAGGATCAGGCCCCGGACTGAAGGCGGCACTAAACCGCTGAGCCACCCAGGCTGCCCTGCACATAAAATTTATATTCAACATTCTTTTCCTTCAATGTGTGAAAAATATTACATTATTGACTTTATACATTTTGGTTTCTTTTAAGAACTATGTTGCTTATTTGATTCTTATACTTTTATTCTTGTTTTGCTATATTTGAAAGCAGTAAATTTTCCCCCATTTGATTTATGTAGTTAAAGGTTTTTATATGTCTAAGTGTGCGCTTTTCCTACTTACCTCCTTGTCAGTCTATAACGACTTTCAACCAGAAGTCTTCTTCCTTTAATTCCAGGAAATGTGGTATTATTTCCTAAAACATTTTCTTCTTTCCAGGGATCCCTGCCCCTGCTCTCAGCCTTCTAGTAAGCACCTCTACTGTGTGACACATGTTATCTTATTTATTTATTTATTTATTTATTTATTTATTTATTTATTTATTTATTTTTGCATAATTTCTTTCTCTTTATACTCTATCCTTTGGGGAGATTTTCACTGATATTCCAATGTACTTGTTTATTCTTGGGTTGTATTCATCTTCCTACTTATTCCGTCTATTGAGTCTTTATTTAAACTCTTATTTAATTCATATCTAGTATGTCAACTTTTACGTTTTCTAAATCCTTGTTCTTGATTCATATTGCCAATATTTTTCATTATCTCTTGAGGATAGTTTATATCTTATAGAAAAATTCTGGACCGTCTGTTCCAATAGTTCTGCTTTAGATGGTGTACTATGTAGCATTTTCTTTTCTTTCTTTTATTGTATTTATCTGTTTCAGGTTTTTCATTCAGGAGTTGGCAAAATGTAGTTCATGGCCCCAAACTGGGCTACCATGTATATTTTTAGATAAAGTTTTATTGGAATGCAACAATTCCTATCTGTTTATGTGTTGTCTGTGGCTGATTTCACACACAAAGCAGAGTTCAGTGGTTGGAACAGAGATTGTTAGGCCTGCAAGGTCTCAAATATTTACTACCCTTTTACCAAAAGAGTTTGTAGACCATCAGTCTAGTTCATTTCATATCTCCTGGGGGTATTAGCTACCTTGTCCATGAATGTGTATTAGAGAAGACAGGAGGCCTGACTCTAATTGGTATCCCTCAGGATGAATTGACAGAGAGAGATGAAGAGAAGAGAGAGTGAGAGAGAGAGTTGAAGTAGCCCTAGAGTGGGGAGTCCTACACTGAGAATAGTTCTTTTTTGCTTCATCACCAGGCAGCTACTCTGAACAAACATTTACTTTGAATTTCTTTGAAAGGAGTGACTTGGAAGGAAGTGTAGTTGCTATTATGGGATGCTACTCATGTTCCACTCAGTTTCATTGCACTGATTTTCCCAGCTACTAAGAAGGCTGCCTGTACCTCTCTCCAGAAGCTTCTCTCATGCCAACAGAGCTGTCCTACCTCTTCCCCTGTCCCTAGTGATCGGCATCTGATGACTGGTTATTGCAGCACTCAAAGGCCTGTCTCCTTGGTCTCACGTGGAAGTATCTTGAAGCGTCACCCCAGCTTGAGATTTCCTCATGGCTGACATTGCTGTAGCAGCTGTAGTGAAGTCTATTTATTTCTCTACCTAATTATGTTTCCCTTGCTCTTTTCCAGGTGGTATTCCAGAGAGCATATCCACTTGCAGAATTCAGAGTCTTCAGTTAGTTTCTTGAGACTGGGTTGAGAGAGAAGGAAGTCTCCTTTGCTTTTTTTTTTTTTTTTTTTTTTCCATTATCCTTAAGATACACAGAATGAGGGGCTAGAGAAGAAAGATCACTAAAGGAAGACAGTCAGTCTAGTATGGTTTATATCATCAACTCCTTCCATTAATGTTCTTATGCTGTCCTGATTTTACTCAGCAACATTTGGCAATCTGGCCTCTTGTTGAGATTTCCATAATGTGGGAGGATGATCATCCTCTCAAGGCAACATCAGGAGACAGGAATAGCTCCTGTCCGATCTTTCCTCCAACAGCTATGATTGCAAGCAAGCTCCTTTATCCAGATTGCTGACAGTCTCCCACTTCAAACTCCTGTCACATCCCACACATATATGTCAGCTTATGATAGTCTCAGTTTCCCAGATGGTATTATATTCTTTGTTCATTTTAATTCCAGGAATTCAAGCTTCACTTTCACCTGAAAAACACAAACTTTATTATATATATATTTGGAGGGGGAACACAATTCAGGTCTAAACCCATATTGAGAGTATTCAGTTATAAAGCTCTATTTTGTATGAACAAGCTTCAGCTAAATAACGAGGAGATTTTTCTTTGTTTTAACTACTTAACCAAGGAGGCCTCTTAAAATCTTAAAACTGCCATACTAGTTGTTAATATGAGCTCTCTATGTTCCCTAGGAATGGATGCCAACCTCCATTAAAATATTTTGGTTTATAGCCTTCCTCTGAACGGAAGTTGAGGGTTGCCAATTACTCTTAGCAAAGTTACCCTAGATAATATGTTTGCCTGCATGACACAATAACCATTTCTGAACTAATCTACTCTCTCAGATTCCCACCTCAGGCTCTCTCCCTTCCCCCACCACCATGCAGATGGCTTTGATTCTTACCTAGAGAAAGTAGAAACCATCAGAGTGTCCTACAAAAAATGACTTTCCCATTTTCATATATAGCATTAGGGCATCTTGTCTGAGATCTGGACTTAGACAGCCAGTTGCTATCTCACACACATTTCCTTGTTCCAAAGCCTGGTTTGAATCAACATATCCAAAATAATAGTCATTATATTCACTATTAAACTTGATTCTCCCCCAGTATTCCCGCTCTTATTATATAGCAGAACCACCTATCTGACTGTGGGGGTCAGAAATCTGGGTGTCCATATATCACTCTCATTTGTACTCATTCACCAGCTCTGATATTTTTGGCTGTCAGTTCCCCTTGAATCTATTTTTTTTTTATCTCCCTCTTTTTTACCCTCATCCTTGTGTGAGCAATAATAATTCCCCCACCTGTACCCCTGTACCGATGTGATACTCTTAATTGCTCTCCTCACTGACATTTCTACTTCTATCATACTCTTCAAACTTCAATCACATAGGCTGATCCTTTAAGGACTGTAAATATGATTGTATTCTATTTAGATTAAAACATTCTTTAAAATCCAAAATCCTTAACATGATCCATTAGGCTCCACACTCTCTGGCTGTTGCTGATGTCCCAATACCCTGAGGTAGGCACTTCTGGTGGATCTCATTTTACAAATGAAGACCAAAGATACAAAGAAGTAAAGAGGACTACCTAAACTTTGCTGTAGATGCTGTGGTGTCTACATCTTTTGAGGACAGATTCATCTTCATCCTCAACACTGCTCTTGAGTCCGACACTATGTTCATCCAACACTCAGGAATTAAATGATAACGCCATTCCTACCACTCAGCTAAGATGTGGGATCACAAATCCGAATATGTAAAAACCCTTCGTATGGGCTCACCTATCTGTAGGCTGTTGATTACAGTTATATACAAGTATTAAAAGACAGTACTGTACATATTTTCTCAATTGCCTTTAAAATTTTTTTAAAAACTAGGAATTCACTTATAAAGTTTTAGCTTCACATCTAAATTTTTTTATCATGATAGTTATAAATGGAGTATAACTTTTGGTATATTGTAAATACAGACATTTTGAAACACAATTATCATATTGGTTTTAAAATGGTATTGTAGGGGATAAAAAATAGCATGGCATTTTGATCTTCACCATCATTCCTTTAAAAATATTCATGAATGCTTCCTTCCCTAGCAGCTAGAACTCCTTTATTTTTCCTTTTTTTTCTCTTTGAGCCCATAATCCTATTTCATTCCCATAAGGAACATGTCCTAATGCTTGGAATTATTTTATTAAATACTTTATTATCTTTTGCAACAAATACAGGAATATAAGTAAATACTAATTATTTATTTTCTCAAACAAATTTCTTCTGGATTTCATTATTATTAGAATATTTAGTGGGATGTAGTAAATCCAAAAAGCCTAAGTCTGTTACATTCTTAGGAAATTAAAATCCATTATATAGAAACTTAATACAAGGGTAAGAATTGTGAAAAAGTGTCTTTTAATAAAGCTAAGGGTGCTGTGCTTTTCAAGTTTACTCATTTATGGATAGATTTTACTTATTGCTAGAATGAGAAATAGGAGCAGCATCAATTCTATTCCTCTTTTGAATTTTTAGAGTTGTAAACAATTAATATTATTCATATAAGTAAATTCCTGGAATAGGAAGAGTATATTATAGTAGTGCCATATTATTATTTGATCTTATTAAGAGTTGCTTGCCAAAATCCACAAAATTATCTATAAAATACATATTTTAAAAATTTTCAATATATTTTCACAAAGATTTGAAAGCTACTTAAGCTTGACCCCCTCCCCCCAAAAAAGTTTCTTGATTATCTCAGCCATTTGCTTTCTCAACACTTCCACTAATCTTGCAATACTGTCCCTTCGGTTGGCCAATCCAGAGTTTATATACTTTAAGACTGCAGTTAGAAGCTTAACAGGTGGGAGGGATGCCTTCCTGTTATAAATAGAAGGATCAGATGCCTTTGGGAAAAAAAGTCCTTTGAAAGAGATCTGGATGTTGGTCCTTTTCACATCATCCACATGGTGTGGCTCTTAGACAGTGGAGTCGACACATCCATATCCCTGTTTGAAGACCCTTTTTCTACAGAACATGGTATTTTTAGAAATCCTACTAAACTAGTAATTTGGAATAAAATGAGGCTATGAAAAGATCTGAATATTCTTTTATGTAGTGCAAATCTGTACAAAGCACTCTAGCCTACAAAAACACCACTAATGATGAATTAATATATGCACATTTCTTTAAAGATAAAATTTTAGTATTAATGTTACTATCTTCATTTGATTCTTGAAGATTAAGATATGTCAGTGCAACACTTAGAAATTGTCTGATTTGAACTGTAAATTTGCCTACTTCACATTATGGTATTTGCTTGTTGGGTGAGGCATAGCAAGTAGTAGATATTGCAGAGACCTATATTTACAGTGATGGTGTGGATTAAGTAAGCAAAAGGTAAAGATACAGTAAAACTATAATAACCTTCCTCTGATTTTATATCAACCACTATAAAACTTTATATTTTATTTAACAATGCTCTGAATAACATAAAAAGTATTTTCTTCAATTATTAAATAGATATAATGCTTTATCAAAGGAGATTATTTTTACATTCATTTACATACACACATTACAAGCAAATAATAAAATAGAAATCTTATACAAACTACATCATTATTTGAGTATTGCAATTTTTTGTTTTACCTCCAAGATAACATATTTCCAACTAAGCAGATGAATAGAGTTTGAACTTTAGGTTTCCATAAAATACAAGAAAAGTTGGACATATTCATTTTCTTTTCCCAAAATGGTAAAGTCATTTATATTTCAACTTGTGCTTTTGTGTTAATCTCTTAAAATATTACTTTTAAGAGTCAAATTCAAATGACCAAAACACTATGGTGATTTTGCTTTTTGACCAGTATATGATCTTGAACCAAACCTTGGTGAAGCTTTAGTTCAATGGGTTTAGACTTTAAAATCCATTAGCATTTAATCAAATTTTCAATTCATATATTCTAATTAAAACAATGTTTTGACTTCTCCTTCACATACATGGTCATGATGTGAATATCAGTAGGAACTGGTACATGCATAAATGTATTTATAATGATATATAAACAATATTGTTGAGATAATTGATAAACATATTGCTTTCCTTGTATATTTTATATCTATAATTATTTTCCCTAATACTATAGGGTGCTGTTGCCCATCTCAATTTTTTGTCCTGACCTAGACATGGTTTCATAAAATAAAATAAATATTAATAGTCATTTTAACATCACTACACCATAAACTGCATGAGTAAATATCTTATATTTTGATATATTTTTGCATTAATAAGCTGAAACTAAAAGAAGTTTCTGCTCCTTATGGAGTATTTGGCTCTCACAGGAATGCTCAGAGCACAGAAAACAAAGACCCCATTTGTCTTCAGCACCTGCCCCACTGCCTTCATTCATAAATTGCTGGAAAGCAGTCACGAAGAGGGGCTTTCCCTTCCTTTGGTCTTCTCTCAGAGGACTCATAAGACCAAGACAGAGACATGGGGTCAGAGTGTGTTTGTGTTGGATATTGTGTTCCACTAGGATTTTTGTAATGTCTGTTATGCTACCTCTCCCATTGAATATATATTGGACTCCCAGGATAGGTTGTTTAGTGAATTGTCAACCAGTCAAAGAGGCCCCTGTCTCCTCTCCTCTCTGCTTCTTGTCAGTCTCTTTTCCTTCTTCCCTTATTTCTCTCCATCTCTCTCAACTTGTCTCTTTGTCTCTATTTCTCTCTTTTCCCTTTCTCCCTCCCATGCTCTTAAGTTAATCCAAAGTTGTTAATACTGTGTTGATTTATTCCTTTTTTCTTCCATGAAATAATAACAAGATTTCTCTCCTGATGGTAGGATATTTATCTTTTTATTTTTTTTTTATTTTTTTATTTTTTTTTATTTTTTTTTTGATATTTATCTTTTTAAAGAGAATTTGTACTTTTCAAAATTACTTCGATAATTATAATGTAGAAAATATTACTGCAGATAATTCTGGTGTTGGAGAGGGTCAGATAAATGAGCACGATAGCAATGATTCCAAAAGAGTCTTGGGAATGGGAGGTTGGAGCCACCATGTGGAACTCAAATTACCTGCTTGCTCAGGTCTCAGCCATTGTGCTTATTTCAGCTTTAGAGATAGAAAAATCCTGTGCCCATGAATGAAAATTGGCACATGTCGGTGGATACACAACTTTTATTAAAAGGAAATTAATATATAAAATAAGAACATCAAAGAAAAAAATTTAATAAAAGCACAGTGGGAGAAGAGACTCAAACTTACTTACTTTTCAGTCCAAGGTAACATAATGAGCTTGCGAATTTCCTTCAGTTAATAAACTTTAAGAGCTTAGTTTTGGCTGTATTAAAAATGTATTTATTATGTTTATAATGCTTCTTTGAACTCATTTCTAACATGATCCTGTCTTCCCCAAGTGTTGATATTTAGAAAAAATATTTTTAGTATAATAAAGGATGTTATTTGATAAGAAATGGCGAAATTCTAATAGCATAAACAAGAAAAGTATATATAACTCCACCATTTAGATAATATGACCTAAGTGGTTTAGTTTATTTCTTACTGGTCTTTCCATAAATCCATATATATTATGCATATAAATTAAATAAATATACTTGGATATTATAAATTGGTACATATGATTATTTGTAAATGATGTCATTATTTTGCACTGTATCGTTAAATATTTTTCTAGGGATCCTGGGTGGCACAGCGGTTTAGCGCCTGCCTTTGGCCCAGGGCGCGATCCTGGAGACCCAGGATCGAATCCCACGTCGGGCTCCCGGTACATGGAGCCTGCTCCTCCCTCTGCCTATGTCTCTGCCTCTCTCTCTCTCTCTCTCTCTCTCTGTGACTATCATAAATAAATAAAAATTTAAAAAAATATTTTTCTACTACATGACTTTTTATGTCTGCACATATTCTATTCTATGAATATTCAATTATTTATTTTGGTTTGTTTCTACTATTGAAAATTAAGATTATTGGAATATTTTGTTATAAATATACTGTAATCAATAATATTAATAAATACATTTCTTTCTGACAATGTCTTTAATATAAATTCGTAGGAATGGGAATGCAGGGTAAATGGTGTGAATGTTTTAAGTCTTCTGAAATCTTCTCAAACTACCCTCTATTGTAATTAATACATATTATTTCACATTCTTATCACACACACACACACACACATATATGCATGCATTCATACAAATACATCTTTGTAATGTAGATATGGGCCCAGACCTTATTTTACATTTACTTCTAAATCTAGATCAGAAGTGGATGTCTGGCTGAGGCATGCCCAGGCAGGCCATTGAGTTTCACATAGCTGCCTTGGTTCCCACCTTGACCCCTTCTCCAAATACTTCTCAAGGTCTAGTAATCCTCTGGTCATGAACTCCATGGAAGATTATTACAAAGCTGTGCAACTAAAAAAGAATTGAGGTTAATTAGCTTTCATTTTCATTCTACCCATTGTGTGATGCTTTAAAGAGTTTGCTGCTTTAATTTAAAATCTCTTACAAAAGCAACTAGGCATTTGCCTTTTTTTTTTCTATCTTCTAACATTCTGATCCTTTAAACTCTGTCCAACAGCTTTACATAGCACATGATTCTAGTTAAAATCCTCCACTAATGTTTGATGGCATTACTTTCACCACTGATTATATCAAAATAAATTGGAAGCTCTGTATATTTAAAAGTATATTAAAGCTTAAAAATATTGGCTTATTTGTCTCCCCACATCTTTTCACTGTCATGATTTATCTTTGAAAGTAACCATGTGAGTTAATTATATATACTTTAAAAACAATTAATAATGATAGAGGTAGTCATTTCATTATTTTTTTTTAAGATTTTATTTTTTTATTATTTATTCATGAGAGACAGAGAGAGAGAGGGAGAGAGAGAGAGAGAGAGAGGCAGAAGACACAGCCAGAGGGGAGAAGCAGACTCCATGCAGGGAGCCCGACGTGGAACTCGATCCTGGGTCTCCAGGATCACACCCTGGGCCGAAGGCAGCACTAAACCTCTGAGCCACAGGGGCTGCCCATCATTTCATTATTAAAGAAAGTAAAATTTCTAAGATTAATTTAACCTTTTTTTGGTAAAGAGATCTAATTCTACACTAGTCTAGATCCTTATCAAGACAATTTCAAAAGCCCAAATGTGCCTCCTCCCTCTGTGATGAGTGTGTGTGTGTGTGTGTGTGTGATTGTTGCCTTCCACTATTTTAAAGGCTCAAATGACCTGTCATTCTTCCCTGAAAATGTATTTACTAAATATAGTAAAGCATTTTGGGAAAAGCAAAGTTTAAGTTTGGTTGAGTTCTCTCTCTGTAACTTGTCAGTTGCATAATCCTGGGAAAATCATTTTGACCCTACTGTAAGCCTTAATTTTTCATTTGTTAAAAAGGATAGTGATTTACTTACTTTCTATGATTATTATGGTAATTAGATCAAATATTAATATATTCAGGAAACTTGACATGGATAATGTTTATTCAAGTTTTTCATCACAATATAAAAATAGAGAAGAACAGTTGGTTACTCCCATAGAATAGGGAGTGAAAAGCTTAGCAGCCTGCCTGCTATAAATACCTGAAGCCTCATCCTAAATTTTGAATTTCTCATTCTACTCCTCAATGTGTCTGTTTATTTTCTGATGAATATAATGCTTTTCACATCCCTACACTCCCACTCTCCAGTCCTGAACTAAACTTGTCACATCAGGAAAAACTACTTTGTTTGTGTTACTTGAAAAAGTATAAAAACTTATGTGTGTCAACTATTTATTATTAATTATTATTATTATTATTATTATTATTTTATTTTATATGAAACTTTTAAAGATTTGGCTTTCCCTTCCCAAACCTAATTTTCATTTGCCTTGCCTTTTAAAGTTAAGTCTCAGTTATCCCAGAATGCTCACCACTTTTACCACTTTGACCCCCTTTTATATTGTTGTCTACACAATGCTCTGCATAGAAGTCTATCCCTCATTATTTTGGGAAGATTCCTTTTCTTGGAATATTCCTAATCAGTCCTTGATATTTTGGATTGACATTTGTATTAAAAATTTCTCTTTAAAACTTCAAATGCACTTGTGGGCTAAAACATAACAACACAACTTTTTACAAGTCAACATAAATTACAATTTTAGCTCCTGTAAAAAGGCTTAAGTTCATATATTAAAGGAAAAAAGTCTTCTTTAGGGAACTTGGCATTTTCACCTCATGTGGTGGCTGAATCACAAAGGCAAAACCAAACCAAAAAAAAAAAAAAAAAACCCAAGAGAGAACAAACATTTACTAAGTGGTTATAACACATGAGAGTCACAATGGGAGGCAATCCTGTCCATTCATTTCCATCCTTTAAACTCTTTATCAAGTCAAGGATATAATTTTTTTGAATTTCATTGAGTTAACTCTATTCTTCTATTGTTTGTTTCTGAAGAAACTATGAATTCTCTGATAGCTCTTCTTTATTACCAGAGTCAGGTGGTGTAAGAGAGGTACAGAAAGGTGGTTAGGTGGCTATCCATGAAGGATTTCCCAAAACACCTCATATTTAAACTGTAATCTATTCTTAATAACTCTTAGATATTAATAAATAGAAATATGGAAGCATAATTGCAAGCAAAAACATTATTTTGAATAGTTTGTTCATTGGAATCTAACAATAATGACACTTCAAAGATTTCCATCTAATTACTCAGTTGAACTAAATCAAACTTAACTATCTCCAAGCCTATTTTGAAGAGGATGTCATTCTTAAATATTATGACTGAATAAATGGTATGTTAGGGGGGACACACTGAGAGAAAAAGCATTTATCAAATTATAGATAGAGGGACCCCTGGGTGTCTCAGCAGTTGAGTGTCAGCCTTTGGTTCAGGGTGTGATCTGGTTGGGGATTGAGTCCTCCATCAGACTCCCCACAGGAAGCCTCTTTCTCCCTCTGCCTCTCTCTTTCTGTCACTCATGAATAAATAAATAAAATATTTAAAAAATAACTTAAAAATTATATATTCTTATACACACACATATATATATATATATATATATATATATATATATATAGCAAGAAACTTGCATTTTTTGTTTTGCTTTCACAAACATATTGATTGTACTTAATATGTCTTGGAAAGTCGTCTGGGTAGTGTTCAGCTAAATTTTGCCTGGATAAACACAGGGAAGGAAAAATGGCATACAAATCTTTGCAAGAGTTAATTTAGCATTCTTATAAATTACAGAACTTTTTTGTAAACAGCTACTGTCAAATCCTAAAGAAATATTTTTGATGATTTTACTAAGATGGCTGTTTACATTTCTTAAATAAAAACTGAGAACAAAATCTGTTGTTTCTTCCTATCCTACTTCCCAAACTTCTTTACTGGTTTCTCCTGGGAGGGCTTCCTTAGTAAATCACTTGCTTTCAAATCCTAGGCACAGGGTTTACTTCTGAGCAACCTTGACCTTGACCCTGGTTTCATTCAATATCTGTTATTTTAAAGTATTAGCCAATCATGTAAACAATAATGTTTACAATAGACTTGATTTAACTGGACGAAAAAAGCTGATGCAGTTAAAAAATAATTGTTCCCTCAATTCAATTTCTTGATATAAAACCTTACAACTACTGTTTTATTATTTTCATGGCAAGAGTATCTTATGTCTCAACATTTATTTGTAAATTTAGTTAATTTGCTATGCTTTATGAAGTAAATATATTTCATTAATTTCTTGTGTCTTAAGTTTGCCTTGGATAAATAAATCAGATGCCAACATTTAAAAGGTAGAGTAACTAAAAGGAAAATTTAATACTGTAGCTACTTTTATATGATCACTGTAAATTACCTTAAGAAACATACATAACTTTAAAAGTTTAAAATATTTTACACACATAGATTTTTAGGAAATTTAACTTCATGAAGCCAAGTAGTGAATAATACTGACATTTTATTTGATCAGTTTCTTTTTCAGCTCAACTTTTATTTTGCTTATACAATCTTAAGTTTCTAAAACAGATATAACCTCATTAATCCTCAATCACTAAAGTATTATTTCAAGACATAAGCAATTAGGAAATATTTTGAAATGTTAGAATTATATAGAGTCCAGTTCAATACAGCACAGCTATATATTCATGAGACACCCAAGGACTTTGAAATTCACCGGCAAGTGATTTCATTGACAAATAGTACTTGCTTACTCTTCCCCTTCAGAACAGGATCTAACAGGATCTATACTTTGAGACTCTCTGAAATCTCTAAAGTCGGCAGTTACTCTTGAAATAAGACATTTCCTTTGGTGACGACCTCATCTGAAAGGTCAAGAAGTGGATAGGAAATTCTTAGAGATTGAAATGGCATTGCCAAGAGGAGAGGGAAGGAAATCACTTACTTCATTATTTTCAAAGGATTTTTTTGTTTGAAGGTCAGATTAGGGCTTTCCATCCTCTGTTTTTTCCCTCATTAAGTCTTTCACAAGAACAGAATTTGTTTCTTTCTTGCTTCCCCTGTAATAGGAAGGAGAGATTCCCATGCCTCATATGCATTTTCTTCCCATAAATTTGATAAAGATTGACAATAATCAGTATCTAATTGTCTTAAATTTATTATGACTTAATTTATACCAAATATAACTTTGAACATGTCTTTATTTTAAAATGTCATTCTATTTGATATTATGCATATAAAATATCCATGTAATTGATTGTTTCTACCTTACTTAATCTGTTTTAGGCAGTTTTTTTTTTTTTTAAAGCAAGGAATATTTCATTGTAGAATTATTTTGTGAGCCTTAAAATGTATTTTTCATTCTTTCCTTAGTTATATCAATATACAATTTTGAAGGCCATATTCATATCAAAATGCTTATAACATTGATATAAAGAAGATATGCAGACATCTTTAATATATAGAAACAGAAGACACATGTTAAATGAAGCACATACACTAAGGCAGATGATGAAAGAAGTAGTCTGTTGGGGGAATCAGGAAGTTTTAGGAGGTGATGTGTCATGATCTAGAGGAAACACGTCTGAGAAAATGTAATGACTTCCCTAATCCTGAGATGTAAATATATTCAAACTGTGCTTAAAGAGCAAATGATAATCTGGCTCATCTGGAGGCTAGATCACAGTTAACTTGACAGTTCTGTTCTAGATAGTAGAATATCCTGAATGCCAATTTACAGTCTAACCTTATTTCAGAAAGTAAAAAAAGTGGAAGTTTTAAGGAAGAAAGTTTACATTTTCAAAACCACTTAAAAAAGGTGGCAAACTGCCAGTAAGTGATATGTGTGTTATCATGGAGAAGAAGCTTGAGGCATGGTAGAAAGTAGGTAGCAATTGCAAGAAGCCAGAAAAGGCCAAATCAGGATAGTGGAATTGGTTAACAAAATGAATTGGACAGACACTGGCAATGAAAAATTTCTGGAGTCAGTGGACAAGCAACAGGAAGGAGGTATAAATGCCCACTGGCTTTCTAGGCAATATGGTGAGATGAAGGAAAAGGACAGCATTACTAACAATCACAATACATGCACAGGGAGAGTTTCTTATATATTATGTTCTGGTATTTTTCCTTTTTTCCTTCTTCTTTTTCTTAAAGATCTTATATATTTAATTTGAGAGAGAGCCAGTGGAAGTGGGGGGGAAAGGTGGACGCAGAGGGGGAGAATCATCTCAAGCAGACTCCCGGCTGAGCATGGAGCCTGAAGTGGTGCTCAGTTTCATAACTCTGAGATCATGACCTGAGCTGAAATCAAGAATTAGAAGCTTAAAACCCACTGAGCCACCCAGGTGCTCCGTCAGTATTTTTCTAATAGCTTTATATGGATTAACTCTTTTAACTCTCCTAACATCTCTGTCCTCTTAAGGCATCAGGCCACAAAAGCTGTGGTAATTCCTAATAAACAGAGCAAGTATAAAGTCTTTATGTAAGAGTGTTTCTACTTCCACAATTCAGGTAAACTGAATTAACTCAATTAATTCAGTTAATTAATTAAAATTAATTTTCCAAATAAGAGATTATATATAGTGAAGTTATTATTATAGCCATCAATTTGTCATTGCTGATTTTATTGTAAGTGGTTTTTATTATAGTCTCATACCCATAGGCAGACCTCTGCCTCCCAAGAAAATCCTATTTTGTTGGAACTTCCAGTATAATTTCTACTGACATTGGATCATATTACTTTCACCAACAGATATCGATGGAGTAAAAAGTGCAATACAGAAAAGCAATGTCTTTATTTATTTCAGAAATATTCTGGACAAGTGAAAGCACCTTGCTGGGGTATACTCTCCAGGGCACATTAGAAACTTCCTAGTTCTTCTGCTATTTCCTAAATGCTTATTTTGTTTCATTCCCTCATTTCTCTTCTTTCTCTTACTCCTGGATTGTTGTACTTTCTCAAGCATCAATGTTCAGTTCTCTTCTTCTCTGCATTTATTCTGCATCAATTTCATCTACTCTGCTTGCTTCAATGCCCGTGTATTGCTGTTAATTTTCTCCTGACTTACCCTACCTCTGTTCTTACAAGAAAGCTCTGGTTTCTTTTCTTTAAAGGTCCATTAAATAATTTCCTATACTTCCTCACCATACCTGCAAATACACTTTCGATCTCTCCTAGTGACATACTCATTCTTCCAATTACGTGGTCTAGAAAGCCTATTCACAATCATTCATGCTCTCCTGAACTGCCTACCTTGCCGCTCAGAACCAACGCAATTTCCTTTCTTTCTTAGTAATTAATAGAATCTTTAAAAATTGTTTTTGTACATTGTTGGTGTGTTAAGAATATATTAGACAGTGACAGTTTATATTTGGTTCCTATATGTATTCAGAGCTATATGTCTATGTAGTCTATGTATTTCATATCCAAAGGTCTTCATTTTTAAGATTTATTTATTTATTTGAGAGAGGGAGAGAGAGTGCATGTGTGCATGCAAGTAGGGGATGGAGGGAGAGAATCTCAAGCAGACTCTCTGCAAAGCATGAATCCCGATGCAGGGTTCAATCCTGACCCATGAGATCATGACCTGGGCAGAAACCAAGAGTCCAATGTTTAACTGACTAAGCCACCCATGTGCCCCTCCAAAGGAGCTTGATATGAATAACCCACTAAAATTCATAGATGACACCACTGGTCAACTATCATAAAATGTAGTCATTGAATCTCTGCAATGCATAAACTTAGTATAATAGGTGTTTTAGGGTTCTCCACAGAAACAGAATGAAGAGAATATATACATATGAATATACACACATATACATATATATGTCATATATATATTATGGAATTGGCTCCTGGGATTATGGAAGCTGACAAATACAAAATGTGCAGGGTGGGCAGCAGGCAGACTGGAGAAACAACAGAGCCAATATTCCAGTTCAAGTCCACAAACAGTCTACTGTAGAATTTTCTCCTTTTCAGAGGTAGATGGTCTTTTTATGCTATTCGGGCCTTCAACTGATTAGATGATGCCCACCCACATCATGGAAAACAATATGTTTTATTCAAAGTCCTTTGAATTAAATATTAATTTCATCCAAATACATCCTCACAAGAACACCCCAAATAATGTTTGAAAAATAAAAGATAGGATTAAGAAAGGCAGAGTTAACACATAAAACTAATATCACAATAGGCTATGCAGATGTCATCATACCTAGAGGCCATTATCTCAGGTGTTTCTGTCAATGGACTTAATGACAGATCAATCCATGTATTAGAAATTTATGAATGAGGGAAAAAAAGAGGGGAGAAAGTTCAGATCTTTAAAACTACAGATATTTCAATACCCAGTGAAAAGCATAAGCATTAAATCTTATAACACAATGCATAGATTCAAAATTAAGGCAAAATCACATTTAAATAAATTTTAAATAAATAATTTTACAGAGGAAGATTTGGTGTGTAAACCTATTTGTAGTAGCAAAAGACTTATTATTGCAGGGAAGTCTGTAAAATATGTTCTTTCTGTTGTTCTTTACATGCAGAATACATCAGTCCTTTTTTTATTTTTTTATTTTTTTATTATTTTTTTTACATCAGTCCTATTAAATAGAATCAAGCACATGTTATTTCTATTTTAAATGGAAAGAATGCTCATGTGACATGGATTTGCAATCTTTCAATGTAGTGAAAACAATAAATTTATCAAGAAAATTATTTTGTGTAAAAACATAATATTTTGCTGTTATTCTCTCTTTTTATCTGGTAGTAATCTGTAAAGAAAAAAATGTTGTAAAGAAAAAAAAAATCTGGTAGTAATCCATGAAGAAAAAAAGAAAACCTGTATAAGGTTCCCTCCAAGCCTTAAGTCAGATAAACCTGGTTAAATTCATTTAATAAATGAGAAAACGGTACCCATTTGAAATGTCAAATGGTTTGCTCATGTGTATGAAAGGCAATAGAATAACACTTGGGATTCTGATGACTTTTGATTTGTCCATTGTCACCAATTCTCCTACTCTGGTTCAGCTTGCTCCTTTATCATCTTGAATGTTGAAGTCACCAATGCGAAATCCACATGAATTACTAATCACTTGATATCAGGTGCTCAAAATGATACCAGGCTCTCAGAAAAAGAAAGCTCTCTCTTGAGAGTTTGTGTAAAACATTTCCCCTAGGTTCCACTTTGAGAAATTTCTTAACTATTTAAAATGGGAAACTTTGATTATATTTTGCTTATGACTTCTGAGTGCTGAGAATATATTAAAAAACAACAACAACAACAACAACAACAACAGGGGAGCAAATATACAGCTTCTAGGCACCGCACTCTGAGGGACAGATGTCTGTTGCTAATTGATCACCATTGGCATGCGTGATAAGACCTGAAATTTGTTTTCCCTGATGTAGAGTAACCATTTGAGGCAATATTTGATTAAAATAAAATGTTTGATTTTCTGAGAGAAAAAAAGATTTATCTCAAGAAGCAGGCATGCCCCAGAGCATGGTATCTTTTTCTATATGTTTAGTCCCTAGAAACCGATGGAGTTAAAATTAGTGGCCTAGAGAATTACACTTTTAAAGTTTATTTCATTAGTCATATAGTTTTGTTATAGTATATGATTCTATATTTTATTAGACAATATTGAATATTATATCTTAGTGGGAAAAATATAATCTAAACTTCAGATGTATTATTGAAACATTTTTGTAAGTGTTGTCTGTTCACCTATGGAAGTGATTGTGCGCATAATAAGGGATGTATCTCAAGCCTAAATTGTGCCCTGTCAGCAAGTGTCAGACATTTCTCAGCAAGTATAGATTAGGAAATTGATGGGATAGAAAAACAAACAAACAAACAAACAAACAAACAAACAAACAGCTTTGGGAAGCTGTGACCATCATTAAGCCTCTTTTGGAGATCCCACCTTTTGGGCATGTATTGCCTGAGCTGGAAAAAACAGCTTAGTTGCATTAGTATTTATGATGTGCTCAATCTCTTAACTATTATTTGTTCTCCCTTCACAATGAGAGAGAAGCAGGCGGCCTTAAATAAAGCACCTAGCATAGCGCCTGGGACCTACTAAATACCCAGTAGGTGTTTACTCCACTTCCTTTGGTGCTTTCTTTTCTGTGAACCAAAACCGCTCTCAGATATTTGCAGGTAATGGGACGTCTTCTTTCCAGGATTGCGGGGTGGGGGAAAGCTTAGGCATATAATTATTACTTGCAGGCTAACTAAAACGATATCTTAATTTATAATTTAAGATGAAGGGATTTTAGTAGTGAATTTCGTGCTGGATTACAGTTCCACCTAGGCATTTTCTGAGGCATCGTGTAGCCTTCTAACTTCCCCCAAACTAGGTGTGTTCCCTGTAAAGAGCACATTTGTGTTTATTTTCTGCGTGTGTCTTCTGTGTATGTGTCAAGAAACAAAAAAGACCACTGAGAACACATCTGTATCTTATGTTGTGCTCACCTCCCTTTGGGAAGGCAGGATGCTCAGGTATTACACAATGTCTGCTCCTCATGATCATCTGAAGGCCCAGAACTTCTCAGACCTTTTTCTTTTTCTTTTCTTTTCTCTTTAAAAGAAAGGGGCAGACGTCTGCCCCTTTTAAATATAAATATTTATAAATATAAATATTTATTTATAAATAAATAATTATTTTCTTTCTTTTCTCTTTCCTCTTTCTCTTCTTCTCCTTCCTTCCTTCCTTCCTTCCTTCCTTCCTTCCTTCCTTCCTTCCTTCCTTCCTTCCTTCCTTTTTTATATTTCCACATTGCAAAAGAAGGACTATTCTAATCTGTCCTGAATGATATTTTTCAAAGTGGCATCTCATTACATGACTCATTCAAGAGGGGGAAGTAATTCTCCACTTCGTTGGGAATTGGTGGAGACAAGAAAAGTGTATAGAAGTGCCTAGAGTGAATAGAAAAAACAAAACATCATTCCACAAAGAGTCCTATGCAGTTGCCTATCCAATCCATTCTCCAAGTATGAGAAGAGCCGTAACTGTATGCCTAGCACTCATTGGTGAGCTAGAACTCACCATAAATAAAACCTGATTGTTTTTACAATAAGCTTGCAGCATGTGCAGTCTAGAGACTGTAAATTCAACTCTAATCTTATTCCAGAAAGCATTTATTCAGTTTAAAATACCCAACAGAAGGTAGGTGCAAAATAGGCATTTATAAGTGAATGAATAAAAAAAGTAGAGAAGTGGAGTGTGTGGCTGGCTCCGTAGGTAAAGTGTGAAACTCTAGATCTTATGGTTATGAGTTTGAGCCTCACATTGTAAGTAGAGATTACTTAAAAAAAAAAAAGAAGAGGAGAGAGTTAGTATAGGCAATAATACCTTTTTTTTCTCATGTAAAATATCTGATTACAAATACTACAGGCATCGTCACAAATGGTTCAGTTAGAAACATGGAACCATCTTGCCCTCCACCTGGTTTTACATTCACATATAGTGATTTGCTTCTATTTTGGAATATTTTTTATAAGACGTCTCATAAAAATTACATTTGGAGATGAAGGGAATGAAAGCTACAACTAAATTTCTAGATTTAACAACCTTTTAATCTTTAGTTTTCTTTAAAAGGGCTATCTATTTTGTAGACTTTAGTAAATGAAACACTTCACTTTCTTGAAATAAACCAGAAGCCAATAATAAACACAGGATGCTAAATCTAGGCCTAGGGTTTTAATGATTCAATCAATATGATAAATTCAGTATAATAGAATCAGACAGTTGACACATTGATCATACACTTCCTAAAAGTTAAACTACATCAGATGGAAGCTAGGTAGTCTATGGTTTCATGATGATCCCTCAGACTGGTGACCAAAAATTTCAGATTTATCAGAAGAGACATAACTCTCTCTCCCATTAGATCTGAGAAATGTGGTTCTATTATATCTTACCAGTGTATTCATATTATGGGGATTGGAGAATAATAGACACTAAGAGAATTCTGTCTCTCATGTTATTTGCAGAAGAACCACAGCTGAACTTGAACCCAAGCTCTACCACTTGCATGCCATGTAACCTAGTTTGAATGTCTCATTCTTCTCCCAGTTGATATCCTCATCAGTGCAATGTGAATAATAATGGTAATGCACTCTTAGTGGGAGTGGTGAGAGGTTTTAATTACACGATGTATATAAAGTAATAAGTATCTAGCATGTAATTCATTCTCTGTATAGATTAGTTCTTTCTCTTCATTCTCTGTGAATGGTTACTATTCATCACTGTCTTTTCCAAACATAGAGGATGAGGAATGGCATCAGGTAAAATTAGGGCAGGACAGGACAATGCTGGACAGGTGTGCACCCCTGGTGATTATAATGTGACACTTCTTGGTGTCACCACTATATCAACCATCACCAGTTATCAGAGAAGATCCTGATGAAAAGTAATGAGAGATGTTCTTCATTTCTATATCTTAAGGGCAGTAGTTACCAAATACAGTTCTATAAATTAAAGCTTGCCAAAGCTCCAACACAGGAGATTTTGATTCAGTACATGTGGGCTGGTCCTCAGGAATCTGTATTTTTAAAAAGTTTCTCAAGTAATTCTACTATGGGCAGCATTTCATTACAACTGCTCTTTGATATGTGTTTGATCTAGAGTCTATGATGAGTCTTTGCAGAGCAGATTGATAGCTCTTGTTTTGGAAGCTTAGCAATAATTACTAAAACAGATTCTTCATTTCGAAGAAGATTCTGAATCCATTCTGCTATCTTGAAGTAAATTGGATTTATGATGTGTTTGGTGATAAATGTCTATTTTCTACTCTTTCTCTCCAGTGCTATCTTTATAAGACAACAATGATAAAAAATATAAAAAAAATAAAAACTCAACACATTTACTGGATGTACCTGTACAAAAAATACCAATTCATTAGCAGTTACAGATTTTGACCTTCATGCTGAAAAAATTATCTTTACTATAATACAGATATCATCTGCTGAGAGGATTAAAGTGATTATTTCCCTGGAAACTTTCCTAAAGATATTACAGTTTATTACCCTGAGATATATTTTTCTGGCAGGACATTCAGTTCCATTTGGTTGTTTAAGTTGAATTTTATTTATGATCATTAACCGTCCAGTTAAGCCCATTCTGGTTGAAATTGCTCTTATGTGATAGTATCCATCTGCTTATTCTATTTTGTATTAGGAAATAAGGGTATTGAAATACACTTTGGTTTTTAAGTTCAGCCCATTTATTTAATTACAGCCAAATTCATGCCTAATATTAAGTCTTTCATGCCTTTTCAAATTCTTAACAATTATAGTGCTGGCATTGTCCCTATAGCATCTGAGTCTGTAAAATACACATGACAGTATTATCAGGAATATAAATTTGTTATAAACATATACATGCATGGGTAGTTTCTTGCCAAGATAAAGTTCTGATTGCAACAAGTAGACTTTTAAACAGAAGTCTGACCCTCCGTTTGTATGTATGTGCATGTATGTGTATAGAAATATTTACTTACATTGCTACCAATCTACTATTGGATTTCAGATGAAAGTCCAAAAAACTTTCATAAGGAAATATGTATTATTATTTAATTAAACTATTGTATAAGGCTGATTTAATGAGATTCAGCATGTAAGATGTTATATTCCCAAGTAAACAACGAAACTGTATAATACTATGATAATATTGATCTTTCACCATTTTTATTGTGAAACCTTTTTCTTGTGAATTTTGTGAGTTTTATGAACTCCTTTGGGATAAATTTGCCCATAGTTTCTGTTTTGCTGAGTCCAGACCATATGTGCCAAACATGTTTTCTCTCAATGTTTTCACATGTGTGTCAAAGAAAATTTAATCCATATGCTTTTTATTTATTTACATTTACACTTAAACTCATCAAAATGTTGTTATGCAAGAGGTTTTTGAATTCCAAGAGACATTATGGGGCTCCCAAAGTCCCAAGGAGACACTTTGCTGAAATTAAAATACTTTGTTCTTCTGTATGTTCATTTTTTTTCTAAGAAACCAAAATAATAAATAGATTATAGTCTCTTTTCTCTTTTTGATTGGAATATCTAATCATTCAAAATTAACATAAATTTTAAATAAATAATGAACACAGAGCACTAACATTTATTGAATTCTTTCCTTCTAAGGAATCAAAACAATATGAATTGTGACTCACCAATTTTTGATCCTATTATTCTGGCTTCAATATTCCCATGATTGTGATTCTGTAAATGTATACATAAAACCCCTTGAACAGCATGATTATGCACCCACATTCACCACAGAGCCCTGTATAACACAAATAGGACCAGAAAGAAAGGGGAGAACATCATCCATTTTTTTTAAGATTTAAAAAACATCGTAGCGGTGGATAATGAGAACTCATAGATGAAAGAAGTTGAGTAGAGACAGCTTAAACCTCAAGTCATACAGGAGAAAAATTCAGTACTGATGGGAACCCCTCCTTCTTGACATGGCATCTAAAAGTCTCAAGAAGATTTAAAAAATCTAAAATCATGAAGATTAATTGAATAACTGTGTAAGAACCAATTTCACCAGTCTCAGGTCATTCCTTTCCATGGTTTCTGCTGACCCAGGAACATCATTTTGAGGATTGGGGGAAAATACTTTTAAGTGAAAATATTAAAATAGGCTGTATTTCTATCCAACTTGCCTTCTAGGCAGGTGAGTTTGTATAATGAAAAGGTATACATCAAATTTTGACCTTCTACCCTCATGAAGGTAGTTAGAAATTCAAGGGAAAGAAATAATCTTTTCCAAAGAAAGTAAACCAATGAATTGGGGAAAATCTGCATGGTAGGTATAAGTATCACCAACATATATCTTCCTCTTTTAGTCTTAGGATGGTGCAGAGCCTCAGATTTGCTCTTTGGATTTGTCATTAGAAAGCAAAATTCACTAATTAGCAGGTGATGTCCTGTCCAGTAAGTGTACTTGAGCAGCCAGCTAGAGTTCTCGCTTAAGAATAAGACTCGGGTGGAAAATGTAACTTAAACAATTATAGCTGTCCAGATGTAAATAAGTAAAAAGGAAACTTCACCAAAAGACCACCAGGTATACAAAGAACACAGAAGTGAAAGACCAGGATACAGATACTGAACAACGAAGCCAGAAATAACTCAGTAAACAGAATAAACTTAAAGTAACGTAAGCCACTACAATTTTTACTGCATATAACAAGAAAAGAATGTCACAAAAAGAATAGAGGTAAAGCTCTTAGAAATTAAAAATGTAATTGCTTAAATTAAAAAGGAGAATCAATAGATAAATCAGAAAAGAATAAAAGGGTAGAGAAAATTTCCAAAGAAAAAGGGAGTGGGGTGGAGAAATAAACTAAAGTTAAGAAATTTATGAATCTAGGAAAATTTTTCCAGTGTTTCCTTTTTGCATGAGCAATTATTTGTTAATTGCTATTTGCTAATCACTGATGCTCAAAAACTTACAATGGTTGTCATTGTAACCATGTAAAACCTCACTCATTCACAAACCCCTCTGATGGAGAGATACCTCTGTCAATGGACAACTATTGATCTAGGAAGTCGGTACGCAGCTAATATAAAGTCTAGAAAAAGACACACACACACACACACACACACACACTTGCATGTACACACAGAAGGAGCTACAACCAATGTCTGCTTTTAAGAATATAGTCAAGTAGTTATTCTGAAAAAATCTCCTTCTATAAAACACTTGGAAAGTCTAAATAAAATATTTAAATAGCTATATAAATGTGTAACTGCTTGTAAGAAGTTAAAGGAAATTCCTAAGGAAAACAGAATAATAAATCAACTCCAAAGGCAAGATTGGCTTGAGGATATTTTCCAATTCCAGGAATATGAAACATTGTTTTAAATGTAGCATTTATGTGCTAAATAATATATTTAATACATACAAGCATAATAATAATCTTAAGGGCTAGAATATTACACAAAACTATTGGCTCTGCATTTTATTATTTATTGTATGTAATGTTTCTTTCAGAAACATAATTATTTCCCCGAATCTTGCCTACAATTCCCTTTTATATATTTTTAAAATTACCCATATATTTATTCGATTTATTTGCTTGTGACATTGTAAACAGTTACATATTCAATTGTAACACCCTATAGTATTTCTTGACTTGGTTTTTTCTATTCAAAATTCCTAAGATTCATCTACTTGACAGCAGAGAACTATTCACTGAATTTTCAGTTACATAAGTCTTCCATTATGTGAAATGTAGTACATTTTTCTTTCATGGTTGGACATTTGAGATGTTGTTATGTTATTGTCATGAACATTGCTATTATAAACATTCTATAGCTTAAAAATGCATGTAAATTCTTTTTTTTATTTAAAGATTTAATTAATTTATTTGAGAAAGAGCACATATGTGAGCAGGAGGAGGGGAAAGGGAGAGGGAGAGAGAGAATCTCAGATTCTGCATTAAGTGCTGAACTTGGCTTGGGGCTCGATCCCACCATCCTCGGATCATGATGTGAGCCAAAATCCAGAGTCCAGTGCTTAACCAACTGAGCCACCCAAACGCCCCCAAATGGCTCTAAATTCTTTGACACTTCTCCCATGGAAAGTTTTGGACAATTTCTTCTCTTTCTGATGCTGGATCAGCTTGTGATGTTTTAACCAATAGAACATGGGGAAAATAATACCTTGCTGGGTTCAGATCTAGCTCTAAAGAGGATTTGCAGTTTTCCACCTTGGTATCTTACAGATCTGAGATGCAATGTAGTCTATATACGTCAGAGAGTAGTCTGACTATCTTGCTGAAGAGACCTTGGGGAGAGGCTCTGAGACCATGTGAAAAGAGGCAGAAGAGCCCATCCATCAGAGGTCAGCCTTCAAGTCTTTCCATTGAGATACCAGCCATGTGAGTGATGCTTTCATGAAAATTTTAGACCAGATCAGTCACCAGTAGGATACTGACCCATTAGGTCACTCAGAGCAGAAGAATCAGTAATTTGAGTTCTCTCTGATTTCTGACCCAGAGTATTAAGGGCATAATAAAGTTAAAGTTGCTTTAAAACACTAAGGCTATTCATTGTTAAGTAACAATAGATTGCCAAAACACTCCTGGTACACAGTAACCAGGAGTTTTTCTAGGCAATATACTTAATGGTGGAATTTCACAGACTATGCAAATTCTGAAATTTACAAGATAATGCAAACTTGTTTTTTTTTTCTTTTTTTTTTCAAAGTGATTATGCCAATTACACTCCCCTGCTCCAGTAGCATATGATGTTGATCAATTGTAGGAAACTACAATTATTCACATTTTATGTTTCCTCTTTTAGCACAATGCTCATTTCTGCCTTCTTGCCCATTTTAGGGATTGTTTATTTTTGACTGATTTGTAGGAGTTAAAGATTTTGAAATCTTATCCTTCCTTGATTATATTTCTGTGTGTATGTTTATTTTTTTGGTATGCTTTGATGATCAGGAGTTCTTAATTTTCCTCTATTCAAATTTGTAAATATCTCCTTCATGCTTAGCATTTTCTGTACCTTGCTTAAGAAATTTATCTCTACTTTTGGATCAAATAGATTTGCCTGTATTTTCTTCTAATATTTGCCTTTCACGTCTGTCTATAGCCTGCCAACAGCATAATCCATGTGTTTTGAGTGTGTATATGTGTATGCAAGTGATGGAGGAATTAGATCTTCATTGTTTTGTTGTTGATTATGATGATCACTTGTGTCAGTACTTTTCCAGTTAGATAACAAGTATCAGTATATTCAGAGATCTATTGTTGGCCTACATATCCTCTTCTGCTTTATCTTCTTGCCTATCTCTACACCAATACTATACTGTCCTTGTTATGTCCTCAATGTCTATAAGAGAACCCAGCAAGTAATAAGTATTCAACAAATACTTGCTAAATGAGTGAGTTAATACTGCTTTAAAATAAATTCTGGAAAAAAAATAAAATAAAATAAATTCTGATATATAGTAAAGTAAGTCCTGTCACCTCCTTCAGGAATTCCTTGCTGAATTCTGGGTCTCCGAGCAATGAATCATACATGTTTTAGATTTAACTCAAGTGGCTTGAAATACAATGTTGGATTTTCAGTCCTAATTATGGAAATCCCATAGTTAATTTTCAGCAATTATCAATATTATGAAATTGTGTTTCATATGCTCCACATTTTCTCTAGAATATTTTAAAACAAATCCCAGAAACCATTCAGTTTTGTTACTATATACTTTGGTATTATTCTTTAGGAAATCCAGACTTCATATAATCTTAATAATGCCTTAATATAGTACCCATTCTATTTTCAAATTTTGCCAAGTGTTTTACAAAGGTCCTAAACAAGGACCACCCATTGCTTTGGGCTCTTTGGTTTCTAATGTCTGTCTTTCTCTCTCTCTTTAAACTAATTTTTTTTATTTTTTTAAGTTTTTCAAATTAAAGATTTTATTTATTTCTTTGGGAGAAAGAGAATGAGAGAGAGACGGAGAGAAAAAGCATGAGCCAGAAGGAAGGATAGAGGGAGAGGGAGAAACAGACTCCCCACTGAGCAGGAAGCCTAACGTAGGGCTTGATCCCAGGACCCTGAGATCATGACTTGAGCTGAAGGCAGATGCTTAACTAACTGAGTCACCCAAGCACCTCTCTCTTTATAGCAGTGTCTTCTTCCATTTAAAAAAATCATTTTCAAACCCATTTTTTTATTTTGATTTTTCAATTAGCTGGAATAATTGAGTATGTAGAATATATAAGTAAATAGAGAGTGATAATGAGGTTTTAGCCAGCAAGAACCATTGATGAAAAGAACATAGAAATGAGTCAAGGTATCGCTAATACTAGTGGTAAATTCTAGGGCTCATCTTTCTGGACCATAGAAGTGATTAAGATTTTGTCACATGAATATTGTATTTGTTTGTAAATTCTAGGGCTCATCTTTCTGGACCATAGAAGTGATTAAGATTTTGTCACATGAATATTGTATTTGTTTGTTTCCTTGTGATTCACTAAACACACTTACCTACCCTCACATTTCCTCAAATCTCATTCTTCACTTTCATCTCTTACTTATCTACAGGGCTTCTTTCTGTCTCCAGACTGGCTGGAGCATAAATATGGATGAGAAACAATAATGGCAAATAGCAAGAAAGCACCTGTAATTTACTATTGCTCACTTCTTGGGATAAGAACCCACATCCTAGGACTCAAAATACATGCTCCCTTTTTCTTTTTTTTAAAAAAATATTTTATTTATTTATTTGACAGAGCACAAGCAGGGAGAGCAGCAGGCAGAGGGAGAAGGAAAACCAGGCTCCCCACCAAGCAGGAAGCCCAACTGGGGGCTCTATCTCAGGACCCCAGGATCATGACCTGAGCTGAAGACAGGTGTTTAACTGACTGAGCAACCCAGGTGCCCCCATGCTCCCTTTTTTCATATGTTTCAATATTATTTTCCACCTATATGATAAACATTTAAAATTAATTTAGGAATTACCCATCAAACCCTTTCTCTTCAATTAGTTGTGCTGGAACATCCTGCTATTTGTGATGGTTTTTGTTTATTCCAATGATTAATCCCTCCTTCAACTGGAATTTGCAGATTGAAAAACTAATTATTTTTCTAACATCTTTGGAAACTGGAAAGTAGAATTGACTGACCTGAGATTGAATTTCTTAAATGGTCATGCTTCTGAGAATATGTGATGGACTTTGATGTACCATTTGGAAATCATGCTCTTGTCCCCAGAAGCCACTTGTTTGTTAATAGCACTGTTAAAAATACATAAAATTTCATCAGCCATTGGAACTTCAGGTCACCCTGTACATGCTCAATCATTCTGTGATGAAGTCATTTATTTCTTCTCAGTTTGAATAGCTTTAATCAGATCAAAATGTTCCTTCTAAAGAATTATTTTCAATTCAAGGAAAGAATTCAAACATTCTTTTAAAATGTCTTTACAATATACCACATTGTAATTTACACTGCATGAACAAAGTGAAAATAACAAATATTCAAATTCTATTTTGAAAGTCTGCACATGATAAACTAGTTCAGAACCTGACTAGAAACATATATTTTTTACTTTTACCATTTGATAATGCTGTAAGTATATTTTAAATAGTCAAAATAGTCAACTATATAATATGTGGTTCAAACTAGCAAATTCTATAACTGCATAATCTTGGAATGCTCCTTTCTAATGAATTGGCTAGTTTCCATACTTTGAAAACAAGGACATTGACTAAGACATCAATTCGTGTGTCAGCCATAAAATCTATTATGCCATTTGTGAAATGGAAAGGGGGTAAAATGTATTGTAATTTTTTAAGACATCTGGCACCAGCTAGGACTATCCTATTTATAAAGGCATTTTATAGAGGTGTTGTTAAATACTCTAAAGACTGCAAATTTTCTCCCACCCTTAAAAACGTGAGTAGTTTTCTCCTCTATGATTCACTTAACTTTCTCTCTCCAGTTAGTATATTTATTTTAGAATGTTCAAAATATGTCTTTTTAAAGATATAATGTTTACTTTGGGTTTATTTGTTAAACTGAGTTTGCTCTGCATGAAATTACTAAAATTAAAGCCTGTGGTGACTAGCAATAAGATTCAATGTGGTTTTCCTTTCTTTTTTCTCCAATGAAAATGATTTCCAGTTTAGGTAGTCTACATATGGGAACTAACGGGAGGAAATATCACCACTCCCTGACCAGACCACATTCAACATGTTCAAGTTAAATTATTGTTCCAAGAAGCTAAACAATTGCCATGTTTTACATTTTGAGAATTGTTAGCAAGGCCCCAGTATGTAACGATGGAGCCTACTATATTCAGGCACTAAAGGAAAGAGACTAAAATAAAATACTAGCCCTGACCTCAATATAATTATAATGTTTTTTGAGTTCAAAGCATGCTTACAATAGCAGCAACAAAGCAACAGGAGACAACAAATAATGATAGAGATAAACAAACAAAAACCACCACAAAGGAGTACAGTATAAGTTGGGATAGTCATGGACCTAATGATCTCATGTTCATCTTAAAGTACTATATGAATTTAAAATAGAGGATTTTTTTAAAGCATGTTTAAAGGTCAAAAGCATAAAGTTTTTTTTAAAGTGTCAGTAAAATGTGGTCTTAAATGTACCACAGGCAGGGTTTTTTGAATCCTTTTGGTTGCTCTCCCATAAAGTAGAGAACTTGCCTTGCAGCAAGGCAGATGTACTTGCATGTTGCCCTGGAAAGAGGCTTCCTCCAAGGGTTGAGGAAAAGTTTAGATTCTCTCATCTGCATTCCACCCCTCTCCACTCCCTGAAGACTGACAATCAGGGATTTGTGAAGTGGGCATTTATCCACTGCTAAGGGCAGTTCTGGGATGATTTGTTCAATTCAGACAAGCTACAGAGAAACCATCTGTGAGTGACTACTATTGCATGAAATGTTCAATAAAGTTGAAAAAAAAATGTCCTAGAGGCAAGATTCTCTTCTTTCTCTGTTACAAGTAATCCTGAGACAAATGAGCTCCCAACTAAAATTGATTCACTCCAAATGTTCAAACATCTCCAATCACCTCTCTCTCATCTGTCTCTAAACATGCCTTACACTCCTTTAGGTCATCAGATAAAAAAAAAAAAAAAATCTGTCCTAGGCATTGTCTCCTCTTCCTGTCATATTAGGGGCCCCTTTAAGGCTGATCAATGTCAGCTCTCAGTATTGGTTTCAGGTTGTATGAGGGACCAAATTTAGATGATGAGTTTTGCATGAATATTAACTGGGCAGGCATCCTGTATAAATGATGGTGTTTCTAAACAAATGGTATATTTTCCTTCAAGTTGTCTGCCTATCCCTCAAAGATATAGACCTCAGCAATACATGTTTAGAGACTTAACATTTACACCACTTGACTCAGTAGTTCCCAACTCTGTAAAAGTGTTATCCACATGAATAAAACTAGCTTCAGAAGGTAAATATAAAAGTAAATAAAATACCTATCTCTGCACAGTGGAATTAGGAATGATTTTTCAAAATAGCAAACTCATCCTCTATGCTTGTTAATCAAGGCATCTAACAAATGGGACTGTTCTGTACCATTATTGTTTTTACTGCTGTGTAGCATGTTTTTACAGTTTCATATTATGTGCACGCATGTACACAGACACAAACATACCCCCCTGAAAGACAAGAACCTTCTAAACAAAACAGTCTAGAGCATTTCCTTTTCAAATGCAGAAGTGGTTTTTAAGATGTGTGATTGCATCTAAGACTTTCGGTCATACCTCTCAGCCTTGTCTGTCTTAGACATTTCTTCTTTCTCATTAAAATATAAACATTCAGTGCTTGATACGAATCAGTGATGGGGTAGTAGGATCGCATTTATTGTGAGCAAACACTCATTACTATTTACATGCATGTTAAGTTATTTCATACTTTTCATTACATTTCAACTACATTTGTCTTGGTATTATTAGATTTTGAGGAAAGATCATATACTTATTAATGCAACTATACCCTGCTGAGGAAATACACTTAAGGAAATATTTCATTTATATCAAAAGTCACCTTTTTTTATATTATAACGTAGCTCTACAGTATGTTATTAACTACTATATTTAATGTATGTTAAATATTATTTTATTATTACAGTAGTAAAACATAATTTTGTTAAAGAGCATTTTAACACATTATTATGAAATAATATCATCTTATAATAGTATTTTATCATGTTGATATAAATAAAATACTATTAATAAATGTTAAATGAATAGTACTAACATAAAAATTTACTTAATAGTACTTTACTAATGGCATTTTTAAAAAAGATTTATTTATTTATTTATTCATGATAGAAAGAGAGAGAGAGAGAGAGAGAGAGAGGCAGAGACACAGGCAGAGGGAGAAGCAGGCTCCATGCCGGGAGCCCGATGTGTGACTCGATCCCGGGATCCAGGATCACGCCCTGGGCCAAAGGCAGGTGCCAAACTGCTGAGCCACCCAGGGATCCCTACTAATGGCATTTTTATTAAAGTCTGTCAATCCCTTTCTAGTACTTATTCTTAGTTTCTTTTTTTTTTTCTTCTTCTTCTTCTTTGTTTCCAATTCGATGAAAAGGTGAATATTTAGTCTATACTCATAGCTTCTGCTATAAGATAAAGCTTGTTGCCTGGGACTTCTTACAGTTAGGAACTAAATCAATATGATGGTGACAAAAATTGAGGTAAATTGGCTAAAATAACAAACTTTCAGGAAAGTTTGTTACAGGAAGTTACAGAAGAAATAATTTGTACAACCATTTCATCTTTGGTAATTATTAGAATATAAATACCTTCTAACTATTTAAACTTCTGGTATTTAAACTAAAAGATGAGTGAACCCCATCCCCAATGTATACAAACCATGCACATGAGTGACATATTCTGTATCAGAATGTTAGCTCTAGGAAGTACCTTCAAGATGGTTTATTCTAGACATTTATTTTTACAAATAAGGAAAGACCGTCACATCACTAAGACTAAATAAGAGAATAGAATTCAGGACTCCATGACTCCAGTTTAGGAAATTTTCTAAATGTGCAAGACTTAATGTACTAAACTCTGGGTGGTACTTATACCAGAGGCACTACCATGTAATCTCATAGCTAACAAATAAATGCAGATCCTTTTCTTATTTTATGTCCAGCCTGTGCCATTTGCCTGATCCTATGATCTGTTTTAGAACATAAGGAAATTGGGACATCTGAGTGGTTCAGCAGTTGAACACCTGCCTTAGGTCCAGGGCATGATCTTGGAGTTCCAGGATCGAGTCCCACATGGGGCTCCTTGCATGGAGCCTACTTCTCTTTCTGCCTATGTCTCTGTTTCTGTCTCTGTCTCTGCCTCTTTCTCTCTCTCTGTCTCTGTCTCTCATGAATAAATAAATAGAATCTTTAAAAAAAAATAGAACATACAGAAGTCAAAGAGGAATAAATAATGGGCTATCTTCCAAGCTCCAAATTCTCTGTAAGGCTCTTTCAACATGCAATTCATTTGCTTATTACAAACACCTTTAGAATGGTACATTACAGATGAGGATATTAAGTTTCATAGATCCAAGGTACAAACTTGATGTAATAAAATGTAATAAAAGTCCAGATTCTCTCTACTGAATTAGAAGGTATCTATAAGACTCTATAGTAAAGTATTTGGTTTAGGACTCAATACATTATTTTGTTTTTTTATCTTTGAAGGGAAGGGGTAATGTCACCCTGAAGAGATGTCTGCCTAGATAAAGGACTCATATTTGTTCTGAATTTATTCAACATGCTTGAGATAGGAAACAAATGACAGACTCAAAAGAGGAACATTTTAAGAAAGCATATTGACAACAATACTAAACAACAGTATAGACTAAGTATAGAATAACCTCAGAAAGCAAGGCTAGCATCAGTGAGACTCAAAGGCAGGGACAGTTTACTAGAACCTGGATGGAGAAGAGCTGTAGAAAACCAATTGCTTTCAGAGGAGGAGTGACCTATGCTGGAGGCAACCTCACAGGAAGGCACTAAAGGGTTTAATACCTTAACTTCACTCATGTTCTTCCTCTGAGAGTTGGCTAGGGCTCTCCAGGCATTCGCTTGATCTCAAATTCAATACAAGCAAATGAGGTGATGAGTGCCAGCGAGGTGATGCCAAGTCAGGCTTTGTTAGTAGAAAGATAGCATTCAGAACAAGGAGAGAGAGTGTCGGTACACACTATTCTGCAGTGGTCATGTAGCACATTGTTGCTCAATTCTGGGAAATTCATTTTAAGAAAAAACATTGTAAAAATGTATTGCTTTGAACAAAAGAAAACCCCTATATAGACTTAACACTGAATACAAAAAAATAATCGTTATAGAGGGGAAAGGAAAGCAAGCAAAATGTGATATAGACGAAGTATATTCACAGGTCTTTCATGGCTAATGAATAAACAGAAATACCACTCAGATTATTTTAAGCAAAAAAGAGAAATGTTGGCTCACTTAACCAAGAACAAGAAGAGTGCTGCTTTGTTCCTATGTCAACCCCTGGAACGGTGGCTATGCTAGGGACACAGTATAGTACTGGTCACCCTGACTATATGACTCCAAGATAGTCTTGCCAAAGCCATGAGGAGTAAAGGAAGCGAAAAAAGCTCAAAGAAGGAATATGGGCAGAAAAGTGTAACATATTCACTATAAATCAAAAGTATTGCCTTAAAAAATTCTTATGAGAAAAGAGAATCAGAATTTGTCGATGTAGGTTCATAGAACTTACACTGAGCAATTATAGGGAGTCAGATACTGACTAAAATATTTAAATCTAAAAAAAAAATATTTAAATCTGTCTATAAATAAAATTAGTAATGAGGCACTTGTCATTAGAAATGTTTCAGCAGAGTAAGAAATTTGTTTTCCTCTTTCCCTGAACTAGAATTTTTTTCTAGGTCTAAGGTACTCTGTGTGACCTATTACAGAATAGAGCTTTGCAAACACACAGTATTTTTTTTTTTCCATTGAGCATTCAAAATCTCTTTTCTCCATCATTATCCCCCAGAGTCCACTTGTGGGAGAGGAGACTTTTGCTTCAGGCAAGATTGTATGACAATGAACCAGTGAGTGATACATTAGAAAGCACAAAAGATATACAAACTCACATAGTGAGTAGGCTGTAGGGATAGAATGTACAGAAAGAAATGTGTTCTTGTTCTTGTCAGTGAGAACTCATCACTCCATCCTTTGTGGAAAGAAAGGTAGAGATTTAAAACAGTTATCAGTATGGTATAACATCATGCAGTTTCCAATAAAAAAAGAGGTTTTTGGTAAAACATTAAAAAAGATTACTTCTCATTTCAGTACTACATCCGACTAAGCACCATAGCTGTCCAAAAGATCTTGTGTTCTGTTCTGTTTAAAAACAAAACAAAAACAGGCAAAGATATCAGTTTAGTATTTTGTAAAGAATTTAGATTGGATTAAAAAGGAGCAGCGTGGTCTCCTGGACAAAGAATCAAGTGTTTGTTCATAAAAGCGTATGATATCTGAGACTAAAATTAAGGATTCGCTTGAAAGAAGAAAGATGAGGAGATGAGGACTGGATATGTGATGTACTTTTCTAAGATAAAGTTTATTAAAGATTAAGAGAAGAGTTAATCCTTGAAAAGTGTGCATGATTATACACAAAAGTTTCTCATACAATGGTTCTTTTAGTGATTGTTTCTTATCTTTAAATGTTAATCTCTAGAAATGACTTCTTTAAAAAGTTTTAAAAATGATTTAGATTGTTTATTACATGCACTTATTAATTAATCCAAATGTAAATGACTAAGACCAAACAGGAAATAGGTCTAGTTTTCCACCAAAGTACCCTCTGATGATACTTAACTATTTATATTCTTTATTTGCCAAGATATATTGATAAAATGTCATAAGGATTGCATTGATTAAAAATATAGTAACCTTCTCAGAAGAAATTCTTATAAATATTTCTAAGGTTTGCTTGTTATTACTAAACTACTATTGACTGGATTTCTCTGGGAATAGGATGTTCTAGTTTATTTAATTTTCTGTTGAACTAAGCATTAACAGCTAAAACCATTTTATTTCTGTCTACATTGTTAAAATTATTCATAAAACCTCTTAGGTCATTATTTTTTCTTGCCTAAGCACAGTCCACTGAACATAAACAACCCTCTATATGATGATTTACCATTTGACATATTATTTATATAGTACCTATAATATATGGAAAATTGAGCTAAGCTTGTATTGACACCAGTTGAGATGGGTTGATGATTGACAGTCCTTGAAATAAAATTGTCATGGTCAGTGTCCCCTCTCTTTATATTTTAGGATTATAGCCATTTAGATTCTCGTTTGCTATTTATTACACTTAAGTGCAAACTCATTGAAAATTTTCAGGAAAAAATCACTGTAAGTTTGAAAGAATTCCATAAAATACTGAGAAAAATAGTAAATATAATCAGTCTCACAATGAAAAAAGATTCAAAAATGTGTGTGAAGGGAGGTGCTTTCTCTTTGTCTCCTTATGATCAAATCTCTATTTTACTGGAGCTTTAAACTGATAAATTAATTTGGATTGCATCCCTTTTCTGCCATTTCATTTTTAGTGGTTGATGTTAAACAATTATTTTCCTGTACTTTGAGTAGACAATGAATTATCTGATTTTACTAAATGTACATATTAGAAATCAGAATCTCCCTGACGTCTGACCCTTCTTACATTATTTAACTTCTTTAAGACATGATCAGCAGAAAGCTAGTAAGTGCTAGTTCATTTCCCTAGTTCATTGTATCTACATAGTAATTGGTTAATCTTGAGATCACGTAGCTGGAGTTAGACCAAAGGCAGGAGATTTCTGCTTCTGGCAAGGATGTACAAAGCTGGAACACTGATCCTATTCTAACAATGAGATGAAGTCAAATAAACTTGAAAATCATAACTTTTCTTGAGTCCATCGGAAAATTGAAGTTGCAATCCAGCTAAATTATTCAAATTTCAAAGAGAAACATGTCCCTACAACATGAGATAGGACAGAAGAACTAGCTCCCCTGGGTCAAAACATTGGGAGAAGAAGCTAGCAGGTGCTATAAAAGCAAATAGAGAAATAAATCAGCTACAATTTTCACAAATTGCTAAAAGCCAGGTGTGAACTATTATCCATATAAGGTTGGAAGAACTGGAGGCTCATACACTCTCCTATAAGCAATTTGTTTTCTTCTCCACCCCCCGCCAACCTCTCCAAAATGAATTTCTCTCAGAAACTCAAGAGAAAATCTGGAAGCCGGCTGGTGATCAGAACAAGCTCTTCTCATTGGTTCAACCTCCCATAAAATAATCCTTAGCTGCTGAGGTTGTGGGATGGGGTGGGATAGGATTTCTTTCGAAAAAAACCCTAAAACTCCTAGAGAAGGGGCAACAGTTCATCCATCACCTTAAAAGCATAGTAAAAACCCTTTGTCACTTGAGAAGTGGGGGAGAACGATCTGAAATGGAGGGACAAAATCCCTTCTGGGCTCAGAATTTGAAATCCATACATAGTTAGAGGTTTGCTTCCAGTGAGTTAGGATTAAGGAATACCCAGTGAAGAACAACACAGATCAAAAGCATAGTTTGGCTGACATGGAAATAAAGAATGATAAGAAAATCCCCCAACCTTCTTCCCCATGGAGGCTTGGTATGCAACATGCGCCCAAAATGAAGGCAAACCTAGACCACAGAGAACCCTTGCCACCCACCACCACTAGCCCAGAATCCAGCAAAATCCAGCAACTGGCAAAGCAGCCTCCCCCTGAAGAAGGGCAATAGCACAGAGTAGGCTCCTCTCTGCCATGCAGATCTACAGGAAGGATGAAAGTTGAGGGTGAGTGATAAATATTTAGAAAAAGACAAAACAGAAAAAGCAAAAACTACCTGGCAGTGTGCTCTGCCACTCTGAGCAGAAGGCAACAGTTCTGCTAAAAGTTCGTGAAGACTGTAATAAATTGTAGAAGAAATAGTAGTAGTGAAACCCAAACTGTTCAACTGAAAAATGTTCAATGGACACCCCCCCAAAAAAGGATAAAAAGGAAACAGGAGACTAAAAAGCAAAAGGAAGAGAAACAAAACAATAAAGTGGTAGACATGACTTCAGATATCAGTAATTATATGAAGTGTAAATTGTCTAAACGAATCAATGAAAATGCAGATTTTCAGAAGTAGGTAAAAAAATGATCCAAATGTACTCTGCTTATAGAAAAGTCACTTCATATAATGATATAAATAAGTTAAAATACGGGTGGAAAAAGATACATCATGGAAATACTAATCAAAAGAAAGCTGCAATGACTAAAATGAATGTCGAAGGAAACTTCAAAGCAGAGAAATTTGCTAAGAACAAAGAAATATCATATAACACTGGAAGGTTCAATTCACCAAGAGGACACAAAATTTTTAATTCCATAGATATCTAGCAATAGAACTTCTAAATAGATAAAGCCAAAACTGATACAATTGAAAGGACAAATACACAGATGCACTATTACAGTGGGACACTTTTCTATTCTCTGCCTAATGACTGGAACATATGAAAACAGGATCAATAAAAGATGAGTTTTCTTGAGAATGATTTGAAAACACTGAATCTAGTCACCATGCTAGAGAACAAATATGGGAACTGAAATACTGATTTACTTATGTTTCCACATTATCCTTGTGTGGCGTTAGCAAAATAGCTATTAGTTTTTCTTTTGCTAGTTAGACAATAAGAGTGATGATATTCACACACATATGTCCTTCCACCACCAACATATCACATTCAGAATCCCATTGCCTTCAGACCTTTTCAAAAGCTAATTAAGGGATCTGGGTGGCTCAATTGGTTAAATGTCTGACTCAGTTTCAGCTCAGGTCATGACCTCAGGGTTGTGGGATTGAACCTTGCATTGGGCTCTGTGCTTAGCATGGAGTCTGCTTCTCTCTCTCTCTCATAATTAAATAAATAAATAAATAAATAAATAAATAAATAAATAAATAAATAAACAATTTTTTAAAGCTAATCATATCTGGTGTTTCCATATATCAAACACTATGGTGTGAAACTGTGAGGTAGTTCACTGCAATGGTTTTAATGTTTACTCTCTGTCTGAAGCACCAATTACTTTATTTTTATAAATAGTGAGCAATATGAGATGAAAATAAGCTTGGGAAGGCTCTAAAATCTGATTACCTGACTTTGCCAAGGATTGTCAGTAAATTTAAATCATAATAGTTGAATTTCTCGGGACAGCATCACAAGGTCTACCGAATCAACTGAAGCTGATTGGTGCTTATCTAAGCATTTTTTCCAAACTATTGGCTCCATATTTCTCTGGAGAAGAGTTTGAGTGCTGTATATTGATGGAGTATGAAGAAAATGAAATACTCTGAGGGCTACTCTTGGATTCCTCTACTGAGTTCCTGCTATGAACTTGAATGCCCCACTAAGCAAAACAAAGAAGTCTAGATTTGCATTTTTAAGAAAGTCCTTTATTGAGCTTCTGTTTTGGCCTAATTATGTTTCCTTCACCAGCCCCCAGGACTACCTTGCTTGGAAAAAATTGTGATACAGTTTTCTCTCTTCATTAGAGCTCAAATATATCCAGGAGAATAGGTAGAGATCAAACTGTTCCTGCTTATCATCTGTTCTTTTCCCTTCACAACACAAAGTAACTTCCTATTCTTTATAATCTAGAGAGTGCATGGGTCACTTCTATAGAGACTTCCTTACTAATCTGTCCCTCATCTTGCCAGTAGAAGGGTCTTCCAGGAGACAGATAAGTGGCAGAAAAGAGGAAATGTTAAAAGGATGGAATTGGGGAAATCTAACCAGTACATGTACTCAAATCAATGAATGGTGTGCTTATAACAGGCACCCAGTAGGGGCAGCAAGAGCTCAAGTGTGCTGTTACCTTCCTTGGGCATGTATGGATACCCTATGAAGATATCTTTATGGTGGTCCTTAAGAAATAACAACAGCGACAACAACAACAATTTCTTTTTTTAAATTTTTTGAAGATTATTTATTTATTTATTTATTCATTCATTCATAGAGACACACACACACACACACAGAGGCAGAGACACAGGCAGAGGGAGAAGAAGGCACCATGCAGGGAGCCCAACATGGGACTCGATCCAGGGTTTCCAGGATCACACCCTGGGCAGAAGGCAGCGCTAAACCACTAAGCTACCCAGGCTGTCCCCCCAAAATTTCTCAACTGCGATACTGAGACATTTTCTTTTATGCTTCATTTTACAAAAGAAAAATAAAAATTTTCCTGTTTTGGGGCGCTTGGGTGGCTCAGTTGATTGTGACCAATCTTGATTTTGGCTCAGGTTATAATCTCAGAGTTGGGAGATGGAGTCCCGTGTCAGGCTCTGTGCTTAGTGGGGAGTCTGCTTGAGATTCTCTCTCTTCTTTCCCTCTGCTGTTTTTCTCTCTTTCTAAAAATAAATAAATCTTTAAAAAAAATTCCTTGTTTTTCTCTCTTCTCTCAAGAATGGCATCCTTATCCACTTGCTTCCTTGAATTCCTCTTCTTTAAAGAGAAAGGGAGAGTATCCCACTTCATTGTACTGCAAGGTTATAAAGAAATATGTGGGAGTATTTTGGACTAATTATGCCACTTTTGATAGTGTGCCGGCTGGCTGAGTTTGGTGGCTGGTGGCAATTTTATAGCAACTTTACAGAGAATATTTCAATCCAAAACTAGTTCAGCTGAAAACTGAGAGAAGAGAGAAAATGCTGAGACTAGTAAAAAAACCAAAAACTTAGACAGCTGAACGTTTAATAAAGGTAACTACACTAGGGAAAAAGACCTCTGTGGCCAGAGAAAAAAATAAATCCACCCCCTATAACTATACACTAGTGCAAAAACACCTCTTAATAATTTATGAATTATTAAATATGCTTTAAAAATTGAGCTCCTTGTTCTCTACTAAGTTGTAAATTTGACTAATATAATATCTTATGGAATTTCATGGCATGTGTACAATCTCTGAATAGCTGAAACATGTTGATACCACGGGTAGTAATTGAGATGACAAAATATTTTTTAAAGGATTTATTTATTTTAGGGAAAGAAAGCAGACAATCAAGGGGAAGGGCAGAGGGAGAGAAAGAAAATCTCAAGCAGATGACCCGCTGAGTGCAGAGCTCAACATGGGACTTGATCCCATGACCCTGAGATCATGACCTGAGCTGAAACCAAGAGTTGGCCTCTTAACTGACTGAGGCACCCAGGAGATCCTACTACAAATTTTAAAAAATCTTGCAATAATGTGGGAGAGACTTCACTCTCTGTTGGTAGCATTGAGAATCATATGCATAACTCTTCTAAATTTTAGAAATTGTCTCCACAGTTTTACAATATAGATGAGAAAACATTAAGCTCCAGAGTTGTTTCCACAGGAGGCTAGGGACAGAGTGGTGACTAGAACCCAGGTGGTCGGCTCCTTGCCTGGGAGTCTCACACTGCCTCCAGGATGTGATAAGTGTCTAAACATTCCCTAGAATAAGAGATATTAGTGTAGACTACTAATTCTTTAAGCATAGTAGAGAGAATCACCAAAACTAAGCGCAAACATCATGAAGCATCTGCCCCTGTTTCATTTTGCACAGCGTATAATAAATGGGTGTGTTAACTTTCCATCCTCTCTCTCCTCTACCACTGGCTAATTTTGGAATCTGAATTTTAATACTTTTCCACCAGGGTTTCTGTTCAGGAAAATAGGATCATTGTACATGAAAAAGAGGCTTAGATTCTCACTTATGTATAATTCATAAGATAGCGAGGAAGAGACACTAAACAAAATCAGGAAATGATATGAACAAAAATACACCTTTACATATTTATGATAAAAAGACATGTATTTGTCCCATAAACTACCAACTTCAGAAATAACACATTCACCATTTTGAAACCATCGACCTAGCTTATAGAAACTTATATTTGGAGTAAATTGTTTCAGGAACACACCATGTTAATAAAAATAACAGTGGCTACCTCTAATTCATAGTAGCCCCAGCACACAGGAATGATAAGGGAAATTAAAAGTGCTGGCTTCATTGAAGATGGCTCGCGAGTTGTATAGATCTTGATTCCAATGAAGGAAAAACAGTTATCAATCTTTACCATACAATTTTTATAGAATTTTTGACACAGTCTACTTGCTTAGCTCAGCAAGTCCAGTGAAAGATTATGATCAAGATTCTCCTGGGGAAAAATGCCAGGGACTTACAGTACCACTGGGAACAGAGGCAGAGTTGGAAAAATTACTGGAGGATGGAGGAGCAGTAACAAAAAATACAGAGGAAAGGGTGTGCTGTAACTGAAACTGGAGTGAAGCAAACCTTACTCCTTTTTCCTAAGAAAATAGGGCCAGACACTATTTCATATTGCCTTGCTTTCCATCCCAGGCTCCAACTCACTCTGCCATGGCAGGACTGCCTGTCCTTTGCCTGGAGTTGACACAAAACTGTTCTTTTGCTACTAATTAAAACAGTCAGGGACATAACCAATGAAAGGTAGGGAAGCAGAGAACTGGTTTCATTTTATTCCAAATTAGTTTGAGCTCACCCCAGATCAAAGGAAAGCCAGACCTGAGAAAACAAACAGACCACAAACAAGCAATTTGCTGACCTGCTTCTATTTCCTGGAAATAAAAGGGCTGGGGTCCTTTGGAAGGCTGGCTCAGCAACCATGACACCAGCCAGGGATGTTCCAGCCAGGGAGGGTGTTTGGGGCTCCCCGTTTATGACAGTACATTTCGAAAATGAGGTTTTAATAACATGAAGTCTGGTCAAGATATTCTCAAAAGTCCAAACACCAGTGGACTCACTGAAACATATGAGTAAGCACATGCATGCGTGTGCATATGCTCATTTTGCTCACATGCACACTTTGCTCACGTGTAACACTTTTGCTTGCTCTGGGTTTTTAACTGTGCATTTCATCAGTATGTCCTTTTGCCAGTAACAGCCCAGTCACTTAGTGGGATATGCTAGCAAAACAACCTCCTTTCAGGTTTATATGTCTGCTTCCTTAGAGTATTTGAAACATCAGGATGTTTTGTGTGTGTGTGTGTGTGTGTGTGTGTGTGTTTTTAGAATCAATTATTTTTACGATGTTTCTTTTTTTGTTGTTATTCCTTTTTTAGGGTAGTGATAAAAATCTACTCATTTGGAGTCCTAAAACTGTCAGTTGTTCCTCCTTGAACCCCAGATGCTGCTTACAAAGTAGGAGAGACAGCACTGGACAGAACATAGAGTAAGCATTTTGGGTTGGAATTCTTGCTAAAGTTTGGACTAAAATAAGAATGGCCAAAAGCAAGTATGTACTCTGTAATATAAATATATATCTTCCTGATTCTATAAGCTCCTTACATCACTTTATAAATTATATTTCACATGGCATGCACCGTGATTTCCAAACAATAGTCAGCAGATAAAACATAGGAGTTTTTAAAATGCAGTTGATATTTATGCAGTAATGTTAGATTTAAAGCTGAGTATGAGGTCCACACATTCTCACGAGGTACTCATGAGTTGTTGAAAAGACATAAATGAGTGAAATTGTGTTCTTTTATTTCCCCTGTAATGGGGAAAGGCAAATCTGCATCTTGGCAAATACTAACATGAGTTCAGGTATCAGGGTTCTTTTTTTCTCTCATGTTTTTATTCGAGTTAGTTAACACACAGTGTAGTTTTAGTTTAGGGTGTAGAATTTGGCAATATATCATCTCATACAACACCCGGTGCTCATCAGAATGGTTGCCCTCTCTAACACCTATCACCCATTTAACTCATCCCCTCTCCCCTCCCATCCAACAACCCTCAGTTTATCGGACTTTTGAAAAGTAGTGGGCCCAATACAAATAGATATTTTTAGAATTAGGTGATTTTATAAGATGTCCAAATTGCTTGGTGGTCTCTGAGTCTTTTTTGTCTTTTCGTGTATGGAACAGAGTTTCTGTCCCCAAGAATTTTTGGTCCTCAGTAAATGTTTCAAGCTATCTGTAGCTTCTGTATTCAGGATAAATGAAGAGTGAAAATAAAAGAGAAAGAGAAGGTGAAGAGAAAATTTTATTGAAATCCAATATTTAAAACAATGGTTTTAAAGAAAATTGTCTGCTTAACTGGACTTTTTTTATTTTTCATATATTACTCAAGAAATGAAATTTGTATCATCTTTGGTTTACTTAAGGTTTATACTTCTTTTGGTTTTTTCCTATTTATAAAAAAATCAGAAACTCCAACTTTCTGAGGGAAAATTATTTCTAACCTAGAATTCTCTACTTGGCTAAATAATCATTCAAATTTAAATTTAGAATAAAATCACACATATATATGTTATCTATCTATCTATCTATCTATCTATCTATCTATCCTTTCCAAAACAAAACAAAAACCTTCCATACACTCTTTATTGCAAAGCTCCATAGGATTGTGCTCTGGCAAAAAAAAGGGGAAGACATAGGCTCAATGAAAATGACGAACCAATACAAGAGCAATGTAAAAGTATAAAATCTTACAGGATTTACTCAACAATTCAAAAGTATTTACTAAATAGCTTCTCTGTATTAGTTACTATTGTGGATGCTTTAGATACATCAGTAAACAGAACAGAAAAGATCCTATCGTTGTGAAACTTTCATTAAAGTAATTACTAGAAATAATGGTGATGGGAAATCTAGTATGAGAGCTGAGTAGAGAGCTAAGAGATAAATTCTCATTTTCCAAAGTAGAGGTAAACATATGATGCTAAGTTTATGTTGTTTGATTTATGAAGATAAATATAAAAATAATTCACGAATATACCTACTTGAAAATAATTGAAAGTAGAAAAATAAGATGACGTTAGCTTGGGATATTGCTACTTTTGTTTGTTTTTGTTTTAGATAAATAAACTTTGTAGACTTATTTGACTCTAAACTATGTTCCTATTTTGAGAAAAATAAAAGTTAAATGCAAAAATGAGAGAGAAAGAGAGAGATATCTTCGACCTTTGACATCCAGTCAAAAAGACTGAAATTTTGAAGAACAAAAGATAGCCAGAGGTTCAAAATTCAGGGGAAGAATATAGAAGGATCTAGAGAGCCCCAAACTCCAAGGACACTAGCTAGAAGACCACCGGGTATTCAAGATCACTCTTTAGTTTGCCAACTGTCATAAGACACTTCATTTGCTATTGAATTCAAGACCTTTGACCTTTAAAATTCAATTCCATTGGGGAGCCCGGGTGGCTTAGTGGGTTAGTGCTGCCTTCAGCCCAGGGCCTGATCCTGGAGACCCAGGATCGAGTCCCACATCAGGCTCCCTGCATGGAGCCTGCTTCTCCCTCTGCCTTTGTCTCTGACTCTCTCTGTGTGTCTTTCTTGTAAATAAATAAATAATCTTTGAAGAATTTCAATTCCACTGCAGTTAAACCACGAGTTTTCATGTAAAATAACTGTAAATGCTGCAAACAAAAATTTAAAAATTCCTCCTATCTACTAAAGTTGATCTAAATGATATTATTTTTCTTAGAAAAAAATACAGGTGAAGGGAGTTTGTATTATACCTTGTTCTCCTTTCTGTTAAAGATTCAATAAAATAAGGCTGTATTTTAGATTAATGGTACCCAAAATCGGCATCATGATTTATCTTCTAGAATTTACACAAAACGTAGCTGTCTTGAATAAATAGCGTTGCCAATTCCAGAGACAGAACACATTTGTTTATTGTTCTCAGTTATGAAAATATCAAAATCTCCTAAGGAGTCTGACTCCGGGATAAAATCCTACTTGTGATTCTTCAGGCCCCAGCATAGGCGGTTATAATGACCTTGCCCAGCACCCCTCATGGGTGATAGATGCCTTTACCACACCAGATTCATGCACATCTCATATGTTGCCCTCTCTGGAGAGAGTTTCAATAAGGGACTTAGTCTCCCTCACTATAAGCCCAGCCCTCCTCATAAGCATTTCTGTATCCCATCATGAGTACCTTCTTTTGGAGTCATTTTTAATGGACCTTGCTTAAGCCATTTTTCTCTACTCTGATTTGCTAATTTTATACTCCTAGCCCTTCCCCTCTCACTACCTGTCCCTGAGAGTCCATAGAATGGCAGGTGTTTGCTCAGGGATCCTCAACAATGAGGATGTGCTGCATGTAATGTGACTGTTTCCTGAGGTGTTCTGTGGGGAAACACAGAATATTAGGGAGCTGCCATTTCTCTTTCTTTTTTTCTGTTGTCCACACTATCCAGGAAGTTAATAAGGCTTACTTGTTACTTCCAGTTTGACTGTCCAAACTGATAATCTGATCACCCAGGGACTTAATCTTTTTGTATTTGGATAATTAGCATATAACTAGCAGGTTAAAAATAAGAGATTAATCATATTTTAATTAAAAAGTCTTTTCAGGAGTGCCTGGTGGCTCAGTCAGTTAAGCGTCTGCCTTTGGCTCAGGTCATGATTCTGGGCTCTTGGAATTTAGCCCTGCATCTGGCTCCCTGCTCAGCAAGGAGTCTGCTTCTCCCTCTCCCTCTGCACTCTCTCCCACCCTGCTCATGCTCTCTCACTCTCTATCTCAAATAAATAAATAAAACCTTAAAAAAAGTCCTTCAAATGAATTTCAAATTTCCATGAATTTGTCTTAATTAGAAATTCTTTTTCCTTCCCAATGTCGTGATTCCAAAGTAAAATATTTACACAATGTAATATTATGAATGCAGATGTCACATAATTAGTAAAACTAGAGTAAGCATTTTAGCAATGTGGCAACATTGGCAATTAAACTTTTGAGTACTTCAAGATTATATAACTCCTATAAAAGTTTTTCAAGCTATGTGCTTCCAGAATATTAAAAATAAATGAGATCATTTTTTTTCTCTAAATGATAGAAAATTGAATACAAACAAAATTATTTAAGTATTATAAAGTAGAAAGTTTTAATTAGGAAGCTAAATAAAACCTTTAGGAAGATCCACATATGGAGGAGTAGTTTGAAATTTGCTAATTTGAGACAGATTTCTCCTATTAGCTAATTTCTGCATTTGTTGGTAAAATATGGGTAAGATATGACATGATGAAAAGAGGGCATGATGCTTTTAATCATCTAGATATGCAAATGAAATAGATCAAGAAGATTCCATAAAGGCACAAAAGTAAACTTAGCTTCTTTCACTGCTTTGGTAGACCTCGATGTCTTCTTTTTTGGGAATGATAACTGTAATGATCAAGCCAATGCTTTTTCACAGCTCTGTAGAAAGGAGCAAGTAAAATAAATGTAACTCTTTTATGATATTATGGTGCCTGTACATTATTTCAGGGAGCCTGGGAGCCTGATTCAGTGCTCGATCTCAGGATCCTGAGATCATGACCTGAGCCAAAGGCAGATGCTTAACTGATTGAGCCACCTAAGGCCCCCATTAATGGATCTCTTGATGTTATTTCTGATGAACAAATCATGTAGCTAAGATGACTGGCTTTTTAAAAAATATATATATATTTTCACATCTGAAAGGTCTCCTTGAAATTGTATTATATAGAAGCCCAATATTAATTAATGTATGTATTCATTTATTACAAAAATTTCTTGCATCTTACCATGGGCCAATGTCTCCTAGATACTATATAAAAAGTAGTGCTGCTGTGGTCAAAGCCAGGAAATCTTTTTCTTCTTATACTTTCATTGTTAATATAGGTTTCTGTGGGACATAGTTTGAACAGCAGTGACAAAAAGTTGAATTTTTCAATGTCTTCTTCAAAATATGAATAATTATTTTGTGTAGTGTGCATTTTACCCTAAGCCATTCACTGTACCTTCCACATATTAATTCATGTGATTCTCTCAATAACCTTTTATCACCATTTTAGAGATGAAGAAACTAAGGCACCAACAGCTTAAATAATTTGCTCAGTATCATACTATTTACAATAATACGTAGTGTAAGTAGGATTCAAACCTAAGCAGTCTGGGTTATTTTTTCACATAAGAAAAGAAAAAAAGAAAAGAAAAGAAAAGAAAAGAAAAGAAAAGAAAAGAAAAGAAAAGAAAAGAAAAGAAAAAAGAAAAAAGAAAAGAAAGAAAAAAAAGAAAAGAAAATACTAGTTTTTAAAAGGGCTTTAAAATAATTGATCCTATTACTTAACCAATTTTTGGGTGACGGTATTAAAATCATCTTCCAAGGGTCTCTTGAATACTTCTGGTGATGAGAAATTTACTACCATCTAAGGGAATCCATATCATGTTTCTTATCTCTAGTGCATCTGATTTCTAAATTTCTGTTAATAACTTTAATCCATTTGTTTTATAGACCAGCAGAATCCCTCGAGGCTATTGAGGACACATATAATGTCTATTTTACATGATTATCTTTTCATGTTTGAAGATATTTGGTTTTACCAAAAAGAGTTTTACTTGATACAAAATCCTCATTTCTTGGACCCATACTTTGTCTTGGTAGTAAATTTCTTTAACTTCCTGATCTCTTTCTTCTGAACATGATTCAGAAGGCCTGTACCTACTTTGAGATGCTACACCTAGAACTAATATTTTTAACATCATAGGAGGAGAGATGAGTAAACCATTAACTTCCATTAATTTCTATTAGTTTTTCCCTCCAAAAATCAGACCATATTGTTCCTATTATATTAATATTGCAGTAAAGTATAATTCTGAAGCCTTTTCATCTCTCCTACTAGTCATTTATATTATACCTCTCTGGTAAATTTGAAATCAGTTTGGGAGACCCAGATGCCTCCATATAATTTTCTCCAATAATTTTCTCTTGTTGGGATCACTGTATTATTTGGGTCTAATTTTTATAATTTCTCCAATAATTTTCTCTTGTTGGGATCACTGTATTATTTGGGTCTGCAAATCATTGTCTCATCCCAACTCTGTCATCCAACTGACATGTGGATGATTTGGATTCATCCATACACTTGATAAACACAGATATGAAGTCTACATATAAGTGAGTGATATCAAATCCTGACCAATATAAGGCTGAATCCTTTGGAATATCCTTCTATACAATTCGTGTACTTACCCATTGAACACACACTTTTCATATGAGGATTTTGAGTTGAGCACAGCACCAATCACAGGGAATATGCCTGAACAAGGCAGACCTGGTCCCTTCCAACAGGCTGTTATAGTTTAACTTCCATGTCCTTCAAGAAATCCTCTTTCAGATCATTAACAGTTAATATCTTGATATGATCATTAAACTGGGTACTAACTTACCCAACTGCATTATAATTGAATCTGAACTCTGGATCCCGAAACTCAAAATATTGAGACACTGTAATAAGTTCCAAAACATTTTTCCTGAACTAAAGACCCTAAAAAAAGAAAGTAAGTTTAATCTTCGACGGCTTATACCTATTCTGAACCTACCCTTTACTGAGCCACTTCTGCTTCTTAAGCCTCATTTGCTTTTGTTCCTATGCCAGGTAATATTTCATCATCCAACTCAACCAACCACAGTGACTCATCACTTTTTGGCTTGGAACATAACTCAAATGTACTTTTATTTGTTTGTCACATTATTTGTTTGTTTTTTTACAAGCCCTTTGTTGATTCCAGGCTTTTAACTTTCTTGACCTAGCTTCATGTACTTCCTTAAACATTCAGATGATATTTGAGGAACAGGAGGCCTCCTTCTTCAGGCAGAGTGATTTCTTTGGGGGCACCTCTTAACTTTATGTGAAGTAAAAAAGATGTGGAGAAAAGTCAGTCTGTATAGAATGTACTGGGAAATTTTAATTCAGCATATTGGACATTGAAATATAACCTACTCAGCATATTAAATGTCAAGATAAAAAAGTCACTCATTCGGCACCTAGAGCAGAGAAAGAAAATATAAACAGTGAAGAAAAACCAGGTGAGTCTTATACTTTCTCTGCAGCATATGTTGTCCCAAAGATAACAGAGTCATGTCTGAAAGTTCAAAGAGAGGCACCTGGGTGGCTCAGTGGTTGAGCATCTGCTTGTGGCTCAGGTTGTGATCCCAGGGTCCTGGCATCAATCCCACATCAGGCTCCCTCCAGGGAGCCTGCTTCTCCTTTTGCATCTGTCTTTGCCTCTCCCTCTGTGTCTCTCATGAATAAATAAATAAAATCTTTTTTTCAAAAAATTAAAACTTTAAAGAGAAAAGGAGTGTGACCCAATCATTTTATAGCCAGCTAAAATATCTTTCAAGTGTAAAGAGAACATGGCGACCCTAAACCTAACTCTTACTCTAACCCTGATAAAAAGCTCAATTCCCCTTAAAAATGGATCTAAATATCCTTGAAGAACATAATATAAAAAATAAGCATGAATACTGTAAATATAAAAAAGTAGCTTATAAATGCTGGGATGTAGATAAAGGAGAGATTGTAATATATAATATGTGACATTTTCCTCATTTATAGCAGGGTGTTAGTAGATTTCTTAAATGGAAAGCTGTGGTTAAAACTATATATATATCTTAAGTTTATGAGTAAATATTTTCTGAACTTCAGGTCATTTTTAAATTCAAAAATATATAAAATAGCACTGTTGTAAGAAAACATTTTTAAGCTCTAGTAATATATTTATGCTTAATTTTAAGCTCTAGTAATATATTTATGCTTAATTTTCAATATTTATGTTTTTTTCTTAAAAATTAAAATAAAATAAAATTTAGTAATTTTACTGTAACTCTTTCCTGATATGGTCCCATTTTTTAAGAATAAGGATTTCTGTCGATCTGTTTTTCCATTTTTCTTTATATCTGTATATATAGAGAGAACTATCTGAAATGAGGGTCACTCAAATATTTGGAGATGTCTTTTTTCTAATTATACATTTTTCTGAATTTTTCAAAATCAATATGCATTCTGTATTCAAAATAATAGGGTGACAGTTATTTAAAGAAAAACTGGAAGCAAATATCATTAGATATTAATTCTTTGTGGTCATTTCTCTCAATATAGATATATTGAGTTTTTTTCTTTTGCCCTCTAGGCCCAATCTACTCTTTGTCTTTTCCGCTCTTTCTGCCCTGAGAGGCTGAGCCCTTGGGCTGTGTTACCTTGGCCTCCTTACTGTCTGGCTTCAGATTGCTGAGTTCAGCCAAGGGGAAACATTGGTAGGGGAATCACAGGGCAAATGGGGAGGTTGGGATATTTGTTTCCAACCCTTACCATGTTTGGCAGCTTTTCTGTTAGTGTTTGCTACCTTGCTCCCATTAGGGAATCCCCTGCGGTACGGCTCCACCTCTCCTCAGCTCCAGGAGAACTATTACCTTCTTTTGCCCTGCCAGCTAACGAGTAGTAACAGTTTCCCACTGCTGCCAATCTCTGGGTGCCTCAACATACATTGTCCAAGTCCTTACTCTGCTAAAATTTCTCGAGCTTTCTAGGCTGGATTCTGTGTGTACTCTAAGACTGACAGAATAAATAATAGATGCCATTTTATTTTGCATTTTCTGACATTTTTAATTAAGAACAAATTACATACTTTTTCCATAAATTTATTGTGATAGGCTTAGGGTTTTATTTTAATAATGAAATAGTACAGATAAGACTCAGTTCCAGGGTGCAAACATGAACACTATTATAGTAAGTAGCAAAAAGAATGATGCACATAAATACAGCATTTGACAAAATCTATTTAAGTGTTTTATTGTACAAAAAGATAGAAGATATTTATTGATTTAAATTAAAAGTAGTACTTCCACTACTTACTATCTTTTACCATGTTATGAGTGAGCTAAAACAGGATAGAATTTTACATGGTCAATTAGGCATTCCCTTGTGTACTCTGTATTCCCTGGTTGTCTAATCGAGGAACATGGATGTTTCTCTAAAGGATCTTTGCCTCTAATATTGGGGCATTTCATGAATGCTAGCATGGGTTTATGTATATCGAAATATCTCAGACAAATTGGCAGGAGATAACACTGGAGAGGAACATAGTAGTTTCTCCTCTTGCCCCTCCCCCACTGCCATCAAGCTCTGTCTCCCTATTACCTCTTAATGTCTTTGAATTCAGTTGGGATTTTAGGTAACTGCTGGGAAATATTAAAACTCATTATTTGGTTGACCAGAATATTTGCCCTCTCTTATTTTCCAATAATGCTCTCTGAATGGTTTCCTTAATACTTTTAAAAGATGTGCAGCACTGCAGCAGAGCACAACGTAGGACAGGAATTATAGTTATCGTTTCAGATGAGGTGTGTTGAAAGAGTTCAGGATGACGCAGTTGGCAGCTTTCAGGACTTGCCTTCTTATTATTACCATCTGTGTCAACTTGGAGCCTCCATTATAGAGAGGACAAGAAAAATGAAGCCATGGTTGTGTTTTGGGGAGTTTTTTTTTCTTTCTTTCTTTCTTTCTTTCTTTTTTTTTTTTTTTTCATTATGATTGACCCTGGTATACACACTAAATGGGTGAATGAAACTGAAAAATTGTTCCAAGCTTTTGCTGGATATCACTTATAACTATCTATATATATACAACTAGCATTTAAAAACTGTCCCTCTCTACACAATTTTCTTACCTATATTTCTTTACAGAAACAGTAATAGTGATGATGAAAATATATCACTTTTTTGGTGGAATCTGGTAAAATTGCAACATAACTTTTATAGCAAATATATTATTACTGGCAAAAAAAACTGTGGTTCATTTTTATAACAAAGCATATTGGCAGTAGAAATGAGCAAAGAACAAGTATTGTGCAGCCTATATGAAGTGCTTGGAATGCTAAACTATTTGGAAGGAACCTGAATCATTTCAGGGAATTTATGTAGGTCAAAATCAACCACAAAATGAAGAAAGCAAAGAAAATGCTGAGAATCAACTTTTAGGTTTCTCATGTTGGATTTATAAGCAAATGACATCACTTAAATACTTTATATAAGGGTACATTGAAAAACATCAAATGCATATATAAGTCATAGGGATAAAAAAGCTAACCTGAGCAGTTTATTCTTCTTAGCAATACACACTGAGTAATTTTTTTTTACAGTAATACCACAGCAAGACTTTGTGTTAGCACCAGACAATGGGAAGTGCCATTTCATTGTGAGAAAGGTATAGGATTTAATACCAAAACCAGACTGCCCTATTGAAGCTTGTATATGTATTCTAACACTTAGTTTAATTAGACAATAAAGGAGTACATTTCTTATTTCAGAATATGGGCTCAATCATCAATCAACATTTTCATTGCTAATTAAAAAAACCTAAAGAAAGAATGTTAAAATATTAACTTTTTGAAGAAGATTCACCCAAATAAGACATAGTGTCACAATTCAAACATGTAAACAGGGGTTTTTAGTTGGTCTTATTCCTGTCATCATATCTCAGTTGATAAATTAAACCAGTTCACAAAGAGCCTCATGTCATATATGAGATAATTCAGCATCAAGACCAAAAGGGGGACACCTGGGTGGCTCAGCAGTTGAGCGTTTTTTGGCTCAGGGAGTGATCCCAGGGTCTGAGATTGAGTCCTAAATCAGGCTTCTTGCAGGGAGCCTTCTCCTCACTCTTCCTGGTCTCTGCCTCTCTCTCTGTGTCTCTCATGAATAAATAAATAAAATCTTAAAAAAAAAGACCAAAAGGATAGTTGAAAGATCCTTGAGAAGCCAGCAAGATCTCTTCTACCAATAAATCTTACTATCACTTCTGTCTGACAATTTTACAATGTTTTGTGTCTCTCAAACTACTTAAAAGGTCAAATAGACATGCCTGAAAATTCACTCACAAAAATTATAAAATAATGGTCCATTTTCACACTAGAATATGAATTCTATAAGCACAGAAATTAATACTTGAGTTAAAGCTGGAGTTTGGATGAATTATTTTATGAAGAGCATAATCAGAAAACCTCTCTTCCTCAAAACATCAATTGATTAATCAATTGATCCTTTTTTTTTTTTTTCAAAAATGGAAACCTTTAGGCCATGTAAAGTATGAATCTTTTTTAAAGTTGAGGTATCTTTTAATGTACATTGATCTTTCAGATGGAAATAAGGGAGAGTCCAAGGGAAGACAACATGGAGGGGGAAGAGAATAAGCAATTCCCTAAGAAAAATGAGGAAGAGTCTGGAAGTAGACATATGAGAAATTGTACACGTAGGAAGGAAACAGTAGTTTCAAGCTATGTATAGTGAGAGTCTGTACCTGAGTTCTCTTTCAATGACATGCCCCTAGAGACCCATATGATCCTTGTGAATTACAACCTCTAGCCAGAGAGTGCATCAGGCATTATGGGCTGTAGGAATATATAGAAGAGTCCCCAAAGATTGTCTGAGATTCAAGATTCCTCATAGCAACAAGGGTTCAGTTAGATAAGAGTCACCAGCATGTTGGATGGGTCCAATCAACTTTAAGTGATAGGAAGTGGGTGAGAAGGTGCAAAATTCTTGGCACAAATAATTCTGTTCAAGCCCTCTTAATGAGACTTGATCAAATACTAGCCTGGCTTCTTCAGTCCAAGATCATGTTCCAAGGATGACCCCAGTCCTCTTAAAAGGAACTGCTTGAGAATGCTCAACGCTGTCCTCCAAATTTACTGTTTGTTCCTGTAAATATTTGGCTGTACATCCCCACCCTTTTCTTAGAGCATTTATTTTTGAGAACTTGCATTTATAGGCTCCTTCCCTGCTCCTTAGAGATGCAAATAATTTACTACCAAACAATGTGTCCTCAAAGACCTGGGGACCATCTCTCTGAAATGCAAAAATCAAAGGAGATAGCTCCTCTATCTCAGGTCCTTTGGGAGGCTGGCCTAACTGGGATGGGCACCTTGTTCCAATCTGCAAAATTACCTTCTGTCATAATATATGAGAAGTTTGGTTTTCTCCTTTAGAGAAGTCTCTCCTTTTTACTGTAGTAATGTCAATAAAATATGTTTTGCTGTGTTCAGGGCAAATTTTTTTTCTTTTTTTATGGAAGAGAGGTTATGACTGAGATCCTGACAGCATTAATATAAGAGAACCCCAGTGACAGTGGATAATTGCCAAGAGATTTATACAAGAAGTAGCTAGGACCAAGAGGTAGGTGTGGCAAGCAGCATCAAGAGATAACACGTGAGGCACTCTCTGGCTCTTTTGGCAATTCTCAGAATTCAAAGACAGGTAAGTATTGAGGTCCCTAAACAAGCTTGGTTCTTCTACTGTAACCCATCAATAGGTGGTAGGGTGACATACATATTGCAGATGCACAGTAAAGTTTGATGAATAAATGTTTTATGTTGGTCTCAGGCTATTGATAATGATTATGTCAGCTAGAAATGCCTGTGAGCATTCATCGGTGCCTGTATTGTGGTGGCCCTCACAGACATTCCTCTGATGTTGTAGCCTGACCCACCCTACAGTTCTTGTTATGATTGCAAGACATGCCTCAGCAACAAAGGTCAGGGGACTTTGAAAAGACAAGGTTCATTACTCACAACTTCTGGAGGGTACACTGCATATGCGGGGCCACACAGCAAGATGGTGAGGAGAGAGACACAAAGAGAGGGAGAGAGAGGGAGAGAGAGAGAGAGAAAAGAAGGGGTGGACCTGAGGTTCTGCCTTTCTTGGTATCTGGGGAGGGGTGCCTCAGATTTTATGGATTCACTATTGGCGAATTTAAAACCTAAGAGTGAGAATTAAAGCACAAGAAGGGAAAAGCAAGGGGTCAATCAGTTATCTAAGTCAATCAGACCTCTCTCTTAAAAAAAGGGGAACTTCATGGGTGGGGTGGCCTGGCTCATCATCTCGTTGTGTAACTGCCAATATGTTTATTGAGATGGCTGTTTTGGAAGTGAATGCCTCAGCCATAAAAAGCATAATGTCAGGCACTTACAATTTGAAAAAGCTAATTATCTGGCATTTATTGCATTTACTATAATAACAAGTTTCACAAATATGATGACTTCAACTGTATACTTATTATAAGGCAAATATAGTAATTTGTGCTACTCTTGGATTTTAGTAAACTGGCTCTCATTGCCTTAATTTTTTTTAAGACTTTAGTTTTTTTAGAGTAGTTTTAAGTTTACAACAAAACCGATAGGGAAGTAAAGAGATTTCCTATATATTCCCTGTCTCCCCCATCATCAACATCAGTCCCCAGAATGGGACATATTTTACCAAGGGTAAGTCTTTATCTTAATCACCCACAGTCCATAGTTTGCTTATCTGAAGATTTTACTCTTGGTATTGTGCATCCTATGAAGTTGGATGAATGTATAAGGCCATATATCCATCACTATAATATCACACAGAGTATTTTCACTGCCCTAAAAATCCTCGGTGCTCTGACCATTCATCTTTCACCCTCTGAGCCTGAACACTCACTGATCTTTTTATTTTATTCTGTCCATCAATTTCTTTTTTTCCAGAATGTCATATAGTTGGAATCATACAGCATTCAGCCTTTTTTTTCCTTCTTTTTTTGCATTCAGCCCTTTTAGATTGGCTTCTTTTACTTAGTAATATGCTTTTAAGGTTCCTTTTTTTCTTTTTAGTGCTTTTTAGCAGCGTGGTCTGGATGTACCACAGTTTATTTATCCATTCATCTATTGAAGGACATTTGGGTTGCTCCCTAGTTTTGGCAATTATGAATAACTGCTATAGATATTGATGGCAGGTTTTTCTGTGAATATAAGTTTTCTTTTTCTTGTTCCCTTCAAATATTTTATTTATTTGAGAGAGAAAGAGAGAGAGAGAGAGAGAGAGAGGCAAACATTAGCAGGGGGAGGGGCAGAGGGAAAGGGAGAAACAAACTCCCCTCTGAGAAGGGAGCCCCTATGTAGGGCTTGATCCCAGGACCATGGGACCATAACCTGAGCCAAAAAAAAAATTTAACTGACTGAGCCACCCAGGTACCCATGGACATAAGTTTTCAACTCCTTTGAGTAAACACCAAGCAGTGTGATTCCTGGATTGCATATGGGAAGAGTATGTTTAGTTCTGTAAGAAATCTCTAAATGGTCTTTATAAGCAGCTGTACCATTTTGCATTCTCAAAAGCAACATATGAGAGTTCCTGCTACTCTACATCTGCTCTAGCATTTGCTGTCATGAATGTTCCAGATCTTGGCCCTTCTAGTGGTATCTAACTGTTGTTTTAATCTGAATTTCCATGATAAAAATGTTGGGGAACATCTTTTCATGTGCTTACTTGCCATCTAGTTATCTTCGTTGGTAATATTACTATTAAGGTGTTTGGTCATTTTTAAAAGTAGATCATTTGTCTTCTTCTTTTTGAATTTTAAGAGTTCTTTGTATATTTTGGAAAACAATCCTTATCCTATGTGTGTTTTGCAAATATTCTCTCTCAGTCTTGGGTTGAATAGCTTGTCTTCTTATTCTTTTTTTCATTATCTTTTGTAGAACAGAAGTTCTTAATTTTAATGAGCTCCAGATGATCAATTATTTCTTTTAAGAGTCATGTCTTTGGTGCTGTATCTAAAAAGACACATTGTACCCAAGGTCATCTAGGTTTACCCCTATTTAAGCTCCTATGAATTTTATAGTTTTGCTTTTTGCACATAGGTCTAGGTTCTGAGCTAATTTTTGTGAAGGGTGTAAGAGCTGTTTCTAGATGATGATGATGATGATGATGATGATGATGATGATGATTTTGCCTGTGGGTGCCCAGTTGTTCCAGCTCCATTTGTTGAAGAGATTATCTTTGCTTCACTGTGTTGCTTTTGCTCCTTTGTCAAAGATTGGTTGACTATATTTATGGGGATCAGCTTCTGGGCTGTATACTCTGTTCCATTGAACTACTTGTCTGTTCTTTAGCCAATACCACACTGTCTTCATGATTGAAGCTTTATAGTAAGTCTAGAAGTCAGGTAGCATCAGTTCTCCTATTTTTTTCTATCATATTAATTTATTACCAACTCTAATTTAATCAAAACCTTTTTTTAAAATACAAAACTACTTACAAAAGCCAATGAATGTAGAGAAAGATGGAATACAAATAATGCATATATATAAAATTCAATCATGCCATGTCATATGTTATGGTGAATTACTAAGGAATTCATTAGAAATTTTCTTGATTATTACCAACTGGAAAAAAATAACCTAACTAATCCTCTCCAGGGTTCCCTATCTCAAAAATGGAACTGTCATCGATTGATTCTGCACTGAAGGAAACACTCTAGATACTCCTCTGTCATCCTTTTATCAAATGCATCATGGAGTTCTGCCAATTTCACCTCTTATTATTCTCTCAAACCCATTCACTTCTCATTACCTTCACCATCACTAACAGGCCAAGCCATTATGCCTGCCCTGGACTATTGCAAAAGCCTCCCCTCTAGTTCACTTTCCATCTTGCAACAAGATATAGACCCTTACCAGGCAAAATAGAGCATGTCATTGCTCACTGCTGCCCCTACTTCAAGTTCTCCTGACTCTGTCCTCATATATTTGCATAGTAATTTCCATCTGCAAACATATAGCATCATTTCTTTATTTCTTTATTGTCTCTGCTTATATATATCTGCAAATGCCCCATACAAGGCCTATAGTAGACAGACAGTAAATATTTTTAGAATGACTGTTGAATGTTCTGAGAACAAAACTCAAAATTCTTTACATGATAAACAAGCTCCGGCCTCATCTCATCTGCCATCTTTTCCAATCCCAGCTCCCTCTCAGTTTTTCTACTTTAAACTAGTTGGATTTTTAGATTTATTACCATAAATTTGGTAAAGAGGAGAAGCAGAGGGATTTGTATATTTGGGGACAACGATCTGAAGGTACAAAAAAACCCCACAAATGTTTATTCATTTTAGTGCAGTGGATAGCAGGCAGTTAGAGAGGGCAAGATTACGCCACAGTATTGCCAGGAACACTTAACCCCAGAAGTGCCACTGCACTTTTATTCTTTGGAAAACCTAAGTTTTTACCTTAATCATTTCCAAATATCCAATTGCTCCCATATCAGTTCTCAGTTTCTTGATGAAAAGAGCAGCATATTTCTTATCTTTCTTAGTTATTCGTTTTCTTAGGACACTACCACTTTCTTTTACTTACTTTGTAAGGGATCAAGTTTCAGTTTTCGGCTAGAAATTATTTCATGCAGTTTATTGTGTAAGAGTTGCCATCTCTATTGGAATACAAGCTCCATAAAAATGATGAATGACATATCGGGGCTTGTGGGTGGCTCAGTTGGTTAAGCATTTGACTTCAACTCAGGTCATGATCTTGGGGTCCTGGGATCCAGCCCCAGGTCAAGGCCCAAGTGGAACCCCTCATTGAGCTCTGTGTTCAGTGGGGAGTTTTCTTCTCCCTTTCCTTCTGCCCCTCCCCATGCTTGTGCTCTCTCTCTCTCTCACATGAATAAATAAAATCTTTACAAAAAACAAACTGGCATATCTTTTCAGCTTTTCATTTCTTGGTACTAGAAAATAATTTATTAGTATTTACTTATATCACTTGAAAACATTTAAAGGCAAATGAAAGGAAAGAGAAACAACGAGGAAAGAAAAAAATAGTAGTGAATGGCCAAATATTTTTAGTTCCTAAAGAAAAGAAAGGATGTATTCTCATTCACTGAAAACAAGGAAATAGTAATAGGGAAATTATAACAAATATTGATTTATTTTCTATTTAATTTCAATGATTTCTTTGGAGATGCTAACACAGCATAATGAAAATGGTGAAAATAATGAAACTCTCAGTGAAATACCATTATGATCTTCTTTTAAGTAAAAGGTAAAAGAAGCTGAATTAGGAAAGACAGGTTGGAGAACTTCTCATTTAGTTTCTTTGTCGTCCACAATTTTAATCCCATTGGTCTGAGTAATACACGGAATCTACTTTCCATACATGGGGAGTAATATAATAGTAATTTGCTATTAACAAATGCAAACTCCATTTATGCATGTAAGTATACTGCAAGTCAGTTATGAATATCAAAATGTGATGCACTAAACTTTGAGGTAGATGAGAAATGGGCTTCTTGGGGATCCCTGGTTGGCTCAGCGGTTTAGCGCCTGCCTTTGGCCTGGGGCGTGATCCTGGAGTCCGGGTATCGAGTCCCACATCAGGCTCCCCACATGGAGCCTGCTTCTCCCTATGCCTATGTCTCTGCCTCTCTCTCTCTCTCTCTCTGCGTCTCTCATGAAGAAAGAAAGAAAGAAAGAAAGAAAGAAAGAAAGAAAGAAAGAAAAGAAATGGCCTCCTTGCATGCTCATAATTCTTCCAGTGTAATCTCAAAGTTATTCTCTCTTTGCTCTATGTAGTTCTGAGTCAAGTCCCAAGGAATGCAGGAAATTATCAAGGTTAGCTGTGGGCATGAGGTACCCTTCTGATGACCTACACACCTGAACTCACACAGAAGGAAAGCATAGAGAATCTGCAGATCTGAATGTCTGCCAGAAGTAACAATCCAACTTTGTTAGGATAAAACATAATATTTTACTTTTTTTTTTTTTTCCACAATGGGCAGATGGATGGTTAAATTTGCCTCTTTGACTTAACTTCTATGGGGTACTGCTGAATGAATTCTTATTATTATTCTTAATTAATTATCTCTTTGTTGACTAATACTATCTCTGTGAATTTATTTCTAATTCATTTCATCTGAATCTTTCTGGATTTTTACTCTTTAGTTTTCTTTATTTACTTTGTTTTTGGTTTAAATCTCCCTTTATTACTTTTTTTCTTAGGGATCTGGATATAATCCATCCATTTCTCTCATTCTGTTAGATTCAATCTGACTTGCTTTTCTTGTATTGTTCTGGTTTAACTCTGCTGTCTTTTGGTGAACATATAAAAATATTGGTCAGGTTCCCTTAAGATGGACTGAGAACTGTTTATTTCATAAGTTTCCTTGCTTCCAAGAAGACTAAGCAATACCCTTTCATTACTGAAGATTCTGTGGAGAAAAAGATGTTATTCACATAAAACAACAAGGTAATACCCTTTTCTACATTGCAAACCCCAATGACCAGAGTTAAGGAGCAAGTATTCCTAGCAAGATTTTTCTTTTGCTGAATTTTTTAAAAAGATCTTATTTATTTATTCCTGAGAGGCACAGAGAGAGAAGCAGAGGCATAGGCAGAGGGAGAAGCAGGCTCCCTGCAGGAGCCCAATGTAGGACTCGATCCCAGGACCCCAGGATCACAACCTGAGCCAAAGACAGATGCTTAAACACTGAGCCACTCAAGCAACCCATCGTTTTGCTGAATTTGAGGAAAGGGAGATCTATAATTGGGAAAAGGATAAGTACTTAGTCACAGAATGTTAAAAGGAGTGAACTGGCCCCCATAGAGCAAGGTGAGGGAGAGGTTTGAGAAGATGGTTGAAAAAGTCTGAAAGGAAACATGGGTGTGGCAGCTGTGATAAGAAATGAACCCTTGGGGAAGACAAATACTTTAAGGGGATTTATAGGAAGTGTTTTAGCATAAAGTCATGTCTTTCACCTCTCTGTAAAACCTTCAGAATCATTAATATATCCATAAATAACTTCACTGTTGGATGTGTGTATGCATACTTGTGTGCAAGGGTGTATCATGGGGCAAGTTTTATGGAACAATCTTCTATGTACAAGCTGAGCGGGAGTGGAGCCACATTCATATCTCTTAGTTCTCTTCTCTGTTAGCACATCATCTCCATTATATAAAACAGATAGCACCAGCACTCACTTATTCAACAGATACTAACTTAGCATTTACTACATACCAGACTCCTCTAGGTGCTGGGGATATATCACTGAGCCAAGCAAACCGCAAACATTGTCCTTGGGGAGTTTATATTCCAGCTGAGGAAGAAAGACTTCAGAAAATAGAAATAACAAAATAATAAGTCAATCATAAAATAGCTTAGATGGTTAGAGTCAGTATGGAAAAAGTAGGAGTACAAGGGAAACAGGGTAAGGAGTTGTGAGGGGCAGACGATGCGATGCTGTTTCAGATAGTTCTCAGGACTGGTCTCACTGAGGTGACAGTTGAAAAGTCTTGAAAGCTGTGCAGGACCTGGTCCTGCAGATATCCTGAGCAGAGTTTTCCACAGGAGGAAACATTCAGTGCAAAGGACCTGAGGTAGAAGTGTGACTAGTGTGTTTGAAAGAAGTATGTGGTCAGATTAGAAAGGGAAGACTAGTAAGGGTTGAAATGAGAGAAATAAGAGAGAAAGGGGAAGGAGGATTACACAAGACTCTCTCAAGCACTTTGGATTTCACCTGAGAGAAATAGTGAGCTATTGCAGGTTTCTCACTATAATGATATGACCTGGCTTGTATTTTTATTTTTATTTTTTTCTGGCTTATGTTTTTAAAGGATCTTCATTAACTAACTGCAAGATATTAAGTTGACCATTGTTCCCAAAGCATTTTGCCAAATTTTAAAACATTGGCATGAACATAACATACACAATGTAATCAAAGCAAATATAATGATGGTTATATGTGCTTGCCTTACTAGATCAACATACACAGAAGCTGAGTTTTAGTCCTGACATAGTTCCTAAATAGTTATTGAATTGGTAAAATTCTTTCACCTTTTTAAGGGCTTGGCACTTTAAATTTCAAAATGAGGTTGTAGGGCCTCATTGTTTTCCAGAAATGTCTCCTTTTTATGCCACACTTAATATAGAATGTAAGCTTCATAGAGCACTTGATTATGACCTGTTTTTTGCTTCCTTTCCAGGTAGATCTCATTGCTTATCACTTTGCAAACACTCAATAATCTCTGTCAACTGAATTTTTTTTAAATTTTTAATTTATTTATGATAGTCACAGAGAGAGAGAGAGAGAGGCAGAGACACAGGCAGAGGGAGAAGCAGGCTCCATGCACCGGGAGCCCGACGTGGGATTCGATCCCAGGTCTCCAGGATCGCTCCCTGGGCCAAAAGCAGGAGCCAAACCGCTGCGCCACCCAGGGATCCCTGTCAACTGAATTTTATTTAATTATTTATTTAGTTAGTATTTGTGAATAGATGATTGTGTGTTGATGAACATATTTTCTCTGATTATGTTTTTAGAGTTGTCATAATTATTGTTCATTACAAAGTAGAGTTTATTTAGTAACTGAAGTCAATGTAAAATAATTAGTACCTTTAAGTGAATTATATGAATAATTTTTCACTAATGCAAATAGTTTCAAAGCCACACATTTTATGAACTGTATTAGCAAGCATTTTTGAAAGAACCAGCTGTAGGAATATGGACAGTTTTAATTTTTAAAATTTTATCCTAGTTATTGTCCCAAGTATGTGTACCCATAAGGAAAAATTATCCTTAGACACAAATAGAAATAGTGAGTAAAGAAAAATTTTCAGTGTCCTTTTGAAACTACAAGTACATTCTTGTGTCCAAGTTTAACTGATTGATCACTAAATACAATTTTAGAGAACAGTCAGCCAGTATACAATTCAGAGAGCTTGAAATTTTATTATTTCAAATAATTAAGCTTAAAGGCATGTTTTGAGTTTGTAACAGAAACCTATGAAGCTCTCAACAAAGTTTGTTCTGATTCATGTATTCTTTTCAGCTGTATATGATTTACACAGTGAACTGTTTCTGGGAAAAACAAAACAAAACACCTAACATTTTAATTCCTAGCAAAGCATGAAACTATGGTGGTTTTGTGGCTCCTGTAAACAGAAAGTAAATACAAGACGGGGTTACTTGAGAGATGTCATGTACCATGAACTTGATTATTATTTAAATGTCTTCATGGCATTATTTAACATTAGTTGGAGGTGTAGTCTCTATCAGATAGTTGAAAGACTCTTTTACAGGGCAGCTGCGTGGCTAGTGGTTAAGAGTCTGCTTTTCACTCAGGTCATGATCCCCAGGTCCTGGGATGGAGCCTCAGGGCTGGCTCCCTGCTCAGGAGCTTCTCCTTCTCCCTCTACCCCTCCCTACCCCCTCATTCTTATGTTCCATCTCTCTCATTCAAATAAATAAATAAAATCTTTTAAAAAGAAAAAAAAAGCCTCACATCTATTATTATTTTTGATCCGTATTAGAAGCAATTGAGAGCCTACCAAATAAAATCTGCATAACTTGCCTTGATGGAATGTACTAGAATGCCTTGATAAGCCTGAAGGAAGATCTGAGTCTCAGAAAGAAACAACTATTCAGATACACAGCTCATAAGTCAAAGTTTAGAATTTCTTTCCATTATGCCACAATTCCTAATTTACTGATGAAAAAAATGGAGATTTGAGGTGATTTACCCCATGTGCTACAGTTGGATTCACTTCATGAACTAATATTTTCCTATTTAAATTCCAGAACTTTACCTATACCAAAAAGACATAATCTGAGTATGGGGAATAACATAAGGATGTTTAATGCATAGCTTTAAAATTTAATAAGACATAAAATATAATAAGAAAATGTGAATGATCTAGAAACACAGCATATTTTGACAGTTCAAATAATAGTAATTGTAATAATAATACTTAATAATAACAGTAATAATAAAATTTGAGTGGTCTTGGACTTGGGTAAAGTATTAAATGTTAGTTTTCATAAAATGAACAAGTGTAAAAATGGCAATATGCATAGAATGAAAGCATGAATACATCATTAATTACAGTTCAATGGAATAAGTCAGGGGCCTCAGCAAACTCTTTCTTCAAGAGTCAGATAGTACATATTTTAGACTTTGCAGGCCAAGAAGCACATTGAGGATATGATATAAGTATTTATAATATCACTTAAAAGGTGATCACTGAAAAATGTAAAGACTATTCTGAGCCTGTGGGCTGTACAAAAACAAGAAAGGAGCCAGATTTTGGCACATGGGCTATAGTTTCTGACCTCTGGAAAGTGAGTGTAAGGGGGTGACCATGGGAAACCTGGCAGCACTTCCATTGCTCTAGCTGAGGTTTGGATTCTTGTTTTTGAAACTAGAAAGTCAGATATACCATACGATTTTGTTCTCGGATTGATATCTCTGTTCTGTGCTGTAATGTACTGGCTTTGACTTAACTTTGATGTCCACTGGGAAATGGGGGAATGCTCTCTAGATCTATTTCTGGCAAATCCTTGAGAAAGATTGACTGTTTTTATTATTATTAATCACAGTATTAGTTAATGTCTCTGTATGGAAACTGCTGTGAGAGATTCTTTTCTAGCCATAAACATTAGGAAGAGCTTTATATCTGTGGGGTTGAAAGGATAAGCTCCGTCTAGTTGGCTTCATAGATGTGTGACCTGTGCACTTGTGCGGGGCCCCACTTTAGCTGGGCTTTATTGTTGGTTTTAATGTTTTACTGTTGCTGTCTTCAAATTCGAAATGATTTTTGAAAATGAGGATCTGAATTCTTATTTCGCACTGGGCTCTGTAAATCCTGTAATAGATCTGGATGTGCCTTCACAGACCATGTACCTTCTACAGATGATCATTTTTTCATTTTTGTTTTGTTTACTGTAGAACTCAGAGTAAAATTTGCATCTCAGTATTAATAACAATTTAGGGATTTATGAACCATATACCTAAAAGCAGAATTTCCTCCTGGATACCATTTTGTTTTCTATGTATGTTTTCCTTAGCCCATTTTTTGTTTGTTGGTTTGTTTGTTTTTGTTTGTTTTTCTTTTTCTTTTTCTTTTTCTTTTTCTTTTTCTTTTTTTTTTTTTTTTTTTACTTTGTTTCACTTTCATTTGTATGTATTTTGGAATACCACTGCCTATTACATATTGGAGTAAGGTAGACTATAAATATCATGTATTTATAAACTAATTTTAAAATTAATTTTAGGGCAGCCCGGGTGGCTCAGTGGTTTAGCACTGCCTTCAGCCCAGGGCATGATCCTGGAGACCCAGGGTCGAGTCCCACATCGGGCTCCCTGCGTGGAGCCCCGATCTCTCTCTGTGTGTTTCTCATGAATAAATAAAATATTTAAAAAAAATAAAATTAATTTTAAAAATAAATTTGACATTGATGAATAAATATATTTTTAAATATTTTACTTATTTATTTATAAGAGACACAGAGAGGGAGAGGCAGAGACACAGGCAGAGGGAGAAGCAGGCTCTATGCAGGGAGTCTTATGCAAGACTAGATTCCAGGACCCTGGGATCACGCCCTGAGCCAAAGGCAGACTCTCAACCCCTGAGCCACCGGGGCATCCCAAATGGCTCTTCTAGTTTTAAGCAGGAAAAAGAGATGCCTTTAAATGGGTCCTACATCAAAAATAAGATGACAAGCTGAGAAACAGGTTTATAATTTTTAATGTAATATATTTGCAAGAAGAGAAAAGTATCACTCCTTTAGGTTGCATTTTAATGACATAAAAACTACCAAATAACAATAATATTAAGGAGAGTAAAAAAACTACAATTAATATCAAGAGACATAATTGAGTGTCAAGGAAAGAATTTTTCTGCTGAAGACAACAGAAGTCTCTGAAGCATGGATTTTGTTGGAAATGCATATTTATCAGGGGCTGATGCAACCTCACGCAAGTGTCATCTTTCTAAAATGCTTAGCAGAAGAAAACAGAGTTTAGAGAGCGATAATAAAGAGCTCTGCTGTATTGGGCTTGACATTATGGGCAGGAAATGTACTAAGAGATAATTTCTTTGTTGTGGGTCAGCATAACCAATTAAGGAATAAGAACTGAAATGAATCTTTTCATTCAGAAATATGCTGGAAAAAAAAAAAGAAAAACACTGAGATTTGAGGTGGGGTAGAGGAAAGAGATACATCATACTGATGTTTCACACTGGAGTGAGGTTGGATATTGGTGAGTCAGCACACAGCAGTTGTCCAACTAATGAAAACTGCTACAGGAATAGAAATTGATTTCTCCTCTTCTTTATTCTGGGTTCAAGGGAAAATAATTAAGAAGATTAATGTGTCAGGAGGACTTGAGAATAATTACTTTCATATCTATTCCATAGCTAATAATTCTTTATTTAGCAGCTGGATGAAAAGTTAAATGGGATTGTCAGAATGAACACATGGAATAAAATGCAGAAGGAAATTATTAGATTATCAAAAATAAATCTGTAGAAGACTTCTAGATTCCACTCTGATTTATAAAGAGCTGTAAGATTTCACCCCCATCTCATAACAAGAAAAACTGGAAGAACTGAAATTTAACATATTATTTTCTTTGCATCAGAGAACTGAGTTCACAAGGCAAATCACAACTGCAAAATCTAGAGAGATACAACTAATGTATACCTATCTGGTAAAAAAATAAAAATAAAAAAATAAAAAATAAAAAAAGCTGATGGAACTAGAAACTGGTAGGAACATTTATATGGTAATTTTGGCAAAATGCTGGAGACTGAGTACAATAGTATGCTAGTGAGAAACTCTCAAGGGACCTCACTCTTTGGGAGCCCCTTCTCAAGCTTTGATAGACTTACCTCCAAAGCCTCTTAACCAAGTCTTACCATGAAGATTTGAGAAAAGTTCCATGGCTTTGGCAAAGATCAGGGAAGAGAAATTTTTGTGACAGAGACATGAGTTCTTAAGAAATAACAACAACAACAAAAATATGGTCCAGAGACACGTGCTCTGCTATAACTATATCAAGACTAGGTAGGGAGAATTTGTCACACTCCAAACTCATCAAGTCTTCTTGCTTCAACCAAGGGAAAAAAATAAGTTAACAGGATTCATAACTTTAAAGAAATGAATTTGGAACACTAAAGCAAGGAAGAAAATAAGGGAAGAGGAAAAAAAATAAAAACACTGGCAGAAATTTGTGAAGGTCACTTTCCCAAAGCACAGATCCACTAAAAGACTGAGGTTTAATTGGGAGATTATTCTCCATCCCTCACACCTTACTAGCACACCAATAGGGCTCGTAATAGAAGTGGAATACAGGAGAAAGTTCTGGACACAAACTTTCTGAGGAGGAGTATTCAGGGAAGTTCCAAGTTAATTTGGAATTGAAAACAAGAACACTAGAGGAATTTGATGCATCTGGCACCCACAGCTACAGCAAACATTTAACATAGTCCAGTGCTAAACAAGATTAACATAATCCTTAATGCTGAAACTCTACTTATTTCAGTTTTTATTGCCCAATATGACATGTCTTGCTTTCAACAAAAAATTATAAAGTATGTAAAAGACAAGAGATATAAACCAAGGGTTTAAAGAAAGAAAAGAATCTTAAGAACCAGGTAGAGAGAAGACATAGATCTTAGAATTATCAGCCAATCAACATATTTTTTTAAGGTTTTGTTTGTTTATTTAACAACAAGAGGGTAAGAGAGCACAAGGGCAGAAGCTGAGGGGAAAGCAAGCTCTCTGCTCTGCAGGGCTGGATCCCAGGACCCTGAGATCAGGACCTGAGCTAAAGGAAGACACTTAACCCACTGAGCCACCCAGGCATCCCAACCAATCACTTTAAAAACTATGATCAATATGTTAAGAGTTCTAATGGAAAAACTGGATAGCATGAGAGAAAATAGGGAAAGTATTAGAAAAAATTTTAAAAAAGGAAATGAAATTTAAAAGCACTATAGGCAAAGTAGGAATGGCTTTAGTGGGCTCATCAGGAGATGATTTTGATACACCAGAATTGTAAATGCTTTCTGGGACAGTAAATGTTTTTTGGTACATATGTTTAATGGCTACAACATATTGCCATATTTAAATATTTAAATGTAACTTAATTTCGATACTACTTTTCAAATCACTGGCTATTTTCCAATCGTTTGCAATTTTAAATAATACCAATATTTGTTCATAAAATGTATCTATGTGTTGGTTAAGGTAGAACAGTCCTTATTCAAATAGGATTGATGATTTCTACTTCCCTGATTTATTCAGAAGTGGTTGCTGAAGAGTCACAATGGGATCTTTAAATAGGTTTAGAGACAGCTCAATATCTCTGACAGCCTTGAGAAACTTTTGGCCCTAATAAAGCTATTCTCTTTGGCAGAATCATGTTTTTTATCTCATTAAAAACTTCCTTTTGTGTCAATAAGCTCCTTAATAGATACAGAAAGATGCTCTGTAACATCCATTGATCAGTCCCAACAGGCACATTTGTGATTTATTTTTTATGACTTATGCTACCAAAGGTGTGAAAATATTGGCTGAAAATTTTACAGTTTTACAGTTTTTTGTTCTTTTTAATTAAGGGTGTAACTTCAAAGTTAGCATTTTTCCGGGGGAGGGGGAAAGTGAGAGAGGGTGCACACACAAGTGGGGGGATACAGAGGAAGAGGGAGAGAGATAATCTCAAGCAGGCTCCCCGCTGAGCATGGAGCCCAATTCAGGGCTAAAGGTAGCATTTGAATGTAAAAACCAAACAACTCTTCTTCACACATAGTCTTCGCCAAAAGGCCAATGATTTAACAGCTATGATTTAAATGGACATTCTCCATTTTAAGTTAGACTGGGCTTTCTTCTCTGATAACAGAAAAAATGAGTGCTGAGATTGAAGACTGTAATTTTTAACCATGTAGTAAAAAGCTTAATAAATGTTCAGATATCTTTTTAAAAAAATCAGCCAACACTATGAATATACATATATTCATCACATATAACTGATTGGGTGTATTGAGTTAAATGCCATATTTTAATAAAGCAAAATTAACCTAGCTAACTAGACTTTCATACTGTAAATACTTTATATTGTTTATCCAAAGACATTTCATTTAAATTACTGTGGACACATTAGGATTAACTCAGCCAGTCCACTGTAAAACCAGTAAGTGCTGTTATAAAATGTTAACCTGGGTTTAAGTCTATCAGAAGACAAAGAGCACCAAAGACTATATATAAGTGAATTAAATATAACAAGCATGTGTTTGTTCCTGGACTGGACACATCTGTACTTTGTTTGCAGCTTCTACTGAGCATTGTGTGGGACTAAACCATACTTTCCACTTATAAATGGCACAAGAAACTTGACACAATCTTATACGAATTTCAGCCTGGAAGTGTGTTGGTTTCATGTTTTCCATTTCCTCTGACCTTTTCCCTCCCATCCGAACTGTAAAGGGTGAACAGTATGCTTATTTTTATTTGGTTTACTGTTTGAGGCTTTTGATTTTCAGAGATTGACTTTAGGCATAAGCTTTTGATCAAAATTAAAGCATAAGACATCTTAATGAGAAAGGAAAGTAGAATTATAAGCAATAAGATAGTTTAATTAAGAGAATCAGGGATTGCAAAATGAAGAAGGGAAGAAAACAGAAAATAAACATAAGAAATAATTTAGCAAATCAAAATTCCCAGACATTTCTTTGAGAGCATTTAAAAGCAACGATTTTAAGAAATTTGGTAAATAGGTAAAATGGAAATGATAGTATATGGAAAATCTAACTTATTTATGCAAAAAGCAGAGATCAAATTATTACAGAAACCTCAAAATAAAGAAACCACAAAATACAGAATTTCAGTTATTTCAATGACATTTTATTTCAGTAGCTAGCAGGATGTTTTATTGATCCCTATTTGGGAAGTAGATTTAGAGATGTCTATTAAGATATCTTTACCATACTTTTTTCTATTAATAATGGTAATACAATTTTTAAGAATTTAAAATCATTACTTGGAAATATAAACATTCACTAAAATCAGTGGGGTTAAAAAATTGTCACACTCATTCAATGAAAATTATAATTTTTGTGTAATATAAAATAATGAAATAGCATAAGACTATAACATTATGTAAGTGTGTAAGTTTTGCTAATATGTACTATTGATAGAAAGTGGAGGGTAAGATACAAGTTTCAGAGAACTGTATGCTATGTGCAAACATTTGTGTAAAAATGTTCACTTACATGTACAGGATTTCTAAATGCACACATATGGAAACCTTCATACATAAAGCTAGTGACAATGTTTGATTTCTAAGTTTGCTGGAGGAGAAAAATAAAAGAATTTCACTTGTACTTTGTATCCTTTTAGGATCTTTTAATTTGTTAAGGGCAAGCATTACCTGTTCATAAAACGGATTTTTAAAACTCTTGTAACAGCACATTTCTTGTTTATCAAAATTGTGAATAAATGTGTAAAAACTTATTTTGTATTGTATCACATCTAACTACATCCTATCAGTATTTTTATATAATCAAAAATCAAAAAATAATTACACACGTAATTACATAAAGTAATAGAGAAAAATCTACCCCTTGTTCTGGTAGTGGCAGGAACAAAAGAGAGGAAAAACACCAACAAATTAAATTAACAATGAGTCATTTGAATCGTGTGCCCCACTTCAAAATCATGTTGAAGTCTAAACACCTAGTAAATCAGAAGGTAACCTTCTTTGGAAATAGTTCATTTAAAATGAGTTAATTAGGGCCACCTGGGTGGCTCAGTGGTTGAGCATCTGCCTTTGGCTCAGGTTGTGATCCCGGGGTCCTGGGGTTGAGTGCTGCATCGGGCTCCTCACAGGGAGCCTGTTTCTCCCTCTGCCTCTGTCTCTGCCTCTCTCTGTGTGTCTCTCATGAATAAATTAATAAAATCGTCAAAAAATAAAAGAATAAAATAAGTAAATTAATTAGTTAATTTAAAATAAAGTCATTTAGGGGATCCCTGGGTGGCGCAGCGGTTTGGCGCCTGCCTTTGGCCCAGGGCGCGATCCTGGAGACCCGGGATCGAGTCCCACGTCGGGCTCCCGGTGCATGGAGCCCGCTTCTCCCTCCTCCTGTGTCTCTGCCTCTCTCTCTCTCTCTGTGACTATCATAAATAAATAAAAAAAAAAAAAAAAAAAAAAAAGTCATTTAGGATGGGCCCTAATCTAGTATGACTGGTGTCTTACAGAGAGGGGAAAACTTTTACACAAGCACAGTGCAGGTAAATGCCATGTGAACACAAAGACCACAATCTATAAGACAAGGAGAAAGACTTGGAACAGGTCCTTCCCTCACAGCCCCCGAAAGGAATCAGTCATACCAATGCATCCATCTCAGATTTATCTGAGCTTGGATTTTGATAGGGAATGTATTGCATCTGTAGGTTAATTCAGGAGCTTTGCTATTTTAATAATAATCTACTACATAAATGCGGGATGTCTTACTGACCATCTTTGATTTCTTTCAACAATTTCTTTTTTTAGTTTCCAGTGTACAAGCCTTTTCTTCTTTTGTTAAATTTATTCTCAAAGCACATTTTTTCTTTTTAATGTTGTCATAAATAAATTGTTTTCAAGCTCTATGTTGTAAGATGCATCAGAATGTCATTCCTTTTTGTGGTCAAATAATATTTCACCGTACATATATACCATATTTTGTTTATCTGTTCATCTCTCAGTGGATATTTAGGTTGCTTCCATCTTTTGGTTGTTGTGAATAATGAACATTGTCATACAAGTATCTGAGACTCTGCTTGCAATTATTTTAGGTATATACCAGGAGGGGAACAGCTGGGTCACATGGTAATTCTATGTTTAATTTTTTTGAGGAACTGCTAAACTATTTGCTCCATCAGCTGCCTCATTTTACATTCGTATCAACAGTATCTGAAGGCTCAAATTTCTACACATTCTCACCAAAACTTGTTATTTTTCTCTTTATTCTAGTTTTAGATATTCTGGTAGGTATGAATTGGTATCTCATTGGGGTTTTGATTTACATTTCCCTAATGACTAGTTGTCAAGTATCTTTTCATGTGTGCTTATTAGTTACTTATATATCTTCTTTGGAAAAATGTCTATTCAAGTCCTTTGCTAATTTTTAAATTGGTTTGTTTATTTTCTTGTTGCTGTGTTGTAGATATTCTTTATATATTTTGAATAGTAAACTCTTATTAGTTATGTGATTTGCATATATTTCCTCCTATTTTCTTTCTTTTCTTAAAAAAAAGATTTTATTTATTTATTCATGAGAGACACAGAGATAGGCAGAGACACAGCCAGAGGGAGAAGTAGGCTCCCTGCAGGGAGCCCAATGTGGGACTCAATCCCAGGACCCCGGGATCATGACCTGAGCCAAAGGCAGATGATCAACCACTGAGCTACCCAGGAGTCCCTTCCTTCTATTTTCTAAGTCATTTTTTCATTTTCTTGATAATGCCCTCTGATATACACAAATTTTTATTTTGATAAAGCTCAATTTGTGTATTTTTTTCTTTCATTGCTCACACATTTGGCATTATACCACACAATCCAATGCCAAATTCAAGATCAAGGAAACTTACATCTATGTTTTCTTCTAAGAGTTTTTTTTTTTTAATTTAATATTATTTTTAAATTTAAATTCAATTAGCCAGTATATAGAAATCATTAGTTTCACATTTAGTGTTCAATAATTTATCTGTTATATATTCACCCAGTGCACATCACATCACATGCCTTCCTTAATGCTAATCACCCAATCACCCCATCCCCCCTCCCAACTGTCCTCCAGCAATCCTCAGTTTGTTTCCTATAGTTAAGAGTCTCTCATGTTTTTTCTCTTCCCATTCAGTTTCCCCCCCCTTCCCCTATGATTCTCTGTTTTGTTTCTTATATTCCATATGTGAGTGAAACCATATAATTATTTTTCTCTGATTGACTTATTTCACTCAACATAATACCCTCCAGTTCCATCTATGTTAATGTAAATGGTAAGTTTTTGTCCTTTCTGATGCTGAGTAATATTCCATTGTATATTTATATACATCACATCTTCCTTATTCATTCATTTTTCAGTGGACATCTTGGCTCTTTCCACAGTTATTGTGGACATTGCTGCTATGAAAATTGGGGTGACAAAGCTCCTTTGGCTCACTAATTTGTATCTTTGGAATAAATACCTAGCAGTGCAATTGCTGAGTTGTAGGGTAGCTCTACTTTTTACTTTTGGAGGCACCTCCATACCATTTTCCAGAGTGGCTGTACTAGGTTGCATTTCTATCAACCTTTTAAGAGGGTTGTCCTTTCTCTGTATCCTCACCAACATTTGCTGTTTCCTGTCTTGTTAATTTTAGCCATTCTGACTGATGTAAGGTGATATCTCATTCTGTGGTTTTGATTTGTATTTCCCTGATGCCAAGTGATGTGGAACCTTTTTTCATGTATCTTACGACCATTTCTATGTCTTCTTTGGAGAAATGTCTGTTCATGTCTTCTGCCCATTTCTTGACTGGATTATTTGTTTTTTTGGCTGTTGAGTTTGATGAGTTCTTTGTAGATCTTGAATAGCAGCCCTTTATGTGATGTCATTTGCAAATATCTTCTTCATTCCATAAGTTGCTTTCTAGTTTTGTTAACTGTTTCCTTTGGTGTGCAGAAGCTTTTTATCTTGATAAAGTCCCAATAGTTCATTTCTGCTTTTGTTTCCCTTGCTTTGGTGATGTGTTCTAACAAGAAGTTGCTGTAGCCTAGGTCAAAGAGATTGCTGCCTGTGTTCTCCTCTAGGATTTTGATAGATTATTGTCTCACATGTAGGTTTTTCATCCATTTTGAGTTTATCTTTGTGCATGGTATGAGAAAATGGTCCAGTTTCATTATTCTACATGTGGTTGTCTAGTTTTCCCAGAACCATTTATTGAAGAGACTGTTTTCCTTTAGATATTCTTCCCCCTTTGTCGAAGATAAGTTGACCATAGTGTTGAGGGTCCATTTCTGTGTTCTCTATTTGATTTCATTGACCTATGTCTATGTTTTTGTTTCCAGTATCATCCTGTCTTGATGATTATACCTTTATAATGTAGCTTGAAGTCTGGCATTGTGATGCTTCCAACTTTGGTTTTCTTTTTCAACATTTCTCTGGGTATTCGGGGTCTTTTCTGGTTTTATAAAAATATTAGGATTATTTGTTCCAGCTGTGTGAAAAATGTCGATGGTATTTTGACAGGGATTGCACTGAATGGGTAGATTGCTCTGGGTAGCATAGACAGTTTGACAATATTTATTCTTCCAATCCATGAGCATGGGATTTTTTTTTTCCTTGTATCTTCCTCAATTTCTTTCACAAGTGTTCTGTAGTTTTTAGAGTACAGATCCTTTATGTCTTTGGTTAGATTTATTTCTAGGTATCTTATGGTTTTTGGTGCAATTGTAAGTGGGATTGATTCCTTAAATTCTCTTTCTTCTGTGGCGTTCTTAGTGTATAGAAATGCAACTGATTTCTGTGCATTGATTTTATATCCTGCCACATTGCTGATTTGCTTTTTGAGTTCTAACAATTTTGGGGTGGAGTATTTTGGGTTTTCTATGTACAGTATCATGTCATCTGCGAAGACTGAGAATTTGACTTCTTTTTTGCCAATTTGAATGCCTTTTATTCCCTTTTGCTGTCTGAATGCTGAGGTTTGGACTTCTAGTAATATACTGAACAACAGTGGTGAGAGTAAGTATCCCTATCGTGTTCTTGACTTTTGGGGAAAAGCTCTCAGTTTTTCTCCACTGAGAATGATATTCACTATGGGCTTTTCATAGATTGCTTTTATGATATTGAGGTTTGTTCCCTCTATTCCTATTCTGTGAATGGTTTTAGTCTTAAAAGGATGCTATATTTTGTCAACTGCTTTCTCTGCATCATTTGAGAAGATCATATGATTTTTGTCCCTTCTTTTATTAATGTGATGTATCACACTAATTGATTTGAAAATGTTGAACCATCCTTGCAGCCCAGGAATAAATCCCACTTGGTCAAGGTGAATAATCTTTTTAATGTACTTTTGGATCCTATTGGCTGGTATCTTGGTGAGAATTGCAATGCAAGCCTTTCTTAAAAAATTAGACAAATTTCAAATGCACAAGCTAACCTTACACCTAAAGAAGCTGGAAAAAGAACATCAAATAAAACCTAAACCAAGAAGGAGAAGAGAAATAATAAAGGTTACAGCAGAAATCAATGAAATAGAAACCGGAAAAACAGTAGAACAATAAAAAAAATAGAAACTGGTTCTTTGAAAGAATTAATAAGAGCGATAAACCCCTAGCCAGACTTAACAAAAAGAAAAGAGAAGGACCCAATTAATAAAATTATGAATGAAAGAGGAGAGATCACAACCAGCACTAAGAAAATACAAACAAATTTAAGAACATATTATGAGCAACTATAAGCCAACAAATTAGGCAATATGAAAGAAATAGATGCACTCCTGGAAATTATAAACTACCAAAACTGAAACAGGAAGAAAAAGAAAATCTGAATGGACCCATAACCCGCAAGGAAATTGAAACAGCAATAAAAAACTTCCCAAAAAACAAGAGTCCAGAATTTCCCAGTTGGCAGGGAAATTCTACCAAACATTTAAAGAAGAAATAATACCTATTCTTCTGAAGCTGTTTCAAAAAAAGGAAAAGAAAAAGAAAGAAAGAAAAGAAATGAGAGGAAAACTTCTAAATTACTTCTATGAGATCAACATTACTTTGATCCCCAAACCAGATAAAGACCCCAACAAAAAGGAGAATTACAGACCAATATCCTCAATGAACATGGATGACAAAATTCTCACCAAGATTATTTTGATTTCATCTTTAAGGTCATCGATTCATTTTGAATCAGTCATCAATATGGTATGAGTCAAGAGTCCAAATCCATTCTTTTCATGGGAAAATTGACTTGTTTCAGAACTATTTGTTGAAGAGACTACTCTTTCCCCATTGACTATACTTGGAACCCTTGTTGAGAATTGTCTAGATATGTATGAATTTATTTTTAGACTATCAGTTTTACTCCATTGTTGCTATCAGACCATCAGTTTTATTTCTTTTGAGTAGTACTAAAATACTAAGACTATGAAATCTTTAAATCTTATAATGTCTCTATCTAGCTTTGATATCAGTATAACACTGACCTTATATATACAAAGTGTTCCATTCTCTTCTATTTTTTGAAAGAATTTGAGGAGAACTGGTATTAATTAACTTTTCGATGTTTGCTCTAATTCGTTGGTGATACCATCATTGACATTGGATTTTTCTTTATTGGGAGGTTTTTGATTATTGAAAACATTCAATGACTGCATTTTTTACACTAGGCAATTAATATTCATAATCAATATGATAATTGATGCCCAATTATGGCACTAGTATGTTGATTGCTGAAGATGAAATATGGAATGTAAATTTAAATTAAAAATATTTTTTATTTTCACCTGCCATTTAGGGAGCCATGAAAAATACATATGGTGTGGAAGAAATCTCTCTTACAACCTCATCATTTGAAAATGCATTACAAGTACCTGTATACATCTTTCACAAATACTCCCAACCAAAGATTAGTGTCTTAATACAATTAAAATTGCCCTTCCTTAAAGGTCTTTAATGCTTTCCAATGTAGAAAATTTCAACATACAGTAACATTTGCCATGGAACATTTGGATGAATAATTCTGTGATAAGGAGTGTTAGATATTCAGATATATTGATCTTTGCCCAGCTAGAGAAGTTGTTTGAGTGCTTATCTCTGTTATTTGTTGAGTATCCTGCCATGTTACTAAATTCCTCAAATAAAGGTGAGCAATAAGTTTCTCTTTGGGCGAAAAACACTGCCTGGGCGATGACTCAGATTTTCTTCCAATCTTAAGTTTATTATCATTTAAAATAAGTCTGTAGTGTCCAGGGTTATGAGATCAAATTGTGTTTCTTTGTCACTGGAAATCCCCACTTCAAACCCTAAGAACAGGCCATTCAAAAGCTTTCACTGAGGCAACACACTTAATAGAAAAGCATGACTTCATTTTGGCATGATTCGTCTTCAAATCAGGTCAGTGATTTAGAAGTGAATGAGTGGATTGTTCATGGGCACCGGATCAAATTAGACTTTCATTTATTTTTAGAAATTCATTAGACCAATTATGACAACCACAAAGGGATGTCTTATGACTGAGAAGTGCAAATTATAAGAACAGTAATATTCATTGTTAAATGTGAGATGAAAATTTCTGTGTAGCTTACTCATTAAAACCTGCTTCCTTTTACAAAAATGTCCTTTATAAAATGTAGACTACAGGTAAAAGGCACTGTACCAAAACATAATTACTGAATATACAACATGCTAGTAAATTCAGATTGTTTGTAAAATGAATTTAGGTCAGAAATACAAAGGGAACTGAAAATATCAAGTTTCTCTCACCATTATGCTTTCAGTCATGGAAATGCAGTAATTGGGTTTCAAATATGTGAAAACAAAAACTAAAATTATTATATACTTTGGACTTCATGCTCAGATTTAAGCAATTCAGGCACAATACTCTAGTCTGGGAGAAGAGCATAGGCTTTGTAGTCTGAATCATTTATGTCTCCTTTCACTACTTTTTTGACTTGGATAGTTCCCTTTAGATATCTCAACCTTAATTTATTTCTTGGTAAAATAGGGACATTAGTCTTCATTTTTTAAGAATAAGACATCAATTAAGTGGGAAAAAAAAGGTATGCGTAAAATGCCTGGCATAAAACTGATTCCACAGAAACAGCTAATTTAATGCAACATCATATAACTGCACATATCTGTAGATTGGAAAAACTAGTAACATTCATTTTACACTTTGCTTTACAAACCTTTACAAACCTCATGAAGCAAAGGACACTATTAACAAAATTACTCTTCATTTGCAATAGTTAAGCATTCCCTAATCACTTAAATCGCTCCCTCCACAAATAGCAAAGAATTTATAAGGATTTCCAAAAGCAAACAATATTGGCATTGAAAAGAGGCTTCCCTGGAGTTCATATGAAGTTGTAATGGAAATCCGCCACTTGGGGAGAAAACATTAATCATTTCACCAGACTGAAAAACAGCCTACTAACAAATTCACAGTCCAAATGAAAGGGTTTGGTGTTTTGAGAATTTTTTAAGTTTGAATTAGTAATTTAAGTTTCTTTCTGCTCATCACATCTACATTATAAGGCAACTAGACAAAGAAACTTCTGAGTAGCATTATTCTCTCTTATCTATTATGTTGGATTATAGAGACATCTTGATACCTGCCTGTAATGAAACTATTTAATAAAAACCATTAATATAATAAATATATTTTTCTATGTGATGGTTTTAGTGAAAATGTGTTTAACAGAGTTTATATAGTGCAATTACATTGCATATGTTTAATTTGAGGAGTTTGGGGTAATATGATGACTATGTTTATAAAGCAAAGGTTTTGTTTTATCTCCAAGAAACAAAATTGGTGGCATTTATAGAAATTGTTCAGATTAGAAGCCAATAATACATGAGAAAAATGTACCAAGTGAGATTGTCTTGGTTTCTCACAAATACAATTCTCAGCCCTCGTTCCCTTACTCGTGAAACCTGTTTCAGACAAATATTAATAACTATATAAAATTTATAATATTATGATATAGGTTTTAGAGCCAGATCAATATGATCAGAAATTAGAGATTCAAAGGATCCAATTGCCATCACCTTTCCTTTTCTGAAACTGAATAAATTCGTGGTTTTGTCGAGGATGATGATGCTGATGATGATCAGGCTGGAATTGTCAGGTCACAGATTAAAAACAACAGCAGAGATGATTTGTGTTCCTTTTACAGCTGTAAATGACTGCTCAGCTTCCTTTTCCTTAGTATGTTGTATATGAATGAGCCAATTCTAACTGTCACTAAATTTTCCAAGACCTTTCCAACTAACAAAGAAGCTGTGGTTTCCACTGATCATATCCCGAGGTAGTCCTGTACAAATGGAAAGTTGTTAAAAAACAAAACAAAACAAAACTGAATAAGTAGCCAAGACAGTAACCAGAAAGCACATTTGCACGCAGATCGCTCAATTAGATTAACCTGTCAAGAATATATCAAAACCAAGTTACACTCTAATGAGGTCTTTTTCATAGGAACAGAATAAACAAAGCAGACGTCTTGTCTGTGTTGTACCTTGGGACGTTGTCTGATTACCTGTAGTAAAACAAAACAGAGTGGGAAAGACCCAGAGATCAAAATCACCCTATACCCTGTAAAGCAGAAAGCCCTGTAGAGGCAGACATAGGCCTTTTGAAAATCAAAGTAGAGTATGCCAAAATTTAACTAGAGGTTTGCATTCCACATAAGCATTCAGAAAACTCTGAGACAGAGAGTAGAGTACTCTGGAAGGAATGAAAAATTTGCCAGGAACAAAAGGCCACAGATAGAAAGCAAGTCCCTTCACAAATGTCAATTGGCAATTCAGAAGAAAAAGTAGGGACTGGCATGCTCCGTTCTTTACTAAAACAGGACCTCAGACATAAGTCATAAGATTGAGGTCAAAGGCAAATTTACCAAATCATACATCGCCTTTTATGTCTCTACTAATGAGGGGATCACATACTTTCTGTAATGTAGGCAATGGGTCAGGGAACTTTTTATGTAAAGGGTCAGATAGCAAACATTTTAGGCTTTGTGGGCCATGCTGTCTCTATCACAATAGACAATTTGTCAATGAATGGTCTTGGCTGTGTTCCAATAACACTTTATTTACAAAAACAGGAGGGTGAGCCATATTTTGGCATTGAGCTATAGTTTGCAGACCCCTGATTTAGTAGTAAGAATAGAAACATTGCATGTCATGTGACAACTTAGGTCAGTGCTAGTTAGCCTCATATGGTCAGCATAATTCTGTGCTGGATTTTGGAACCAAAGGAAGGGAGTGCCAGGAGTAGTGAATTACTAGAGCCCATTTCCTTTTTGGCCTCTCCTTCTAATGCTCAACCCCTTAGTTACTCCATTCAACCACACTAGCCTTCCTGTTACTCAAACATCCGAGAAAGCTATATATAACCTCACAGTCTAATCTTGCTATTACCTCTGTCCAAAGCACTCTTCACCTAGATTAAGAATCACAGTACTCTGAGCTGAAAGAGCAATGGTAGAGTCACAGTACTCAAGTGAAAATCAAGAGTGGAGTAGACACTGGTCTTCACTGAATTGATTTCCTTGATTTCAGGAAAAAAATCATGTAGATAAACACATGGGATTGGGTACGAAGTGTATGATTTGTTCTCTCTCACATTACTACCCATCAGAGGACACCCACTGAGTGTAGACCCTAAACAACTGGATGTATAGGATGACTTGTTCAGCACATGTCAGCCACCATCTCCCCTTAGCCAACACCATGCATATATAACGAGGAGGTAGCCATGGTGGCTGCTGGCAAGCCCATCAGCATGGGCTCCCTCTCACAAAGCTGATATAGCTACTACTGTTGGAGGTTATCATTACTGCCATCACCAGAGGCCAAATGCTGGAAACTTCTCTCTTGAGGACAACCAACCAGTTAGTTGCAATTTGATTACTTTAGACTTCTAAAAAGGTCAGCAGGGGTCCTCAGCAGGACACACATAAAAATTTGCTTTTCTTATTCCCAGTGTCTATGATAGTACCACTGACTGAGGGCTTAAAGCCCATATACTGACATGGGGTTCTGTATTATAAGACCTCAGGCAAAGAAATCAATTTTATGGTGAATGGTATAACAGTGGACTCAAGCCATTGCATATTAAAAATATCACAACACTCAAAAAAGTGTGGCCTGAGAATATGTTGAGGTAGCCTTTTAAAAATGAATCTTAACTCATACTTGAAGATAATATTCATGGGGCTGGGGTACTGTCCTTTGAGATGCAGAATGTAACTTGACTCGATGGTCATTTAACCAATAAGATAGAGTATATGAGTCTAGGAGCTGAAGCATAGCAAATAAGAGTGTTCCTATTTCCCCTATGCACAGGGGCCTAGGGCTTTGTTTTCAAGAGCTGATCAATGGGAAGTCCTCAATATTGGCATTTCTTTGAAATGTGAAAAGTTTGAGTAACCTATACCTATTGAGTTAAACTTTCTTTAATGTTTTTTTTGTTTTGTTTTGTTTTGTTTTTTTGATTTTTTGTGGGGGGGTATGCCTGGGTGGCTCAGCCAGTTAAGCATCTACCTTTGGCTGAGGTTATGATCCCAGCATCCTGGGATCAAGCCCACATCAGGCTCCCTGATCAGCAAGGTATCTGCTTTTCCCTCTCCCTCTGTGATCTCTCTTGCTCCTGCTCTCTCTCAAATAAATAAATAAAATCTTTAAAAAAATAAAAAAGAAGGTTATTTGGAAACATGAAGGTAAATACTAGTGAATTAAAAAAAAAACCTAGAAAATGTGAAAGTGTTCGCTTGTATGTGGTAAACCTGGGATATGTAAACTATCTAAATATCAGTATTATGAAAGGTAAGATATGAAAACCATTCAGACAATATGTAAGCTGTTGGAAAGAGTGTAAAGAGAAAGAAAAATATGCATTCTAAGTCTTTTCTTTGGCCACATTCAACCTATACTCTGGGACTGTGGGCCACTAGCCATTCATCAGTTTCAAGGACTTGCCCCTGGATATAAGTATACTGGTTACATGTAAAGATAAAAGTAATGGAAATGTAGTTATGAAAATTCCATTGTGAAGAGAAGTATCTTTCCTGTTGTGGTTTTTACCAGCATATCCATTATCTTTGCCAGCAAATCTTTAACATTAGGTAGTCAAATTTACATTTGTCACAATGGAGAGAAATGCTTTTGACCTCCTCACCATAAAAGTCTTCTGGTCTGTAATGGAGTAGAACACTTAATTAGATTCCAACAAAGGATATTATAAATTTGTTTATATAGATTTTAAAGGGAAAAAGAAATAGAGAGAATCAGTATCGTGGCTTGATGATTTCTTGTTGGATTGTTTGTATAATTACCAGTGATCCTTTCACAGAATTTTATGTAATATATTTAGACTTCTCTAAGACTAAAGAGCCCACAGAGCATCTGAGCCCTCATCATGTTAATACTGGTGTCTATATGTGAAGAATAAGGGTGAAACTTTTTAATAATGTTGTAAAGTATTTTATATCTGTGTTTTGTATTATAGTGTATGCCAAAACCATGCGTAGAGCCAAATATTTCTTGGAGAAAAGAATTTTGTCCTAATTCAGAGGACAGAAGTTCTAATAAAAGTGACACTCTCATTTAATTGTTGGAAATGCTAAAACTCATACATGCAGAGAGGAACAACTTGACTTTCTTTGATGGAACAGAATTCCTGATATACTGCATATTTTTGTGTTTTTATTAGTTATTTTATTTTTATTACTTTTTGAATTAATTTTCTCTTTCTCCCAGGTATTCACCTGGTATCCCAGCTAGGGACTGCAATAAGAATAAATACAAGCCTGAGGCCAAAATGAATTTGGGGAAACTACATAAATGTTGGCAGGCCTTCCTTTCTTATGAAAGCTAATCGCCTGAAATGATTACGTAAACCACCTCCAAGCGAAAAAAATATTGATTGGAATGTCAAATGTAAAATACTATTACAGAAACAGCAAATGTAATCCTAGTTTACTGCCAGCATACCATATCTCAGTTCCAAAAGGTTTTCTTCTCTGAAAAAAAAAAGAAAGGTAAGCATTTTAGATAAGTTACAGAAACCAAATCTCCAATAACTGGCAATGTAGCAATATCAAGGTTCAAGGTTAATAATGAATAGTGATTTCCTTTTCTCCAGGTATCTTTTCATAGCTATACAATTTTCTATTTTCGTTTGGTGAGGATGGTGAAAGAAGCATTAAATGCAACTTCAGCAAAATGGAGCTAAATCACACTTGTCTAAAATGACAAAAAATAAAACAAAAAACAAAACACCAAACATACCCAAAAGCATGGTTGACTAATACTTACAAAGTGGTTTAAGACACAGTTGCACTCTGTTCTGCTTGTTTCATGACTCTCTGTTTTAAGAAAATGAGTATTTCTCTTAACTTCTAAAAAAAAAAGTTTATTTTTAAATCAGAACATTGGATCACTTTTTGCATGTGGGTCTTAGAATTTTGGTTCATCAATTTTGATCTGACAGAGAGACCGCAATGTGACCCTCCACAGCAAATGAAGACTCATTTAGTCTAATGTTGACTCTAAAAGGTTTTTTTTTTCAGTGTTAGGAAAGTATGTTAATTTAAAAAAGAAAAGTATGCTAAATTGTTCAAAATTGTCCTAACCAACCACTGTAAAGTATCCATGCAGTTCACTTCCCACTTTGTTGCCTGCCAATGTGTTTCTTCATTGAATTCATTCTCCTGCGTAACACAGTACCAGCACTGCTGAAACAGGAAGCTAAGGAATTGCTGGTATGTCAAGGTGAAGTCTGCTTCCAAAGAATAAAAAAATTTGCAGATTTTCTTTACTTGTTTAATTTATTTTTAGATACTGTGTTTATATGTACAAGAAAATAGGATCTCCCAAGAATTGTCCGCCACCTAGTCCAGTTCTGGATCAGTGTTAGTCTGTAGGTTGGGACTGAATTTGAGAGATACTGTATTTTTTAAATTCCCAGTTATAGAGGGCAAAAATCACATAAATATCATATAATCAGGATTTGTATTGGCTAATAATTTACTTCATCTCATTCTCTTCTTTTTTCCCTCCCTCCCTCATCCTTCTCTTTTTCCTTTTTCCTTCCTTCCTTCCTTCCTTCCTTCCTTCCTTCCTTCCTTCCTTCCTTCCTTCCTTCCTTCTTCTTTCTTAAGGCTGTGTCTGAAAAGCAAAATGTAGGCCAGCAAACAAATATACTGTGATATTGAATTGGCTTTGGGGTGTGAGCAAGATTGATACAGATTGATATTATAAATTGGTATAAATAGCAAAACAATCGTCACTATAAGACTAGTTGTGTTATAGGAAAATAAATTCAGCATTTACAAAGTTGTATGGATTTTTCATATTTTTGCATGTAAAACCATAGGAAGAAACAAGAAAGACACATTCTTAAATAACATTTACCCATCACTTTTTACAACATCCCAAAATTAAACTTCCTCAAATAAAGATTGAGAGTAAATGTTATCTATATGTCATTTCCTGTCATTTGTAGTAAAATAAATTATTTGGATGTATTATACATGCTTGAATGGTTTGTTACCTGACTAAATTCTACTTTTTATAACATGCAATGGCACCTTCATATAATAATTAAAATAATAAATATTTGGAAACTAGTCTAATAGGAATTTTTCTCATTTTTCCTTTTATAAGACGAGTACTTGGTCTATATTCTTAACAGACATATTTTGCTTTTACTTTTTATTACTCTTTATAACATCACAAATAGCCTCCATATTGTGCATTTATGTGAAAAAATTACACCTTTTGTGTAATTTTGAGTGAACCATACACTTCCCTTAGAGTGTGAAAATGAACTTCTCTCCCCCTTAGAGAACATTGTAATATTCAGATTTAATAGCCTCTCCCTAGAGTAAAGGAAACTTTTTTATTTCTCACTATAAAAGAAAGAATGTGTCTATGTCAAGATTTCTTTAATAACCGGGACTTGTTCTTACTGTCTTTATATGAACCAGGGTCAAGGGTTCATAAGGTTTAATAATGCCATGTTCTCTCCCAGAGACGGAAACCATGAAAAGGTATCCTGAGAGTAAAATCCATTGTATGTTTATTTTTAAGATAGGTTTGAAAATATCTTATCTTTTTCTCATCAATCAGAGCTAATATGGAAATTTGTATCAATTTTATTTATACTACATGACTTATATGAATTCTACTCCAAGAAAAAATATCACCTTTCATTTTACTTTCCTTTTGAAAACTCAGTCATACATTCCAAAACATACCTATTATCCAAAGCAACCACTGAAAAATTTATAGAATCAGGGATTAAAATTGAGACAAAATTCATGTGAGTTCAAGTAATGAAAACTGAAGTAAGATTTGAATTATTTGCCAGAGGCACTGAGGAAGCTCAGTGGGTTGAGTATCTATCTGCCTCTTGATTTCAGCTCAGGTCATGATCTGAGTCCTGAGAGCCCTGAAAAAGCTCAGAACTTAGTGCAGAGTCTACTTGTCCCTCCCCCATCTCCTCTCCCCTCTCCCCACTTGCACATGCATGCACTCTCTCTCTCTCTCAAATTAATAAAATCTTTTTAAAAAATAAATTATTTACTAATTGAACATTAAATTTCAAATTGTACACTCAGTATATGAATGGACTTCAACTAAGCCTTCCAAACTTGTTAAGAGTTACCTATATTTTAAAAACTAATCTGATAGTCTTGTTCAGCAGAAGTGCAAGAGACGACAGAAGTAGCCAGCCACACTTGGAGCAAGGGAGGGTCAGCCAACAGTTGACATATTGCCAAAGATGCTACTACATGAAAGTAGGTAGTAAATATAGTACCTGAGATGCTCCTTATGGTAGGATGTTAAGATGCTAAGGAAAACTTTTAAAGTTGTTTTGCTTGGAAATTCCAAATATGTAGTTCTGGGTGTGCATACTCCAAAGACCCTACCGCCTATTCCCTGGAGTGTTGGGCTGTCCTTATTTGAAATCATGTCAGATTAATTGGAGATAGACTTTAACTTTTACTACTAATATGTTTATTTGAAGGCCCTGGTTATCCCCACACATTTTTAAGAGTAGAGTTAACAAATACCACAGTGAGAATGCAGACATGGTCAACCAAGTTGCTTACTGGGGTTCCCAAATATATCTCCTTCCTGTCTACTTCAATTTTGGGCTTTGCTCTTAAACAAGACAGTAATAAGGTAGGGGGAAAATATTTTCCCCTCTTTGTCTTTAAAGACATTGATGGTTTCAAAGCTTTAGAGGATGAGAATGATAGATTTCACTGGTGCACTTAACAGCCATATGGCTTGCCCACTCACACAAACTCCCTTTACCACTAGTCTTCATATGGAGTTCTTTTAAGTTATTCATATCTAGATTCTTGTGCTCAAATGGCCCTCATCAGTTCTTAGGTTTTGTGACAAATCATATGACAGGACAATGTGCTGGGCTATTCTTGGCAATCCTTCAAGGTAAACAAATTCCTAAAATTTCTTTTAAATCCTATTTTTCTCTTATTTCAGACTTCTGGTTTTAAAGTGATAAATTTATAATACTATTCATATTATTATAATGTAATATAGATCACATATAGTGCATTATAAAATGTACTATGCAATACTGAATTAAATTACTGCTGCCATTTGTTGAATATATATACATAAATATATATTTATACATAAACATATATTCATAAATATGTATGAATATATACATATATATCATATACTCTTAAATAAGTGCAGATAAAATTTCATTAATTCTCAGAAAAGCTTTATAGAGAAACCACTGCTTAGAGGCAGCGCCTTATGTGTAAGGAAAATTTATAGCTATAGTGGATGCTGTGACATGATATCCAGTCTTTCTTCTGAAGGACTTACTCCCTCAATTCTTTTTATTGGGAATGCTGCCAGCAGAAAAGCTCTTGGCTGTCAACTCTCCCGAGAAATGGTCTTCAAAGGCAGCCCGGGTGGCTCAGCTGTTTAGCGCCGCCTTCAGCCCAGGGTGTAATCCTGCAGACCCAGGATTGAGTCCCACGTCGGGCTCCCTGCATGGAGCCTGCTTCTCCCTCTGCCTGTGTCTCTGCCTCTCTCTCTCTCTCTCTGTGTGTGTGTGTGTGTGTCTCTCGTGAATAAATAAGTAAAATCTTTAAAAAAATGGTCTTCAAGTAAAAGTACTGTCTTGTCCAAGATCACTCTCCTTCTGGGGACTGGACCCCATGCATTGAGTGTAATGATACAGTGGTATAACAGCTTAGACCCCTGCTCCAAATATAAAAATTCCAAAGGGCCTTTGTAGCTTTGGAGCTCTATCTGGGATTGGTTGAGGCTTTTTTCCCTCTCTCTGTGGAATCTTGCTTCTTTTCCTTTCCCCTCTGTTAGAGATCCAGAGAGCATTCCCCAGTAAACTTCCTCCAGGCTTATCTCTGACCTCAGAGCCTGCTTCTTGAGAGACCCAACGTGCAGTAATAAACATAGAATTTATAGTCCAAACTAAGAATTTTTTTTCAAGTGAAAGGGTGTTCTGATCAGATGGAATGCAGGTACCACAGGCATAGACTGGAATTAGTCCCAAGTGAACTCGAACTTATGGCCACTCTACGGTTGAGGTAGCATAACCATGGGTTCAATGCCACTTTACTAGTTGTGAATATTAGGGTAATTACAGACTTTCTTAATCTCACTTTCCTCACATGTAAAATTGGAGAATTTTCACTGGAGATTTGGACAACTTAATTAAGATAATGTGAATAAGACATTGGTATAATGTTTAAGACTTAATATTTGGTAGTTCTTACCATGATTACATCCAGTTAACAGGTGAAGATATGAAGCTCAGAGAGATTAAGCAAATCCAAAGTTTACACACCTCATTGAGGGGCAATGGCCAGGAACCATATTCAGTTTTCCAACTCTAAAACCCACCCAGATAATCAAGCTGCTGGATTATCTTTTTATATAGCCATTTTTTTGTCATTTTTAAAACTTATTTTTAAGACCTAATACTCCTCATTAACTGATGTCTTAAGTACTCTTTTAACTGCAAGTGACAAAAAACAAAACAAAACAAAACAACAAACCCTCCCCAAAAGCACAAAATCTCAAACAAACTTGATCAAAAAAGAAATTTGTGAACTTGTGAACTAGAAAAGCTCAGGGGCAGTTCTGTGTTCAAGCCTGGCTGCTTCCATGTCCTTGAAAGCTATCGTGAGAATTTTATATTCCTTATTCTATATATGGGCTGCTTTTCTCAGTGCTGGCTTTATTTTCAGTCACACTTTTCCACATGTTTGGAAAGATGGCTATTAGCAGCTCCAGCCCAGTGTAGCATGTAATTCCAGAGTTGAGAAAGGCAAAACCCCCTTTTTTTTTTTCCACCATCCACACTAATCCCCTTGTTTGGTCCTATTTGACATAAATATCCTTCAGAGTTTTATACTTTCCTCTCCTTCCTTAAACCTCCAGCACTTATTCCCTTTCCTCTCTCAGGCGATGGCCTGAATTTTCATTTCACTAAGAAAATTAAATCAATCAAAGCAGAATTTCCTGATGTGCCCACCACCAAATCTATCAACATACCTGCATCTGAAATCACACCCTTTGATTTCCTTCCTTTAAGAGTGGTGAGTCTGTCAGTGTTCCTGACAAAGACCGAACAACATCCCATCATATTATTAGACGGGATTATAATTATTATATTTATTATTATAATTTTCCTAAAAATTATTCTCTCTGGGTTCTTCCCCATGATTTCTCCCTGTACTGAATCATTCCCATCAGCATTTGTTTCAAAGGAAGAACTATAATTCAGATATCTCTTTTAGCACAATGAGTGAAAGAAATCAGTGATTAAGTTTGGCCTTAAGGATTGGTTCAGGATCTAAAAGTTCTTTATATATTGAGTTTTAGTCTATTGAATTGCTATCTTCAAAATCTAAGCTTTCTCAGATTCATTTCATTCCTCCCCCTTTTTTCTGCCTTTCTCCCTTCAAATAAATGTACCTGATACTGTCCTATTTTCTATACCTTCAGGTCCTCATTTTTCCCTAACTTAGAGTGAATGATAATGATAATTAAACAACTAGGTGAAAACTCCTGTGATTGTGCTAGCTGTTTAATAGGTATCATTTCCTTCTCAGGTTACTGGAATCAATCTAATTCAAAACTGTTGATCCTAAAAGAACCTGTTGGAATAATTCTTGAGATGATTTTAGGTAAATGTGGTGAATTTATAACTTTGTCCCGGCAAGGTCTTGAGGCTTCTATTTTTTTTTTTTTTTTTTTACCAGATTTGAGACATTTTGATATAGATGGAGGGAGGGAGAAATAATTAGCCATCTCTGGTTGCTTTGGAAAGTGAATTGACTCTTTTAAGCTGTCTCTTGAGTACACATGATCATGGAGTCCAGGGGTGGTAGAGATGACTATGGGTTCACATGATGCAATTGGACCTAAAATTTATAATGACTAAGGATGGAGAAATTATCAGTAAGAGAAATTATCAGTAAAGAAAGTGTTGGTTTTCAAAGAGGAAAACTTCTTCAACATTGGCTCCCATGCCAATATTAAAAAAAAAATGAGATCACATTTCACAATTTGCAGTTTATTCTTGCTGATTACCTCATCTAAATATGATTTATAATGTACATGAACTGAGTAAGGAAACAATTTGTATATTTTCAAAAAGTATAGAAACTAAGGCCAAGAAAAATCAAGTAACTTTCCCAAGGTCATCCAATAAACAAGTCAAATGTACTCTACAGGTAAGGAAAGTGGTTACGCAGCTCTACATACATATGCTAATCATTATGCTGCCTAGGATAGCTAATTTCTAAAGAGGGCCCCCAAAAAAACTTACTTTTCAGTATTCATATGTTTGTATAGTCTTTACCCACAAAGATTCAGACCTGGTACTGGGTAGACGATAGAATGCGACATGCTTCTTCCTTGTTCTCTTGGAGTGTGTACTCTATGAGAAGCCAGCTGCCATTTAAAACTTTCAACTACTCTGATATTTCAAGCTGTTAGGAAACTCAAACAAGCTATGAAAAATAAAGATCTTTCACTAGCTCTTTCAGAAATCTTACCATAAGTAGCAGACATGTAATTGAAGAAACTCTTGGATGGCCCAGTTCAGTCGAACATTCAAATGACTCTCCTTTGGTCACCTTCTGACTGTCATCTTAGGAAATACTTCAAGCAAGAGGTAAGGTAAACTCAGTTAATCTACATTATAATAAATATATTTTTTAAGTTACCAAGTTTTAGGATGATTTACTATATAACATTAGATCAGCAAAACCTTGTCTCTATCCAAAGCTAGGTAAAGAGTAGAAATCAAGGGATCTTATAAAGTAAATATTAGAAAGATAACATTGCAAATTTTGAAAAATGTTACTGAAAGCATATGAATATAATGAAATACACAGAGCCTCAGAGGTCATAAACCCTGAGATTGAATCATCTTCTTCACATTTTCTCACCTTGCGACTCTTAGATAAATCCCACTCAAACTCTCCACCTCTAAATGTGATTATCAGTAAAACTATGATAAGAATGCACAGCCATGGGACACCTGGGTGACTCAGTGGTTGAGTGTCTGCCTTGGGCTCAGGTCTTGATCCCGGGGTTCCAGGATCAAGTCCCACATCAGGCATGGAGCCTGTTTCTCATTCTGCCTCTATATCTGCCTCCCTCTCTCTGTGTGTCTCTCATGAATAAATAAATAAAATCTTAAAAAAAAAAAAAAAAGAATGCATGGCCACTCCAGAGTGGCCTCGTAGGAAAATTTAGTGTTTAAGTATTTTTATAAATTGCAAAATTTTGAAGATATTTACAGTATTATTATGGGGAAAAATACAGAGGCAGGAGAATGTGATCCTGTGCTCAAGAGGCAAATTATGTTTGAGTTAATGGAATAGAGTTTGAGCATTGGAATCATTTACCCTATGCTTTTGGATACCATCATGCATAAGGAATTGTGCTTAAGGTCTGGTAACCTGGTGCTGAATGAAACATAAATACTACATGGAGCTTATATTCTAATGTTTATCAAATGAGTGATTTCCATTTAGGCAGCTATTATTGACATAAATAAATAAATTTTTCTCTTAGTAGTTATCCTAGTAATGCTGGTGACAGATATGATATATGTTGTAGTGACTGTGGCAGAGCATTTCTAGGTTGAGATAGTTATAATTAGTCACTCACTAATTTCTATGAAGAAGTTTGAAAATTCTATCACACTCTGTGATTAAGGGAAAAGGGGAGTCAGTATCATATTGCTCTTAGAAGATAATCCCCTAGGAAGACCATCGTCTAAAAATGGCAAAATAGGAAATTTGATGGTGCTCATGGAAAAATAATGAAATAGACATTCATCTACAGAGATTACTTTCCTTTGGCAATAACACACAAGGAATTAAACATGAATGTGTTTTTCATGAAGATCTTGGCTTTACATTCTTGTCCAGTGATTAAAAGGAAAACATACATTACTAAAATGGGCTTATCAAATACAAAATATGTATAGAATCCACTTCGGGGCATATGAGCACTGCCTTCTAGGTTTGGAATATGCAATTTCAGAAATCATACCCTAAAAAAAGACTTGAGACTAGTATGGTGTGATGTAGCCAAAGCAAACAACATCACTTAAGTGCTTACCAGGAACCTGTAAGTTTGAGAGAAAGAAAGGAATTGTTTCAACTTCATAGAATAATATGTGGCTACCATACCTAATTTATAGGAGATATACATCAAAATACTTATAGGCTTGTAAGTTATCTCTTGAGTGTTAAACTTCAGACAGAAGATAATCATAAGCATCAGATAACTATAAATTATCAGAGAGTTTAGAGGAAAGATATGTTTTGAAGAAAAGTAGTAAGGATCAGAACTGTATCCAATTACAGTTAAATTCTGTTACTTAGGAAAAAACACCATGGCTTTATGAATACTGAAGAACATTTCCCAAGATGTTAAGCTGAAGATTAAGTCTTACATATAAATTGGATTTAAATCATATATATGAAATAAAACTTATTTTTATCTTATAATTAGTACTTACTACTGAGTCCTAAGAAAAATATTTTCATTTCTAGTGGTATTAAATTCTATTGTGATATGAAAGATAAATGATATCAGTGAGAGAAAGAGCCTCTGAAAATAATTTCCTTCATACAGGCAATGAAAGAATGGCAGAAATAATCAGAACTAATTTTTTTTTAACTCTGGAAATTAACCAAAGCCTTCTAAGACTCTAAAAACTCGTGTGTGTGTATCATCTTAATAATAGAAATAATTGTGAACTTTGTGATATTTTAGTTTGCTCTATTCTCATGCCCCTTTCTAAGTACCCGGGTAGACAAAAACAAAGAGCCTTCAATCATGAACATTGGCAGCGTGGCAACCACCAGTATCATTCCCAGAGAACTATCATTATTTGACCTGGTAGGTGGTTCAGTGGGAAACCCCACTTATAATTCTGTCTTCATATGACCTAACTTGGAACTTACCCAGTGTGAAAAGTCTTTTCTCTGGGATACTTGCTGAAAATATTTAGAGGCAATTTTTTTAACTTCATGGAAGGCTGAAGTAGGAGATAATGGTTAGAACAAATCATAAGTAGGCATAACACTTAAAAGAGAAAGTTATAAAATGAGATGTCAACAAGGATTTTCAAAAGTTCTGGCATGTTAATGAGGATCTAAAAGTCCACACACAGGGATATGGTGGTGTACATTCCAAACAGAGCTTCTATTTTCAAGAAGCTGTGTATGAGAAAGCCTAAGCTCTCAGCATGGGCTTACCAACCAGGAGGCCCTGGGAAAGCAAGAAGTGAGGACAAGGTCAGAATTTTCAACTGCCTGTCTGGGAGTTGGAGGAGTGCCCCAATTGCACGTAGATACCCTTAGCAAAGACTGGATGAATTATTGGGTCCAGAAGGAAGGAAACAGTAAAGACTGGAGTGGAAATAAATAAAACAGAGAAGAGAAAAATAATAGACAAAATCAACAAAGCCAAAAGATAATTCTTTGGAAAGATGATCTAAATTGACTCTGCTGTAGCCAAAATGGCCATTATAAAAAGAGACAAGATGCAAATTACTAAAATCTGGAATAAGAAGAGGAATATCACTATTGAGATTATATAAATAAGAATTGTAAGGAAATTCTATGAATGTTCTCATGGTAATTTAGATAAAGTGAGAATTCATCTGGGAAATTTCATATTCCTAAAAAAGAAATGCTTGTGGGAATGTAAAGTGATGAAGGTGCTTTAAAAAGGAGCCTGAAAATTCTAAATAAAATTAAATGTAGAATTACCATATAAGCCAGAAATTCTGCTCCTAGGTATATACCCTAAAGAACTGACAACATTTTTCTATTTGTTTACACAAATACTTGTACATTAATGTTCATAGTGGTATTATTCATGATAGCTAAAAGGTGAAAATAACTCAAATATCCATGATTTGATGAATGTATAAATAAAAAGTGGTATATCCATATAATGGAACATCATTTGGCAATAGAAATTACATTACTAATTACATGACAGAACATGAATGGACTTTGAAAACATTATGCTAAGTGAGAGCAGCCAGACACAAAAGGTCACATCTCGTATTATCCTGTGACATAAAATATTCAGAAGAGGCAAATCTATAGAAAGGTTTATTAATGTTTCCAGGAGCTACGGCATGGGTGGATAGGGAGCAAATGCCAGTGACTACTGAGTTTCTTTGGGTGATGTTAAAAATGTGCTGGGGTTGGAGTGTGGTAATGATCACACAACCACGTGAATATCTAAACATATTGTACACTTTCAAGGTGTGAACTTGAAGAAATGTGAATTATATCTAAAAAGAAAGGGAAAAAAAGAAAGGCAGAAGTGGTTGACTCGATGCATAACAAGCTTGATGCATACATGCAGGAATAAATCAATAAAATTAAAGCCTTGTTTTCTGGTCTAGCAACCAGTCTGGTTTAGTCTGGGTTGCCAGAAGGAAAGAAAGGTGATACTTAAATTAGGTAATTGATGAGTATTTAATAAAGAGACTAATTGCAAATTATGGCAGAGTTTAGTGACAGGGACAAACCAGTGAAATTTGGCAAGGAGAATTTATTCGTTGGTCTGGAAAGGTTAGAAGAAGAAACATTTAACAGAACTGTTTGAAAAAGAGACTGCACCCAGTGGGGTGCCTAGGAGAAGCTGTGGCTTTTGGTAAAGCAGCACCGTCAGCCTACTGATATCCAACAGGACAGAACTCAATAAATACCCTCTCACTCTTTTCCCACCTTCCATTCTCTTACTAGTGCTTCTCACAAGCAGCTTAAAGCCAATTAGAGGCCAAGGTTAAGGCAGCCTTTTGAGAGAGCAAAGTCAGTTTCCCAGGGCAAAAAATAGAGTTACAAAGGGGAAATTGAAAATGTAGAGTACCGTAATCTAAAGGAGATGGGCAGAGGACCAAGACTCTTCTTTTGATGTTAGGAGTTGGATAGTACTCTATTAGAAGTCTGAGTCCCAGTCATGGAGGAAGGCTGCTGAAGAGCATGTCCTGCTTGTTCAGATTAGGTGTGGAGATCATACTTGCTCTTTGATTTTTCATGAAAGGAGTTGAAACTGGGATTCTACAGCATCCAACCCCCTGATCGGAGAGGGCTTACTCTCAGTATACTTATTATCGACAGTATCTATTCGGTTGGTGGATACTTGCTTTAAAGGGCCCTGTTTTCTATCAAGAGAGAAGAATTAAGATGTCAGAAAGTGTGCTGACCTTTTGTGTCTTCAGTTGGACAGTTAATCTAAAAAAAAGACTATCTTTTTTTTTAATGTGGAATTAAGACTTTAACGTGGCCTTCTAACACCCCGATTTCAGACTTCTGGCCTCTGACATTGTAAGAGAATCAATATCTATGGCTAAGCCAGACAGTTTGTAGTAATTTGTTAAGGCAGCCCTAGGGAAATTATATACTAGATATGTGGCCTTATCATTAAAAACAAAACAAAACAAAACAAGAAACTAGCCAACAAACATTGTCCCACGTAGTCTGATGCTTTCTTCGTAGCCCTCATGATGAAGAAAGGACACATAGAAACATAGAAATAACTATGTAAGTAAGGGGATCCATTCACTCATGCTCTTGCTCAGACGTGAAGAGAACCGTCCAAGTCACAGTGTGTGTGGGTCAAAGAAAGATGTTTCTCAAGGGATTTTAATCCCAGTATCCGCGGGTGTCTGTTATGATGTCTTATACCGCTGGGTCCTACATCAGGCTGGCATTGGCTTGTGAAAATCTCTCTTAAGTCTGCTGGCAAGTAGCATGCACAGTTCACTCACAATCTGGGAAGCTATGGGTTTGAAGACACATATGAAGGACAGATAATAAGGATGTTACCAAAGCTACCTTGTTTCAGGTTGAGACATAACTTGGAAACTGGGCACTAGGCATCTGAATCCTAGCACAAAGTCATGCCAGAATAGGCCATCCTTTGTAAAACAATCTAGTAAGATGTTACATAGGACTATAATTGGTATACAGGACTTAAAAAGAGAAAGTTTAGGGGTGCCTGAGTGACTCAGTCAGTTGAGAATCTGATTTTTGGTTTTGGCTCAAGTCATGATCTCAGGGTCATGAGATTGAGCCCCATGATGGAGCTTACTTAAGATTCTCTCTCTCCTCCCCCTGATCTTGCACATGCTCTCTTTCTCTCTCTGAAATGAATAAATATTTTTTTTTAAAGAGGGAAAGTTAAAGCTTGGATAGAAACAAAGAGTTTCATCAAGTTCTTATGAAAATTTTAAAACACAAGCTTAATGTAGCCATAGATAAATAAATGAATACCCTATTGCCTCAAAAATTAATCAAAAGTTCTTTGTATTACATTCTTTAATTTTTTTTAATTTCAATTCAATTTGCCAAAATATAGTATAATACCCAGTTCTCATCCCATCAATGCATTACACTTTTCATGAGAGCCGATAGATATTTAGTATCCTGGTAAAAGTTGTCTTTGTGGCTGAATAAAATATGACCCTTTACCTAAAAAAGAGGGCAACAATTATTCTAGGATGCAACTGAAGTCCACACAGGCTGAAAAAGCACCACTGAGCTCTGCCTCAGCATCTGCTCTTACTTCCACAGCAAGACATACACCTTTCTTGGTGTCCTGCCCATTACACAGACAAAACTCAATCCACTGAGTTAATTAATGGTGTTGTTCTTTCTCTCACATATGAACTTGTATGAAAAGACATTGTGTCTTCTGAGTATTAGAGCCATTAAAGCACTTTGTCCTTGCATTTAATTTCCAAGGTGACAGTAATTACTTTGCTAGGTGAAAAGAAAACAACCACCACAAAAGGCAGGAAGTGGTTTAACACAGGAAGAACCAAGCCACCAGGAGTGGAGGTGCAGATTGATGGGCTACAGTCAGCATATGCACATTGCCATGGAAATTACACAAAAATGGAATCCTGGGGCATCCGGCACAATTAAGGGCTATTATCAGTCATGACTACCTAAAGAATATGTTTTGGAAAGTTGAATAAAAACATTTTTATTAAAAGAAGAAAATGAAGTAAGTGTCTGAACTGAAAGGACAGGCATGACACAACATTTCTGATAATATTGAGGGAATTTCTTCCATTTTCTGAGACAAGTAGCTACAATGTTTAAGGCCTGGAAATGATGGGGTTGAGTTAGAAGACTACGTTAGCACTGAAACCCTCTCATTAAAGTAAAGATCAGCATCTCTCCTTGGTCTCCTGAGGATATTTTTTGGCGCTGTATCTACATCTCAAGGTCAGAAAACTTACTTGGAATTCTCATGACTAAGCTAATCTCACTGACTTGGTCAAAGGGGTACTTTCCAATATTCTTTTACAGCACAGTCTCTGCTACAGAATGGCTCCAAAGGTTTAATATCTTATCCTAATTCGAATCATACAGTCCATAATTTCCTGGTATCCAAACAAACCCAGTGGGTAGGCATGCACAAAATTTGGCCACAAACACTAGTAATCACCATTTTCTCTCAAGCTTTAATAAGAGGCCTGTGGCTACAATGCCATATGCCAATGGACAGAAGCCCTCCTATCAACCTCAGCCATGAATCTGATTTATTTAAAAAAGGAGGAAACCAGGAACTATCTGGATAAAATCCACTGCCTGTGGTATGAACCTTGACCAGTCTAGAAGAACCACTACCCAATACCAAAACCCCTGAGTAAAGGAAAAAAATAGACTAAATAATAAAGAAAATATGAGCAAAGAGATAAACAAAAATCTTTTGAGTACTTAAGCGTCAGAGTTAAATGCTTTTTAGCTCTAATGTTTTTTTGTTTTTTTTGTTTTTTTTTTTTTCCCTTGAGAAGTAGAATATCAGTCTTTCTACTTGACTTTCTCTGATAAGGACACTTGGGGTAATTAATAATGATCATGATGATAATAGTAATAAGATAATGGCAAACACTCTAATTATTAAGCTGAGGAGCTATAAGCAATACTTTATATATTAACTCTTCTGATCCTCACAAGGGAAAGCTCAGAAAGAGAGATAAATGGCCTAACCTCTCAGAGCCAATAAATGATCCAGTCTGATGAACCCAAATGGTTTGGCTCTTGAATGTTCTTTTTTAACCATTGTCTTCTACCAAGTCCCATGTAACCCATTCACACAGCAGATGAACATCTACTTCAATATGTAAAATTTCCATAGTGAGTAAAATAAAACTATCACCTAATTCACCTAGTGGTGCCAAAATATCACCAGCCTCAATAATGCTACATCCCAGCCAGTTGAGAGTAAAGCACAGAGATGAGCATTCTGGAATATCTGTGAGATGCCAGACAATGTTCTGTGCATTTCAGCAAAATTGATCTCATTTAGTTTTTTATAAGTGGTAAATTTGAAGAATAATGAAAAGGGTAGGTGAGCAGCCTTGGTGTTTTCTTGACACTATGGATTTTTCTTCTTGTTTTTTTATATTTGTCTTTTTCTTTTCTTTTTGGTAATTAAGCAATAATCTGTGTTAATATTTAGGTTGTATTCAATCAGTTTTTACTAATGTACTAGGTACTGTTGTAATAGGAAGTATTTTCTCAACTCTGTGATAATGTATTTTAATTTTAAAAAAAAAAGATTATTTATTTATTGAAAAAGAAAGAGTGAGAGAGATCAAGAGCATGAGCGGGGAGGAGGGTCAAAAAGAGGAGGAGAGGGATCCCTGGGTGGCGCAGTGGTTTGGAGCCTGCCTTTGGCCCAGGGCGCGATCCTGGGGACCCCGGATCGAATCCCACGTCGGGCTCCCGGTGCATGGAGCCTGCTTCTCCCTCCGCCTGTGTCTCTGCCTCTCTCTCTCTCTCTCTCTCTGTGACTGTCATAAATAAATAAATAAATAAATAAATAAATAAATAAATAAAATTAAAAAAAAAAAAAAAAAAGAGGAGGAGAAGTGGACTCCCTACTGAGCATGGTGCTGGACATGGGGCTCAATCCCAGGACCCTAGGATCATGACATGAGCTGAAGGCAAATGCACAACTGACTAAGCCACCCAGGTAACCCTATGATAATGTGTTTTAAAATATGTATATATTCATCTGCCTCAAATCCACTTAAGAAACAGTGAGATTAAAACTTTATATTCTTGGGAACCCTGGGTGGCTCAGCGGTTGAACAACTGCCTTCGGCTCGGGGTGTGATCCGAGGTCCAGGATCAAGTCCCACATCCGGCTCCCTGTGAGGAGCCTACTTCTCCCTCTGCCTGTGTCTCTGCCTCTCTCTCTGTGTCTCTCATGAATAAATAAAAACAAAATCTTAAAAAAAAAAGAAACTTTATATTCCTAATAGCCTATGCCAATAAGTATATTTTAATTTCTGTTTCTATTAAAGTTCCTTATTTAAGATTAAGCATTTAATAACTATTTGCTGCCTCATCATGCAAAACAATGTAATATTGATGATGCCTACTGTGTACTTGCTTTGCACCAACCTCTGCTGTAAGCAAATTTAATTTATTAGTTAAATTAACCTTCACTTGATAATTTATAGAGTTACTATTACTATCATATTTATTTTTCAGATGACAAGAGAAGAGCAAGAGAGTGTAAGTAAACAAAACTAATCAGAAAATGATGGCATCGGGCAGCCCGGGTGGCTCAGAGGTTTAGTGCCACCTTCAGCCCGGTGCATGATCCTGGAAACCGGGGATCGAGTCACACGTCAGGCTCCCTGCATGGAGCCTGCTTCTCTGCCTCTCTCTCTCTCATGAATAAATAAATAAAATCTTAAAGAAAAAAAAAGTAAAATAAAAAGATGGCATCAAGATTTGGACCCTAACAGCTTGACTTCAGAGCTTGAAAATCAACCTACACACATACTGTCTTTGGATTCTCACTAAATTTGAGATTATATTACTTATAAGCAATTTGAGAGTCACAAAATTTCTTCACAGCTTTCCAAAGAAAAATGTCAAAAAGATAAGCAACACACCAGTAGTTGAAAGCTGGCCATAGACTAAGAGAACACTAGTTTTACAGGAATGTCTATAAGATCCATGAAAGCAAACCTGGAACACTTAGAGCTCATTTTGGTAAGCTCCATGGTACAGTAAGGCAACAAGATAAACAACAAGGATAAAGGGCCAGCTAGTTTAGAAATCTAAAAGGCTGCTAGGATACTTTTAAGCATGTAAAACCCCAAAGTATACTTAGACTGCCATGTTTTTCTACTTTATCAATAACAGCTTAATTCAATTTTGTTTTCTATCCTAACTTAAAATTATAAAGGTATAAAATTATGCAGTATCTTTATTGCCTCATGTTTTTAACTTCTCTCTCACAATTTCCTTCTTAGACAACTTAGGGAAAGCTTAGTTATGCCTAAATTCTACACAATGACATAATTGAGTTGGTGGAAATCAGTGAGTAATCAGCATTCAAATTTCTCTTAATCATTACAGCTAAGACAGCTAAGATTCCGTAATTTCCTTTGTTATTCATAAAGATTGTTTAATAATAAAATATCAGTCTCTTTCTACTTCAATGTTTAACTTTTGAAGATAGGCTCTAGAAAATGTCATTTAAAAACGTACATATTGATTTATTTCTCCATATGTAATTTCTTGGCTGTATCTTTTGCCAGCTTCCTGGGTGTAGACATTCAAAATTGTCACACAAGTATATGCAAACTATGGATTAAGAAATGGTAAGACTTGTCCAGATGCTAAGACACTCCATGCAAAAATCAACATTTTTTCCCACCTGAGAAGTTCAGTGTCTTTACTGATATTGCTATTTAGTAAAACTGCATTCTGTACATTGTTGGTGAGAGTACATGGTCTTAGGATTGCTTTAGAGTCCTGAGAGCCAAGTGGGGATTCTCCAGTGTTGAGAAGATAAGCTTCATAATCATTGCCCATTGCATGGAAATGAACACTCAGCCTGTTCAAAAACTTGCTAAATATTTCCATGGCTGAGATGCAAACCTGGAATCCCCGAACATTTTGGCTACTTACTGTCTAAAATAATAAACTGGAACTTCTCACTGATAGTCTGTGCTGTGAAACACATAATTTAGAATTAATAATCAAGTCATTACTATTTGACTTAGATAGAAGGACTTGTGTGCATGTCTGTATTGAACACATGCCTAAACAATTAGGTTTATCATATACACAGTAATAAAAATGTTTTCCTTCAGTATCTACTAGAAAAGAGAATTAGAGAAATACCAGTCTCTACTGCCTTCCTTGGATTCATGCATTAGTTACTTACCTGAATACACCTTAGAGTAATTACATACATACATACATACCTGATGGACCTAGTGCAATGGGTTTGCCCTACTGCAAGTAATATCAGAAATAATCTCAATTGGAATGCAATTGCTCTTCAATTCTATGCAATTGCTAAATGGAGAATTAATTGAAAAGAAAATTATAATAATTCAATCAACTACAATAAATAATTTTTAAATGAGGAAGCAGTCCCAAGAGCATGAGTTTGGAAGTTGGCCCCATTTGTCAGCAGTATGTCTCTTTATCTTAATATTTATCATTAGTCTACTTTTCTGTTCTTAATATATCAAAATTACCAAATAGAAAGAGGTAAATCTGAATCAAGGGGACACGTAAGCCTTGATCTAAAAGTATATAAGCCTGTAATCTAAAAATAAAGGAGAAGTAAACAAATGTATTAACTTTCTTTGACTTTAACTAAATTCTAGATTATGCTAAAATGCAGTGTAATTTAGCTCTTTCTGCCCCCAAATAATAACAGAAATATAAAAGAGAAATATAAAATTGCAGGAATCCATATTAAGGCTCTCAGATTTAAATTTATGTTAAAAATTCAGCAATATTTATTTCAAATAAAAAAGAATGTTAAGTAAATTCGAATTAAAGATATTCCATATATTGTCATAATATGACAGCAAAACTTATCCTCTGAAGAAAGATCAAATTTTAAAAATAAGTGGGAACGAGACCAAGCATCATCTAGAAGCCAGTTTCTTGTTTGCTCAGCACTATGGACAACTTTTATAAGAGTAAGAAAATTAGATTTACTGAAAATGAAATTTTGATGAAGTGCTATTGAAGTATAATATTTTATGAAATCCCATGTTAAACTAGAAGAAGCTAAATGACAAGTACTAGATTATTATGAAACAATTGCTATTTTATATTTGATTTTTTCCTCTAAATTATGGGATAGTGACTATTTTGGCGTTTTTTGTAATGGGTAAATCATATAATCCAGATCTTAGCTCAGTGACTTACTGAAATTCGACTTTACTACAAAAAAAAAAAAAAATCTCTGTGTTCCTCCTTAACCTCTGAAGAGCAGGAGCATTTAAAACTAATATTATGCAACTTTCTTCTACTCTTTCAAGTTTTCTCTTGTATTCTCAACTAGTTTGTAAACTCCTGCATGAAGTTTTATGACTTATACAAATCCTATCCTTCTGCATCAACTCTCTGTTGCTAAAATATAATCATTTGTTAACATGGATTTGTAGATTCATTGGTAGATTTATTAATTATAAAATTAGCAAGCAATGCAAAGTCAATGCACTATTAAAATTATTATAGATTAAGAAAATTATCTTTGTTAGAAATTTAAGGAGAGTTTTGGTCTTCACTCTCCTGCTATGTAAATTCAAATATACTTCCTATTTCTAAGAAAACCAGCTTCACTTAGGAAACATCTTCTAAATTGTTCAGGTCTTAACAATACCACTTTTTTAAAAAAGTTATTATTTATTTATTTATTTATTTATTTATTTATTTATTTATTTGAGACACACAGAGAGAGACAGAGACTTAGGCAGAGAGAGAAACAGGCTCTATGCAGGGAGCCTGATGTGGGACTCAATCCTGGGATGCCAGGGTAATGCCTGGGCAGAGGCAGGTGCTTAATTGCTGAGCAACATAGGTGTCCCAACATTACCACTTTTAAATATTTATTTAGAATCTTATGAAGATTGCACAGGATATTGAATCAAGAATATTAAAGAGATTGTGCACTACACTTTGGATGAATGCTTTTATTTTCCTCCTTTCTGTTTTATGGAGATATAAAGACATAGAGCACTGTACAAGTTTAAGGTATACAGCACACTGACTGGACTCACCACAATCAATATAGTGAACATTTCTCATCTTGTTATAGACACAAAGACATGAGTAGTTTTAAAACTCTAGTGGGCAGAAGTCACTTGGATTTGTGTGTGTGTGTGTGTGTGCCAAGTATAGATATTAAACTGAATTCCAGACCCAGAGACTCTGACTCAATAGGTATAGAATGTGAATTGAGAATCTGCATTTTAAATATACTCAAGGTATATCTTAATTATGTTTAGATGTAGGTAATTTTCCTACTTGAGAAATGTTGCTTGAGGCATTTATTATATGTGATAAAAACTAATCCTGTGCTTAGATAATTCAAAGAAAAATATATGAGTGAGATGTGTTCAGTATCTATTCTGTCAACCTCTGCTCATTTTTTGTCTCTTCCTTTGTTCAACTTTATTGTTTGTGCATCTGCTTATAATTTTCATGCAAGCCCCAGATATCTTCATCAATCCACATAAAATGTACTTTGCAAGGACCTTTTCAAATTTCTTCTTCAAGTATTTCTGAGCTGGATGAATCAGTTCTCCCTATCTTCTTTGTAGTGCTTGGTTTGAATCACTCATGACACTAATTTATACTGTGATTTATGAAAGATTTCCTTATTTCATTTTTATTTCCTCTTCATTAATTATTTTTCCAGAAAAAAAGAATTATATACACCCCCCCCCGACACACACACAACTGTAAAGGGCTTCAACATGATAGCCCCAAAATAAGTTTTATTTTAATGCTGTGCATATAAATAAGAAATGTATGAAGGAGATATAAATTAATCTTGAAATTAAGAGAGGGCTATTACTGAGCAAAATATATGCTTTCTCAAACACTTTTCTTTTTAAACAAATTGTAAACTCATTTTTAAAAATCTTTAACTGTTTATCCTAACAAAACTTTTTAAAGTGTGTTAAACTTTTATTTTTAAAATTATAGTCAATCATTTATTTCACATTCCTGTAGTCAGGATAGGAAGTGGAGGCAGGCTGGAGGATAGGAATCAGAATGTTATCAAATGATTTATTAATTTACTATTGTTCAGAGCATTTATACTTGGTTGTCATGTATTCAAATGAATAGAAAAAAGAGGGTAGAAATGAATCATATGTATTTAAAATGATTATTTGCTCTTAAAATGAGTGTTCCGAAACAATGATAGTGTAAGGCATTTAATAAAAACAGTTTATCTCCTGATTCTCTATTAAAACTTACTGATGGTAAAAACAAAATAAGAAAAATAGAGAAGATAAACATCTTCAGGGAAAGAATTACAACCCTAAAATAGGATTATAATTTTGGAGCAAACTAGCCAAATACTGTGGTATCTTAACTAAGACAAAGAAGAATCTGAGTGCTTTCACATTCATTTTTTCAAAAGATTTTATTTATTTATTTGAGAGAGACAGAGCACAAGCAGAGAGAGGAGCAGAGGGAGAGGGAGAAGCAGACTCCCTGCTGAACCTGACTCGGGGCTTGATCCCAGGACCCTGGGATCATGACCTGATTTGAAGGCAGATGCTTAACCAACTGAACCACCCAGGTGGCTCATTTCATATTAATAATCCATGTATCTTCAGAATGAATATTTTGCCAAATGTTGTTGTCACTATTATGGGAAGTATAATTCAAAAATATTTTTCTTAAAAATGATAACATCTTATGGAATGGTTTGGTAATGGTAAAAGTAGGAAAGCCACTGTAAAGTAACTCAGTGTTGTATAACCATAAAATAGAAGGAAATTGAAGTTGAAGAATCATCCAGGATGATGTGCCATTTTTATTTCATATACACTGGGCTCTAAGAAGAAGGAAACTCACTGAGATAAAGAGAAGTAAAAGGACAGTGAAAATTAACCCCAGTTGATAGTGCAATATCCTATAGCCCCAGGAAACTAAATCTGAGTCATAATATCTCTGGAAAGCAGAGTGCTAATAGTAGGCATTTGTCCTATGTAGGAAAATGAGTAAGATAGTATTCCCTAACAGAAACCTAGATAAAAGATGATATAAACTGCAATACCCATACCACTCCTCCCTTAAGTATCCCTTAGGTAATACCTAAATCTATTCTAACAAAAGAAGTCCTTGACTTACAAGGGGAAACCCATAAGGCTACCTGGAGATTTCTCAATAGAAACTTGGCAAGTCAGAAGGGAGTGTCATGATATATTCAAAATATGGATTGAGAAAAATCTGCAGCCAAGAATATTATCCAGCAAGGATATCCTTCAGAGTAGAAGGTGAGATAAAGAGTTTCCCAGACAAACAAAAACTAAAAGAATCCGTGACCATTAAACCAGCCCTGCGGGATCCCTGGGTGGCGCAGCGGTTTGGCGCCTGCCTTTGGCCCAGGGCGCGATCCTGGAGACCCGGGATCGAATCCCACATCAGGCTCCCGGTGCATGGAGCCTGCTTCTCCCTCTGCCTGTGTCTCTGCCTCTCTCTCTCTCTCTCTCTGTGACTATCATAAATAAATAAAAATAAAAAAAAAAAAATTTTAAACCAGCCCTGCAAGAAATATTAAAAGGGGCTCTTTGAGTAGAAAAGAGACACCAAAAGTGACAAAGAGAAGAAAGGTCAGAGAAAAACTCCAGAAACAATGACAACACCACAGAAATACAGTTATAAGAGCATATTATGAAAAACTATATGCCAAGAAATTGAACAACTAAAAGACATGGATAAATTCTTACAAACATATAGACTACTAAAACTGAAACAAGAAGAGATAGAAAACCTTAACAGACTGATAACCAGAAAAGAAATTGAATCAGTAATCAAAAAATTCCCAACAGACAAAATTCTAGGGCCAGAGAGCTTCATAGTTGAGTTCTACCAAACATTTAAAAAGAATTAATATCTATTCTTCTCAAACTATTCCAAAAGAGTAGAAAAGGAAGGAAAATTTCCAAATTCATTCTAAGAGGTAAGCATTACCCTGATATTAAAACCAGATAAGGACTTCACTAAAAAAGAGAGCTATAAGCCAATATCTCTTATGAACATGGATGCAAAAATTCTCAGGAAAATACTAGTAAACTAAATCTAACAATACTTTAAATAAATAATTCACCACAACCAAGTGGGACTTATCCTTGGGTTGCAAGGGTGGTTCACTATTCTCGAATCAATCAACATGATACACCACAGTAATTAAAGAAAGGATAAAAATAATTTCAATAGATGCAGGAAACAAAAAAAAATTTGACAAAATGCCACATCCATTCATGATAAAAAAAAAAAAACCTCAACAAAGTAGAGATAGAGGAAACGAACATACCTCAACATAATAAAAGGCATATATGGAAAACCCACAGCTAATATCCTTAAAGGGGAAAAACAGAGCTTTTTCTCCATTTCTCTGAGAGTCAGGAAAAAGACAGGGATGCCTACTCTCATCACTGTTATTTAACATAGTAATGGAAGTCCTAGCCACAGCAATCAGACATCCAAATTGGCAAGGAAGAAGTAAAAGTTTCACTATTTGCACATGATATGATATTCTATATTGAAAACTCAAAAGACTCCACCATAAACACTGCCAGAACTGAACACAAATTTAGCAAAGTTGCAGGATACAAAATCAATGTAAAGAAATCTGTTGCATTTTTATACACAATTATGAAGTAACAGAAAGAGAAATTAAGGAATCTAAACTATTTACAACTGCACCCAAAACAGTAAGATATCTCAGTCACATCATATGCTATTGCTTTCTACTCCTCACAGCCTCCATAGACTCTCTAGAATCCTTGCAAACCAGTAGATGATGAGACGCTGTTCATCTATAGCCACTACAAACAAGCAACTGTGGATGACATAGACACAGAACAGCCTGGGCTATTGAATCTCAAAGACAAGGCCAGTGGGATGCCTGGAATCAGCTGAAAGAGACTTCCAATGAAGATGCCATGGAAGCTGACATCAACAAAGCAGAAGTTCTATATAAAAAATATGGAATATAAGGGACTGGATTTGGCTGCCAGCAGTACATTTTATCTAAACTGATATAATGCCTTATTTTTCTAATACTGTGGATGATATTAAATCATGCAAATAGCCTGTTAACCAAGGTCCGGAAGACTGTACAGGACATGGCTCTAGGGGTAGGGACTGACATGGTTACTGACCTGCACTGAGTAGTTTTTAACCATAGATCAATTCAAAGTGCATTTATTACTTTAAACAACAACAACAACAAAATAAGGTACCTAGTAATAAAACTAACCAAAGAGGTGGTTAGTTTTACACCGCAAACTATAAAACATTGATGAAAGAAATTGAAGATGGCACAAAGATATGGGAAAACATTCCATGCTTATGGATTGGAAGAACAGCTATTGTTAAAATATCTATATTACCCAAAGCAAATCGACACACTTAACACAATCCCTATCAAAATATCATCAGCATTTTTCACAGAGCTAGAACAAACAATCCTAAAATTTGTATGGAACCAGATAAGACCAAGAGTAGGCAAACTAATGTGGAAAAAGAAAAGTAAAGCTGGAGGCATTACAGTTCTGGACTTCAAGTTATATTACAAAGCTGTAGTGATCAAAACAGTATGGTTATATATATATACACACAAAACTCAGTCATTAAAAGAGATGAATTCGGGCAGCCCTGGTGACACACTGGTTTAGTGCTGTCTGCAGCCCAAGGTGTGATCCTGGAGACCTGGGATCGAATCCCACTTCCGCTGCTTCTCCCTCCGCCTGTGTCTCTGCATCTCTCTCTCTCTCTCTCTCTCTCTCTCTCTCTCTCTCATGAATAAATAAAATCTTAAAAAAAAAAATGAGATGAATTCTTGCCATTTGCAACGACATGAAGATAGATGGCGCTAGACAAGTATTATGCTAAGTGAAATGTCAGAGAAACCAAATACCATATGATTTCACTCATATGTGAGATTTAAGAAACAAAACAAATGAGAAAAGGGGGAAAAGAGAAAGGGAGGCAAAACAAGAAAACAAGAAACAAACTCTTGACTATAGACAACAAACTGATGGTTACCAGAGGAGAGGTGGGTGTGGGATGGGGGAAATAGGTGATGAGGCTTAAGGAGTGCATCTGTTGTGATGAGCACCAGGTGTTGTATGGAAGTGTGGAATCACTATATCATACACCTGAAATTATTATTATTCTGTATGTTAACTAACTGGGATTTAATAAAAACTTTAAAAAATATTAAGGAATTATAGAAAAGACTTTTTTAGATTCCACATGTAAGTGGGAATCATACAGTAGTTGTCTTTTTGTATTTGGCTTATTTCACTTAGCTTAATGTTCTCCAGGTTCAATCATGTTGTAAATGGGAAGCTTTCCTGTATTTTAAAGTTGAATAATATTCCACTGAATATAAATACCACATTACCTTTCATGATTTGTAAATACCACATCCTTTGTTAGACACTTAGGTAATTTCCATATCTCAGTTATTGTGAATGTCTTTTTTTTTTTTTTTTATTGTGAATGTCTTGAAATGAACATGGGAGTGCAGGTATCTCTGCAATATGATTTCATTTCCTTTGGATATCAACCCAGAAGTGGGATTATTGGATCATGTGGTAGCTCCATTTTTAATTTTTGGAAAAGCCTTCATACTGTACATAATAGCTCATACCAACTTACATTCCACCACTAGTGCACAAGGGTTCCCTTATCTCCACATCCTCAGCAACACTTTTTATTACCTTTTGTACTTTTTATTACCTTGAAATTTGAGAAGAGGTAGTTCTTATGTATTTTCACCACAAAAAAAGTAACCACAGGAGATGCTGGGTATGTTAAATAGCTTGATTATGGTAATCATTTCACAATGTATATGTATATTCAAACATCATATTGTATTCTTTAAATATATATCCTTTTTTGTCAAATCTCAATAAAGCTAGAGAAAAAAATAAAATTCAGTGATAATAAGCTGTCCTGCTGTTATATGGTTTATACAGACTTCACATTTTTCATGGCATCCTCAGGGTTGTAGCATAACAAATAACTAAATAAAAAAGACCAAGAGAAGAGAGATGAGAACAAATCTCTATGTACATATCATTCATTAAACAAGATAAATTCTCGGCTTGGAAGCACATTTTCTCAAAATCAACTGTTTGAGCAGGGAAATATGTGCACAATCCGTGATGTACAACATAATGTTCCATAAAAATTAATCTTCATCAAAAAAGATAAAGAAAGAAAATGACAAAAGCATAGCAATCCTTATGAGATGTTGGTGGATATTAAAACATGAAAATTCAGACCCACCATCTGCCTGTTGGTGTTTTGAAAACAGAAATAAGCATTTACAATGAAAACATTACCTATTGAAAACTTAAGAAATGAAAGGATACTTGAATCTACAGATAAAAATGGCATGCTATTTTTAAGATTAAAAAAAAATAATGATCAACACCAAGACTGACCTTGATTTAATTACTAGGTTTGAGGAATAAAGAAATGACACAATTAGCATGTGGGGAGACAAAGTGAAGTTTCCGCTACTTCTGCTATCACCGATGTCTTGTAAAGGTATATAAATCTAGGACAAAGTGTATGTGCCCTCTGTTTTCATGCATTAAACAACAGACAGAACAAGACTGTGATGTGTGAGAGGTGGGAAACAAGAAGGTATGCCCTTGACGGTGCCAGGTTACTTCCTGAAAGTGGTTTGCAGCCTGTTGCATAGCAATGTGAAATCCAAAAGGAAGTAGCATGATTGGCTTAATGTAAAAGTCAGACATCAAAGTCTAGGGAGACCAAGGCACCAAGATAAAGCCAAACAGGCTAGCACAGGGAAGAGCTTTTAGAAAGAGAATTGTGAAGATCTACAGAGAGATCTCCTGGAGTCTTTGGGTAAGTACTTATCTGTGCCTAAGTGATTTAAAACAACATGAGAGAGAAAAAGAACCATCAAAAGCAACAAGCCAAAGGAATTTCCAGAACCCATATAGGCCTCAGAAAAGTTCACCTTTGCTCCAGCAAGAAGGAAAGACATGTAACCATACACTGATTATTAAGTGAAGTTTTCAGAATAATTACACCTAACTATTATATAACAAGTTAGCTCCAGAGTCAAGACTACACTGAACCCACCATTAAATAAGATTACAAGCAAGACACAAAAATCATTTGATCCTGGTACCTTAACTGCATATAAGAATAAAAATCCATCTCTCTTTAAAGAAGTAGAATGAAATCCTTCACTGTATAGCATAAAATTAAAAAATTACCAATACACATTTTAAAAATTACCAGAAATACAAATAAACAGTAAAAACTGATCCACAACAAGGGAAAAAAAAATCAATTGATAGACCAAGAAATTATAGAGAAGACTGAAATAGCAAAAAGAAATAGAAATTAGATCTGTCAGCTATTATATATACTATAAAATACTTTAGCATAAAAAGAAAGCATAAATATGATGAGCAGGGGACTGAAAGGTATAAAAAAGGTTCAGCTGGAGAACTTAGGAAAGGCATAATATCTGGAAAGAAAACACACTGGATAATATTGTAGCTGATTAAACACTGTAGAAGAGAGTAGTAGTGAATTTGAACAACCATCAGTAATCACTACCAATATGTAGCACAAAGGAAAAAAAAATTAAAAAATGAACCATAAAGTCAGTGCCCTTAGAACACTATTAAGTAGTCTAACAATACACATAATCCCATAAAATGGGAGAGGTCAAATAGTATTTGTAGTAACAGGGGTTGAGTTTTTGTCACACTTGATAAAACTAGCCAACAGAAAACAAACAAAAAACCACTGTGGCCTCCAAGCAGAATCAATATAATAATCAAGTTGGAGAAACCTAGTTGTAAAAGAGAACATTTAAAAATGAGGAGGGGAAAAAAAGAGACATGTTGTTAACAAAGAAACTAATATAATAAATGCTTCAATATCTGATAAGAGGACAAAGAACTATAAATTGTAGAAAGAAGAATAAAAATATAGAGTTATAATGTACTTGAACTATACACAAAATAATACAAGATTATTCAAAGGTTATTCTAAATTTTAAAAAATTACAGCTACAACACCGAAGACACAATCCATGAAAGAATTGATGAGCTGCACTTCACTAAAATTGAAAACTTCTACTCTGGGGAAGACAATGGCAAGAGAATGGGAAGACAAGTCACAGATTGAGAATAAATATTTGCAAGACTCATTTGATAAAAGATTCATCTGAAATATGAGAGAACTTTTAAAACTCACAGTAAGAAAACAAACCTGATTTAAAAATGGGCCAAAGACCTTAACAGGTTCCTCATCAAAGAAGATATACATATGGCAAATAAGCATATGAAAAGATGCTTCACATAATATATCATCAAGGAAATGCAAATTAAAACAAGATATGGTCACTACACACCTATTAGAATGGCCCAAATCCAGAACACTGATGAAACCAATGCCGGCAAAGGTGTGGAGCTACAGGAAGTCTCATTCATTCCTGGTGGGAATGCAAATTGGCACAGCCCAAGTGGAAGATGGTTTGGCAGTTTATTATAAAACTAAACATATGCTTCCTATACACAATCCAGCAATCTCTTTTGGTATTTACCCAAAAGAGCTGAAAACTTATGCCTGTGCAAAATTCTGCACATGGGTGTTTATAGCAGCTTTATTCCTAATCGCCAGAACTTAGAAACAACTGAAATGTCCTTCAGTAGGTGAACTGACAAATTAAAGAAATGAAAGAGGTGAAAGAAACCAATATGAAAAGGTTACGTACTGTATATTTTGAACAACATGAGATTCTGGAAAGGACAAAACTGTGGAGACAGTAGAAGGGTCTGTGGCTGCTAGGATGGGGGGATTGGGAAGGTAGATGAATAGGCAGGGCACAGAGAATTTTTAGAGAAATAAAATGCTCTGTATGATATTATAATTATGGATACATGTCATCATACATTTGTCCAGACCCAAGGAATGTATAACACCAAAGTGACTTTAAGATAAACTATGGACTTTGGGTGTTCATATATCAATGTAAATATATCCATGGTAAAAAAAAAAAAAAAAAGTACCATTCTGGTGAGAGAGGTTGATAACCTATGCATGGGGATAGGGGAGCCTATGCATGTGTGGGGACAGGGAATAGATCAGAAATCTCTACCTTCCTCTGATTTTTATTGTAAACCTACATATTGCAAATGTAGGCAATAGTGACAGAAATGGAACAATCAGAAGACATAAGGGCACACAATTCTTTAATGTCTTTAAACTTTAATAAAGTTTTGCAAAAACATAGATGTATTAAACAAAATATTAAACAAACTTCTCCCATTGGAAGAGTGAGCTTCTTTGGCCACATTTAGGTAGGTATGTACCCTTCTTATTGGAAAAAGATTCCTCTTACCCCAGTTGCAAAACTCCCATTACTATTGAATTAGTTTTGGGTTTCTTCTTCTTTTTTTCTTTTTCTTTTTCTCTTTCTCTTTCTCTTTCTCTTTCTTTTTCTTTTTCTTTTTCTTTTTCTTTTTCTTTTTCTTTTTCTTTTTCTTTTTCTTTTCTTTCTTTCTTTCTTTCTTTCTTTCTTTTTTTTTTTTTTTTTTTAGAGAGTGTACATGCATGCTTACAAGTAGGGGGCTGGGCAGAGAGAATCTCAAGCAGCCTATACACCAGTGTAGAGCCCAAAGTGGGGCTCAATTTCACAACTCTGAAATCATGACCTTAGCTGAAATCAAGAGCAGGATGCCTAACTAACTGAGATACCCAGGTGCCCCCATTTTGGGTTCCTTCTAAAGCTGACTCTGAGACAAAAACTTGAGGACAGGTGGTTTATTCACAAATTAATCTCAGAAAGCATTAATAGAAGTGGAGAAAGTGAGACAAAGAATGGAGAAAAGCCAATGTGAATGAGCGATCATTGCTATGTTCTTAGTCTTGCTGGGGCCATCTAGAACATGGTTCTAAGTAGTTTCATGGAGAAGGAAATTGGAGCATTTCCCTATCTAGTTTCATCTTCCACTGATTAAGAGTTACCTAAGAGGCATTAAGGCCCTTTCCCTAACTGCCTTTTTCTTCTGGTCTGAGACTGAGAAGCACTAATAAGCTGCAGAAGCTCACAAACCTAGAATGAGTGTCACAGGCATGATATGGGAAGCTGTCAATGAGCTGGATACAAGTGAATTTCAGTGGACCCAGGAGATAGTGTACAAGTTATCAACAGTGTCTATCACAGCCATTTTTTTTTCAAATATGTGCACTATGTGTTGGGGATCCCCAAATCTGCCCTCAGTTTTGATGGCTCATTAGAAGAACTCACATGGTTCAGAAATGCTGTTTTTTTTCAGTTATAGTTTATTACAATGAAAAAATACAGATTAAGCAAAGCAAAGGGCATACAGAATACAGAAGCAAAAAGGTACATTGAACCCAGTCTAGAAGAAACCAGATGTGAACTTCCAGGTGTGCTCTCCGTGGAATCTTATGACAGCACTTAATTCTTTTTGCAGTGATATGCAACAACATGTGTGAACTATTGACAACCAGGAAGTTCACCTGTGCTTTGGTAGGTAAGGATTTATTGGGGCTTCATCATGTATGCATAGGCACCCATAGCTACTCAGTTTCCAGCTTCCCCACCTCCCAACAAAATCGAATTGATACAACATGGTGCAAAGCCCCAGCACACAGAAACAGATGTTCCCAATAAACCACATGGTTAGCATAAACTATCCAGTGTGGTCTACAGTCACAGATGTACAAAGACTCTTATCAGGCAGGATATTCCTAGAGTTCACCAGTCACCCCCAGGAGCTGGTCAAGGGCCAGTCCTAAAGATGTTCAGAATGTGACAGGTTTGGGGCTACCAAGGTATGCTGAATTAATACTTTATTGCACACCTTCCAAGACACTCTTGATCTTTTTAGAACTTTGACAATGCGCCAACCAAGTAACTAATAACAACAGTGTGCTCCTGAGTACTTTAAGTTTGAATCACAAGGCAATTTTTCTCATTTATCTTTTCTGTGCACCTTACTACTTTAAAGTGTGGTCTTTCAGACCAGTGAAATAGTCACTTCGTGGAGAAGCTTTTTGGGAATACAGAATCTCAGGCAACCTCCTGAATTTAGTGAAGCAGAATCTGCATTTGAACAAGATCTGAAGGTCGTGAGTATGCATGTTAACATTGAGAACCATGGCCCTAGCCAACCCCTTTGTGGTAGCCACTTCACAGTGTGCTCTGGAGCATGTGGTTTAATCTCTCTGAGCATGTTATCTCATCTAAGATGGGTTTGGCACACACTCAGACTCACATGTATATGTATAACATATATATGTATCTTACAGTGGTCCGTCAAACATTGATTTAATATACTTAAAGGGCCTAGCACAATGATTAGCTCTTTCGTGGTAAGGTAGCTATGATGTTGATGATCATGATGATGATGATGATGATGGTCATGACGGTCCCCACCAATATAGAGAACAGAAGGGAAACATGAAGACACGAATAGTGATACTGCCCTGCAAAGAAGAAGATTACTTGAATCTCATAAAATATTTCAAGAGAAATTTTTTAAAAAGCCAATGGATTTAACAGGACACTGTTAATACTCTGGCCATGGGACACCAATCATATTTTTAAAGGCTTATTTCTATATACTGCTTTGAGGATAGTAGAGCTCACTCTAAAAAATGCTGTCCCCTCTGGTCACAAATAAAGCACATAATGAACCGCCTGCTTTTGACTCCCGGCTTGATCTGGGCCACTGTTCTAGGTCTCCTGAGGCAGAACCATGGATGGATGTGTTAACTGAATGATTATTTATTGTCTGATCCTGGCAATGTTTCTCATAGATATGAAATCAGGTATCAAGTAGGATTGCAAGAGTCCTCCCTCATCCTTGTGACTTCAAAGTCTACTGTATTATGTAATAATGATAAATTCATACTGAAAATGAGTTTGAAACACATGAAAAATAAGAGACCCATGTGTGTATATGTAGCATGCTTTTAGTAATGTACTAATAAAGAATGGGATTAAGTAGATTATATTCTTTTGAATGTCTATGTATATGTTGATTTAAGAACTGCCCTGTTCATTTTAACATAAACTTATAAATAATGTCTATATAGTTTGTCAAAATATTATTTTAAGAAATTAAAAATATGCTTCTCATTGAAATGGACATGTGTTAAAGATGCGATTAACTGATTAATAGGAGAACCAGTACATTGGCAAAGATGGATTAAAGATTATTTTGAGGAAGTGGATATTTACAGACATTTTGAGAAAAGAATCTCAGAATCTCACTACTATGAGACTTGCAAATTGCCTAATGTCCTAACAAGCATTAATACATAGTCTTTAGGAATGTATACTTTTCTGGGCAGAAGCCTCAAAGTTCATAAGGAGTTTCACAATGTCTAGTCTCTGATCAAATAGTCAATTGTGAAGTCAAACACAGAGTTCTCTAGAAAATTTAATAATACTGTTAAATGGTGCTCCAGTATGACATTGAAAGGCCATGTTAACTAATTTTCAACTAAGTTTCAAGTATTAAAGGATTATTTTATTATATGTGCTTAAATTTTTAGTACATTTCAGTACACCTTTGTGATGGTATAATAGATACTCCAAGTGGACTCAGAGACTTATATTTCATCTTTATTAATTTATCCTTTTTTATCCTATAGAAGTGAACTAAAAATGCTTAATACTTATAAACTCATAGAAATATAGGCATTTTCTAGTTTCAGGAAAGATAAGCCTGATTAACTCATTATAGAAATAAAATTAACCATGGATACCAAGTTTATCAATGTAGTCAGATTGTCTCCATCTTCTAGTCTCCTTTTAAAAAATAAAATTGCCTAAAATAGCTCTAAGTAGAAGTTGCCTTTTAACTTCCAATGCATAATAATAAAATATTATTATTTCTTTAGCATTCTTCCAAAAAGTGAGTATATTTAATATACATCCAAGTATATTTCAAGTATTATATTTCTTAAAGAGCAATTTTCAGAATCTTTGGAGATAGAACTCAGCATTAGGAAATGTTAAAAGTTTCCTAGGTAACTTTCATTCACAAGCAAGACTGCAGACCATGTAGTGTTCGTTATGCTCCTTTATATTCTTTGCTAAGAAGGGGGTCAATAATTGGTTTGGGGCAGCTTCAGCTTTCTCCAACAGCACAGACCTTTGAACCCTCAGGTCTTGGAACATTTGTGATGCCTGGACACACTCACTGTAAAGCCCAGTATAATTTAATAATATTCAGTAAGACAGGATAGTCTGATGACTCAAACGTGATTTAAATGAGTAACGAAGTGTGGTATTTATTTCTGGGTTTCCATTTTACTGGCTTGTGTGTAAAATAAGTTGATAAATGTAATACTTGAGAGTTCTGTTAAGTGAGGGAATTGTCTTTTTTTAAATAAAAGGTAAAATGAGATGAAATGGGTATAGAGAAGTAAAACAGTGAAAATGGAATGCTAAACAAGTAGTCATTTAGTATTTAACTTTTCTTCACTACTAACATGACTAAGGAAAAAATCACAAAGAACACACTACATAAAACTATCATTTAATAATACATGCTACTGGAAGGGGTAACATTCCTCCACTCAAAAAATTACAACAGGCAGAAAATTATCCAAAAGCAAGGCTACTTAATTTCAGTGTCATAATTTTAGTTCATTTGTACTTAGTTCTTCCTCTTTTTGCTTCTTTTTTTCCTTATGCTTTTAAAGACAAGCCAACTTGCCAGGTATAAAAAATGTTTAAACAGCCTGGAGTTTACTCTACAAAAAGAGTTGAATTAAAAACTTGAGGTTTTAGTTAACATTAAAAAAATATGTTAAATTATTAATAAAGAAAAAACAGCATGTCTGCTTATTATAACACATATCCTGAAGTGGGCAGAGGCAGTTTTCCGTAAAAGCCAAGGTTCTGCCTTCATTGGCTTAGAAGTTTATTGTAAAACATGACCGAGCCAAGGACATTTAGAGGACCAATTCCAAGTTAGTGTGAAGGTGCCAATGTAGAATAATCTTTAAAAGATGGAGACTCCATCACTGAAGTAACAGAAAGAACAATTCTTGTCACGTCTACTGTTAACTGTAGACATCTGTTACCAAGATACGGAAGCATATCTGTCTATTAATTTCTAAGTAGAACTACTTGGGTTGTGCTCACCCACTTAGTTTTAATAAAGTCTCTATAAAAGCTTCTTATCAAATGCTATTTTGTGTAAAGTCAAGTTTCATTTTCTGCTATTTTGGGTCAGTATTTCAATTTTAAGGTATATAGGCAGAAAAGGAGAAGGGCATGGGGCTGCAAAAAGAAAATCCTAATCTTTACTGGAAGCCTGTTGTTTCTGAAGAGATTTTTTTTTTTTTTTTTTTTTTTTATTTATTTATTTATTTTTTTTTTTGCCTTACCACAGTAGAACTTGGGAGCCTCCGTATTACCTTGCGGTTCTATGACTTCCTTGTTAGTCCATTGTGAACCTCCTTTGAAATGGGTTTGAAATATGGCAAGTTTTTTTTTTAATCTTTTTTTTTTTTAAGATTTTATTTATTTATTCATGGAGACAGAGAGACAAAGAGAGGCAGAGGGAGAAGCAGGCATCATACAGAGAGCCTGACATGGGACTCGATCCAGGGTCTCCAGGATCACGCCCTGGGCTGCAGGCGGCGCTAAACCACTGCACCACGGGGGCTGCCCGAAATATGGCAAGTTTTTTTTTTTAATTTTTTAAAATTTATTTATGATAGGCACACAGTGAGAGAGAGAGGGGCAGAGACACAGGCAGAGGGAGAAGCAGGCTCCATGCACTGGGAGCCCGATGTGGGATTCGATCCTGGGTCTCCAGGATCATGCCCTGGGCCAAAGGCAGGCGCCAAACCGCTGCACCACCCAGGGATCCCCCTATGGCAAGTTTTTAATGAGTGTTTATTCAATGACTATCAATGAAAACCCCAGTTTTTGAAATGATAGAAAAAAAAATAAAATGATGATAGAAATAATGATGAGTAGGTTAAAGATAGACTTTCTGGAAATCAAAGATTCACCAATATTAAGATAATGATTGATGGGAAAAGACAAGGAGGCACATTAGCATAAACAAATACAGTGTTTGGCAGACAAATCCTAGAGATATATCAGAGGGTGGAATTCTAAGATTCAGGATGTAAACCATTAATATACTATTTTTTGCTTCAATAGTTGATTCATCAATGTTTAATTTGGCTCACCAAATGGCAAATATCTCACTTAAAATAATGGTTCTTTTCACCATAAAATTTGTATTCTGATGTGTTCTATAACCTGCAGGTTGATCAATAAAGCAAGAAGTCTCATTATCCATCATGATACACAGCACCCCATTCCCAAAACACAAAAGCAGCAATCACCCAGAAGCTTCCTAGCATCTCAAATGATTCAGAGACAATCCTGGTTTCAATCATTGCTCCAGACAAATTCTTTCATGAAGGCATTCACACGGGACAGGTAGCTCATAATATTCTATTTGTTCTAGTATCTAATATCAGTACATAGTTCATCAATCGGGCATCTGGGTAGCTCACTCAGTTAGGTGTCTGCCTTTGGCTCAGGTTGTGTTCCTGGGGTCCTGGTATCAAGCCCCACATAGGGCTCCCTGCTTGCAGGGAGCCTGCTTCTCCTTCTCCTCCCTGCTCATGCTCTCTCTTGTGTGTTCTCTCTCTCTCTTTCAAATAAATACATCATTTTTTTTTAAAGTTCACAAATCATGTGTGTTCAGATTATATCAATGTAGGATTAGTTTATTTGAAATAAGTCAGTCTCACTTAGGGGAGTTCTGTTGGCCCTCCAAAGGTCTAGTGTTGAATAGAAGATTGTCTATTCAATGTATTGCAGGACTAGAATAAATCGGAAACCAAACAACTTATGCTTTTCTTTGTTTCTAGAATAGACTTTTCTTTTTCTTTCTAAGGTTTTATTTATTTATTTGACGGAGAGAGAGAGAGAGAGAGACAAAGATAGAGAGTGAGCACAAGCAGGAGGAGCAGCAGGCAGAGGGAGAAGGAGAAGCACGCTCACCACTGAGCAGGGAGCCCATGTGGGTTCAATCCCAGGACTCTGGGATCATGACCTGAGCTGAAGGTAGATGTTTAACTAATTGAGCCACCTAGGTGCCCCTGGAATAGACTCTTCTAAACCTACTATTTTGGTTAAGTAAAATTATTTTAAATTGTCAATTAAGGCATTAAATTATACTTTTCTCATTAGGTACATTTGGACTAATTTCTGTCAATTAATATGAAGTTTTTCAGTTAAATATGGAACATAATATTAAGGAACTGTCAGAATCCAGGTTTTCTCTAACAAGCTATCACTGAATATTGATTAAAAGATCTTAAATAAAAAACCTGTTTTTACTCTTTCTGGTTTGAAGACATGATGCTAAGGCCAAATTGTTTGGGAAGTTAATATTTACTGTTAGATGGCTGAAGAGTCAGCTGTATATTTAGGTGTTAACAGTTAAATACAGGTTTGTACATTAAATTTAGTTAGTTGAGCTGAATAGTGACCTCAGATTTAGGGGAAGAGAAAAGTGTACACTTCCAACTACTTATGCAAACCACTGCCATGAAGCCAAAGTTAACTCAACAGAACAAGACATGATTTTTATATTTCATCAGAATTTACCAACTTCTAGGCCAAAACTAAGATTATATAGTAAAGTAAAAACCATAGTTTCGTGTTAACTTTTAAATATTATTTTAAGTTAGCCAGAAAATAGAAAACACATTTGAAAGAATTTTATTTAACTATTCTTTTAATGTAATATTTTAGTATAAACTCTAATCATTTCCCCATATAGTCTTTGAAATTATATTTTAAACACTGGAACTTCATATTTGCCAATACAAAGTTGTCACCAATCTCCAGTTTTGAGGATGACCCCTTCAGTGTCATTGGGGAAATACATAAATGAATTAATAGGGAGATTTTAGTATGTTTGAGAAAAGAATGCTTTGGCAAATGATGTGGAAAACATTCCTTTAGAAAATACCAATATCAAGATCAAGCTATAAAAACAATTTTAACTTTAGGCCCACTTTATTATTATTAATAGGTGAATTCTTTTATTGCAACTGTATTTATAAGGGTAAACTGGCTTGTGTTTTCAACTTGTGACCATTTCTCTCTCTTCTGCTATAATTGCCAAAACCACTGTGTCAGGAACAACAGCTCAACTGTTCTCCAGCCTCCCTTTGGGACTTGGGACACAAAAATAAATCATTAGCTACTACCCAGTATGCAGAGATGGAATCAAAAGTTGCCTTATTCTGTCTTCGAGAAAAGCATCCCACCATTAAGATGACAGGAAGTGCTCCAAATTAACCCTAAGTTCTGACTTAACCTCTAGCATAAATAAGCAGGTGTTGACATTATAAATAACCTCTTATTAGGAAAAACATAAAAAAATAGTTCTTTTAAATAGTGTATTTAGGGGTCAATGGGACAAGGAAAAGTAAAAGACACCATAAAACCTTATTTTATTGTGCAATTAAAAAAATATAGAAGACCTGCCTTAGTAGTTACACAAGGTGATTCTAGCCCCTATCTGCTGTTCACTTTTTGTGCACCATTCAAAAAGTGAGAGCAGGAATCTTTACTTTATAATAATTTTGAGATATCAATCCTATATGAAATCATATAAGAAATGAAGGTAAATATGCCTCAATGTTTATAACATTATCTACAATACCCAATTTTGGATAGAGCCCAAGTGTTAGATATATATATATCTAACATCTTCTTTATTCATCAGTCAGCCATAAACAAGAAAGAAATCTTGCCATTTCCAAGGACATAGATAGAGCTAGAGACTAAAAAGCTAAGCAAATAAGTCAGAGAAAGACAAATATATGATTTCCCTCATATGTAAAGTTTAAGAAATAAAACAAATGAACAAAAAAAAGAGAGAGAGGCAAACCAAGAAGCAGATTTAACTATTGAGGACAAACTGGTGGTTACCAGAGGGGAGGTGACTGGGGAATGGTAAAAATAGGTG